>NC_045449.1:59333779-59473800 GCF_002776525.5 Piliocolobus tephrosceles | reverse complement strand
ACGAGGTCAGGAGATCGAGACCATCCTGGCTAACACGGTGAAACCCCATCTCTACTAAAAAATACAAAAAACTAGCCAGGCGAGGTGGTGGGCGCCTGTAGTCCCAGCTACTCGGGAGGCTGAGGCAGGAGAATGGCGTAAACCTGGGAGGCGGAGCTTGCAGTGAGCTGAGATCCGGCCACTGCACTCCAGCCTGGGCGACAGAGCGAGACTCCGTCTCAAAAAAAAAAAAAATAATTGTACAGGGTTTGTCCTTTGCTAGGTGGACAGTGGCCCTCACCTAACATGGTGATATTTAATATTGTGAATAACATACTGAGGATATGATTCATATTTAGAATGATCATAGGTTCCAGTTTCAATGCTTGTTTTTCAGTATAATTCTTAACATTACATTTATTCTCAAAATTTGTCTAGTTTTGGGCAATAAATTTTATATTTACCTTTTATATAATGCCTTTTAAATAATTCACAGAGCAGTAGTAATTTTTTCATTCAGTCTCTTACTCTGCCCAGAATGCAGCAGAATGGAATTAGAAATTAAAACTCAGAGAAGATACTTTTTAAATGATGTCATCAGAAACACACTTAGTGGAAATTATGATTAATGTATTAAGCAAAATGAAATATCAATTAAGGAAATTTTTCCTAATAGCTCTTCTAGGAGAAATTTTGTGTTGATATAGGGTTCCCAACATAACGTGTTGAGTGAATAATTAGATGTATTCATCTGCATTTGAAATGGAAAAATGACTGAAATTTGTTCTTTTGAAAAGAGCTTTATAGACATAGAATACAAAACAGTGTTATGAGCATAAATTGCTCATCTAATTTTAATAATTCAGAGAAATTTTCTTTTATATTTGTGAATCAAAATACAAAGCTTCTTTTGTGTTTATTTAGATTAACATGTCTTTTGGCTTAGGAAAACCAGACGAAACACATTTTTAGAAATTATAAGTAATTAATCCCAACTCTTTTTTAAAACATGCTGAGAGGTTGTTGAAAGGTAGAAAATTCTTCTGGATGAGGCTTCATTTAATGTTGTTTCTTTTATCTCTGTTAAGTAAGCATCTGTTCTAAAGAAACTTAAGATATTAGCAGCTATTAGCTTGAGATTAAACATGTGTTACACACACAGTGGATTTCTCTACATCTAGGATATATTGAATAGTCCATCATTATAAACTGTTTTTAAGTTTATTAAATTTTGCTGTGTAAAAAGTAAGAATCAACAAAAATGCTCATGATTCATAAAAATACTCTTTGACTAGGAAACTACAAAAACACAGTAAGACATTTAATTTAGCAAAAGTTTGCCTAAGAGCAGTCAATGCATGAACATGATGCACTTAGATATTATAGTACTAGAAACTTCTAATGTGGATGATCCAGAAATTATCTTCATGAAATTATCTATTGCGAGGGAGTAAAAAACAGGGGTTTTACCTTTTAAGATGGCATATGGTACTTGATTAAATAGTGTAGTCATTTATATTTTGAGAAAATAGTGCAATGCCTAAGGTATTTAGAGAAAGGACTTCCTTGCTAGATGTATGTTCATTTTATATCCACATTAATTACATCTTGAAGCTTTTTGATATAAATATGAGATACTTTTAAGCACATATTTAAAACTATTTTCCACTTTAAAATGATTCATGCCAGAGAAATGAAAGGGGGATATTGATATATCTCTACTCTAATCTTCATTTCTTCATTTATTGTTTTAGTTATCTAACATTGTATAACAAAATCACCACAGAATGTGTAGTGGCTTCAAACAGCAATATTATCTCTTACTATTTCTGGAATTTGGAGGCTCGTTAACTGAGTGGTTCTGGCCTTGAGTGTCTTATGTGGTTTCAGTCAGACAGTAACTGGAATTGAGGTCATATTGAAGTCTTCTTCACTTACCCTCCTGGTGCTTGGAGAGGGAAGATACATGTAGCTGGAGCTCCTCTGGCATCTCTATCTCTATGTAGTCTGTCCACATGACAGCTTCAGGGTAGCTGGATGTTAGCTCAGTACTCCGTGGCTCATGTCCTGGGACAGAAAGCCAGGTGGAATTCATATCACCTTTTAGACTTAGCCTTAAATTTCAAGTGGTGTCATTTCTGTCACATTCATTTCGTTAAGGCACTTGTAAAGGTCTTCCCACATTTAAGAGATAAGAACTCCTTGATCCACCCCTTGATGGAGCATCAACACTATATAGGGAGAAGAGCATGTGGGAAGAGGACTATACTGATGTGGCCATCTTTGGAAAATACAATCTGCTACACAGATAAAGCATTCAGTTGACTATAATGAGTTAGGCATTATGGTGAGTCCTAGAATAAGATGATAAATATATACAATTCCTGCTCACAAGATGCCTACAGTCTAGTAAGAACATCCATGTAAATAAATGCTATACGTGGGGGTATGTATAATGTGATAAGATAATCATGAGCTCGGTGGAACAGTGTAAGATTTGATAGGAGGTGTTTTAGTGAAGAATTAAAGATAAAGGAGTCATCTAGCATGTCTCCCAGTTTTCTGGTTTGTGTGATGAATGGGTGAGTAGTTTAAGACCCGTTGAGCTAGAGACATCTGTAAAACATACACATAGAAATGACTATTGGTCATTTCCAAATACATCTTCCAGGGAAAATGTTTGTGCTGAGGATGTAGTTTTGGGAGTCAATAAATTCTGGGTAGAATTTTAAGACTTAAATGTGTGTGATATTGCCCAGAGAAATTCTGTGGAGGAAGAGGGGAAAGAAGGAAACCTTGTAGAAAACAATAGTAAACAAATGTACTGAGAGGATGTCAGGGAAAATGACAGAATAAAAGCCTCCACAAAGTCTCTTCTCTATAAAAGCAATGAGAAAACTGGAAGACTTATTGTTTGCAGACATTTAAAGAAACCTCTACCCAATCATTTGCTGACCACTAACTAGCCAAGCAGAAACTTCAGCTGCCACACATGACAAAGAACACAGACTTTACAGCATTTGTTCAGAAAAGTCACTAAATAAACACTATCACCACCACTATTACAACAAAAATCCCCATCAACAACAGCAAACCCTGGGGGAAGGAAGAGAATCTGATTTCCAGAGTTGCCATACTAAAATATTCAAAATGTCCAGTTTACTGCACAATAATTATGAGACATGCAAAGAAACAAAGTGTGGCATGGGCACACTTTATTTCCCATGGGTGGGGGAAAAATAATAGAAACTATTCCTGAGGAAGCACAGTTGTTGGATTTAATAGAAAAAAACTTTAAATAAGTTACTTGAAATATGTTCAAAGAACTGAAATATTGTGTCTAAAGAAATAAAGATTAACAGCTAAATTCTCTTTGGAAACCATGAAGGTCAGAAAGCAGTAGAATGACATACTAAAAGCCCTTAAAGAAAAAGACTGTTAACCAAGAATTCTACTTTCAGTAATGTCCTTTTAAACTGAAAATATTCTCAGATAAACACAAACTGAGATAACTTGTCAATAGCAACCTATGAGACCTAAATGTAAGAACTAAAATTATAAAACTTATAAAAGTGTAAAACATACCAGAAAATGTTTATAACCTTGGAAAAGACAATGATTTCTTAAATATCACAACAAAAGCAGAAGTGATAAAAGAGAAAAGAGGTAAATTGGACTTCATCCAAATTAAAAACTTTTGTACTCCAAAGAATACGGCAACATCAAGAAAATGAAGATGGCTGGGTGCAGTGGCTCATGCCTGTAATCCCAACAATTTGGGAGGCTAAGGCAGGAGGATTGCTTAAGCCCAGGAGTTCAGAGCAGCCTAGGAAACATGGTGAAACTCCATCCCTACAAAAGTTAGAAATATTATCCAGATGTAGTGGCATGTGCCTGTAGTGCCAGCCACTCAGGAGACTGAAGTTGGAGGATGGCTTAAGCCCAGAAGGTGGAGGTTGCAGTGAGTGCACCAGTGCACTACAGCCTGGGTGACAGAGAGAAAAAAAAAGAAGAAGAAGAAAGAAAGAAAGAAAAAAGAAAACGAAGACAACCCACAGAATGGGAGAAAATCATCCAGCTGATAAAAACCTAATAGACTATATAAAGAACTTTGCAAGTCAACAATAAAAAGACATATAATCCAACTGACAAATGGACAATGGAGTTGAATAGACATTTCTTCAAAGAATGTATGCAAATGACTATTAAGCAGATCAACATCATTGATGCTCAGCACCATTAGTCATTAAGGAAATGCTAACCAAAACCACAATGAGATACTACTTCACACCCCCTAGGATGGTTATATTAAAAAATACAAACAATAACAAATGTTGGAAAAGACAGGAATACACATTGGAATCTTTGTATTTTATAATGGGAATTTAAAACAGCCCAACCACTTTAGAAAAACAGTTTGATGGTTTCTCAAAAAATTAAACTTAGAATTATAAAATCCAGCATTTCCTCTCCTAGGGGATATACCAAGATAATTGAAAACATAGGTTTACATTAAAACTTGTGCACAAATGTTCAAAGCAGCATGATTCATAAATAGCCAAAAAGTGGAAACAACCCAAATTCCCATTCACTGATGAACAGGTAAAGAAAATGTGGTATATCCATACAATGAAATATTACTCAGCTGTAAAAAGTAATGAGTTGCTGATACATACTATGACACAGGTAAACCTTGGAAATACTATGTGAATAAAAAAAATCCAGACACAAAAGCCCACATATTGTATTATTACATTTATATGAAATGTTCAGAATAGACAAATCCATAAAGACAGAAAGTGGATTAGAGTTTCAGTTGAGGGAAATGGGGAATGATGGCTATTGATTTCTTTTTGGGGTAGTGAAAAAAATCAGAATCAGATCATGGTGATGGTTGTACAACTTTATATATACAGTAAAAACCATTAAAATGTATACTCTTAAAATGTGTATTTTGTGGTAAATGAGTTCTATCTCAGTTTTTAAAAGTGAGTTGGCTATGGAAAAAAAGGCAGTTAGTAATATTGAAAAGGAGTCTATCAAGAGGCAGAAGAACATGTGAGAAATTGATTTCATGTTCAGAGGACAAGTTTCTTATTCTCAGTTTCTGAGGAATTATGTATGACTCACCTGTAACTTATATAAATCTCTTAATACATCACCTTGCATTTTTTCTAGTTGCACTCTGAAAAATATACCCAAACTTTAAAAATTTTAAACATAAAACAACTATAGGAAAATCCATTTGTGAATGTGTCAGTGTGTGGGTGCCAGTGTGTGTATGTGAGCGATGGTAGAAGGGTAGAAAGGTGGATGATGCATAAAGGATTATTACCTTTTTGTTTAGTTACTTCCTTTTGTTCAGTTGTTTGACTTGCCTCAATGTGGCTTTCTCTTTCAGAAAGAGGCACAAGGCTGAGATAGCCCCATTTCACTGCCTTTGTCTCCTCAGAACTGTAGTTGCTTTAGAACTTTAAACAAAAGCCCTTGCCTAAGGGCAGCAGTGCTCTTCTGGCCACAGTTATCTCCTCTGCTCTTCTGGTTCGTTCTCCACAGTTCCAGAGGATTCATCTTCCCAAGTGGACTTCTATTCATTTTATTCCCTGTTCACAGACCTCTTCCCCATCCCACTGCATCCAGAATGAAATACAGTTTCTTGGCCTGTGACCCCTTGATTTGACCAAAACCCTGAATTGTTGACCCTGAAGCCCCAGAATTGAGTGGGAGACCGACATGAGATATAACCAACAATGAGATGTGTGTGGGTAAGGTAGAGGATCCGGTGCCAGCTTACATTTCCAGCTCCCTATCCCAGCATTGGAAGCTTGTTGTCTAAGCTGTCAAGAGGAAAGTGTTTCTATTGGTAGATATCCTTAAAGACCTTCTGTTGAGAGCCACAGATTTGTTTCAGAAGTGGAGGGGAAAGAAAATACACCTTATTCAGGAAATTTTTTGCCTAGAAAATATTTTCTGTTAGTTTCACCTCAAAATAAAAAGGAAGTAACACTGGAGAATTGAATACTACATTATCATATACTTAAACCTTTTAAACCAAGTGGAAGGGAACAACTTTTGAGTCTAATTTAGGGTAAAACGTGTATTACACTTTTGACCAGTCGAGGAAATTCAAACATTTGGTTTCTGCCTCTTTGGCTAGTAAATGAGTTAGTTCATTTTGTGTGTGTTTTAATATTCTGAAGGCCTGTGGTCATTAATAAAAATTAAGATTCACTAAAGCATTCCAGAACAAATTCTGATTCATAATGCATTTTCATGTAGAATTTTATTTGCTCTTAACTTTTTAGTGAATTGAAAACCATAGTCACATAGTTCATCAGAAAAGCACTTCAAGGATGTCAGTAGCTTTGGATTCTAAAGCAATTAACTATAACCTTTCTAAATAAGAGACAGTAAAAATTCTTGGATTTTTCCAAATTCTGTTCCATGATTACAGTACTGGAGATCAGTGCTTGTGACAAATAACAGGTATTAAGCATGTCATCAGGCTGGTTTAGAATGCAAGCAAGGTGATGTGCAAATCTAAATGAAATTGAATAATGAATAGAACATAGGAGAGTAGGGAGACATCCCTAGAACCTAGGTCTACTACAACTTTAGTCTGTGAGTCAGTCTTTTAAATTAACCACACAGGGGTACTCACAACATTGAATTTTTGTACACAAAACAGGGAATCAGATTATGATGCATGGTGGATCTTACTGATGATTTTAGAAAAGGTGCTTGAGTATTCTTAGAAACCAGCCAGCCAACTAGCCTTTCCCCCCAGTATACACTAATTCAGGTAAAGAATATTTCACTCAGATAATTATGAGAAGATAATAGGTTTCAAATTTTTGAATTTATGAATATATAATATGTTTTTTTTAAATGACTAAATACCTGGAGAGGAGATCAGGAGGTAACTCTCCATTGATCAGGGTCATAGGCTGACAATTCTAAAGCTCCAAGGAGTGTAGAGGGCTGGGGGCATTTTCTTGAGAACCATAGTGGTAGAAAACCAGTGGGATTCCAGAAGGGACCTTGAAGCTCTGCAGACTCAGCTGGACCAAATGGCTGAGGCCCACACTCATATACCCCCAGTCATCTCCAGGGGGCGCTATGCAAGTAAGATGCCAGCATCTCCCACTGGTTTCCACTTTAGCCAGTAGCATGAGAGACTCTCGCACGCGTGTGCAGCCTCCCCCACTACTAGAACCACAATGATACTCTTGATGAAGGGGCCCTCCACTGATTTATCAGGGTCAACAACAAGATTAAATATGATTGTCAGGCAAAAGAAGATTTTCACAACTGGATAGAAGAGGTGACTAGCATAAGCACTGAACCAGCTTTCAACTGGGCTTAAAAAATGACTTAATCCTCTTCAAACTTAACCAGATTCAATGAAGAAAGTCAATGAGCCTTCCTTGAACTGGCCACGTCTTCCTTTCTAAGCTGTTCAGGTGTGTGTTATGAAGCTACTGGACATTTTTATAATCAAGTGATATTCTGAAACTGGTAGTATGACTCATGTCTGTCAGGATGACTTTGGAGTCAAGTATACAGAAAAAGCAAGACATTTTGATGAAGGAAAATCGTAAGCTGAATTTGCAGATAGGATAAACAAACATGCTAGTGAGGTAGGTATGACAGCCTAAGAGATCAGCAGGTATCTTTATCCTCCCAAATGGTAAACAAACTGTTTAAGTAGGCAAGAATAAGCTAGCAAACAGGCTGTAACAAATAAGCCAGGGTTAGATGCTGGTACCAGGTACTAGAAGACGCATCTAAGTCCAGAAGCTAACATTATAATCAGTGGACATCTCAACAATCTCAGTGTATGACCCCAAATGGTTACGCTGCTCCAGCAGAACCAGTCACTCTTGTGGAAGCTAAGGAATGGGAACAGAAGAATATTAAATCAGTGATACTGATCATCAGTCTTAATATCCAAATGAATATCATGGCACATACCATGATGGCTATCAAAGATGGTTTTTTGTTTTTTTTGTTTTTGGAGACAGAGTCTTACTCCATCACTCAGGCTGGTGTGCAGTGGCACAATCACAGCTCACTCCATCCTCGACTTCCCCCAGGCTCAGGTGTTCCTCCTACTTCAGCCTCTCAGGTAGCTGGGATTGCAGGTGTGCACCACCAAGCCCAGCTAATTTTTCTTTTTCTTTTTTTTTCTTTTTGTAGAGATGGGGTTTTACCATATTGCGAAGGCTGCTCTTGAACTCCTGGACTCAAGCAGTCCGCCCACCTCAGCTTCCCAAAGTACTAGGATTACAGGCGTGAGCCACCACGCCCGACCCAAGATATTATTAATATAATGAATGACCAAGGCACCAATATTAAAGACATACACATTTTTACAATATTCTACTTTAACTGGTATTTTCAAAGTAGATGAGGTGTGTGAGGCAGTTTTGTTTTGTTTTGCTTTTAGAGTCAGGGTCAATCAGAGCTCACTGCAGCCTTGAATTCCTCAGCTCAAGGGATCTTCTTGCTTCAGTGAGGTTTTTTAAAAAATAGAGTTTAGTGTCTGATTTCTACATAGAAGAAATTTAAATGTTTATATTGCTTAAGTATTGTTTGCTAATTTTTAAAGTAATGATCGATGAGTACAAAAGAAAAATACCCTCATATACAGAGTTGGTGTTTTATCCTACCTGCAACAGATGAGCCCCAGGCCATTCTCTCAGTTCATTCAGCAGACTGCAGTGGCTGATTTTGCACAAAGAACTGTGCTAATCTTATAAGGGTTTCAGAGAAGGTTCCTGTTTTCTGAGGACTCATGGTCTAATTAAGGAAGACAAACATATCTACATAACTCTGCTAAAGACAAACTGTTACAGAAGCCATCATTAGAGGTACACAGTGCTCGCATAATCAAGGGGGAAGCAGAATTCATCATTCTCAGTGGTGGAATCTGGGAAAGCTTGGAAGAGATGTAACTTTAACTGGTTTTTCTAGGATGGGCTGGAACAAGTGGCAAAGGCTTTCTAACTGTTGGGAGCAACTGGAGGAAGGATATAGGGGCCCAGAAAACATTCAGAGGGTGGACCCCGTGTGGCCAGGGCAAACTCTACATGAATGGGAGCTAATTACCAAAGTGTGAACAGTGTTAAATGCCTTACTCAGGGGGTTGGGCCCTTATTTTTTGTGGACTAGGCACCATTGAAGATTTTTGGGTGGAATAAAATGGTAAGTTTTATTTTTTATTATTTATTTATTTTGAGACACAGTCTCACTCTGTTGCCCAGGCTGGAGTGCGGTGGCACGATCTTAGCTCACTGCAACCTCCACCTCCTGGGTTCAGGCGATTCTCATGCCTCAGCCTCCCGAGTAGCTGGGATTACAGGTGCGCACCACCATGCCTGGCTAATTTTTGTAGTTTTGGTAGGAAAGGGGTTTTGCCATGTTGGCCAGGCTGGTCTTGAACTCCTGACCTCAAGTGATCCTCCCGCCTCTGCCTCCTGAAGTGCTGGGATTACAGGCATGAGCCACTGTGCCTGGCCAAAATGGTAAGTTTTAGAGAGATAATTCTGGTGTAGTACTTGTAAGGAACCAGGGATAGTCTAGACTTTTGGAGTCTGAATTCCTGCTTTATAGCTTACTGTTCTTTGACAAGTTGCTTCAACTCACTGAGCCTCAGGTTACATAATTGTAAAATGGGGATAATACCTCTCCTGTAGAATTGTAATTAGTGAAGTAATTATGCAAAGCCTTGGCACTTAGTAAGAATTCATTAAACAGTAGCTACCCCTTTAATCAGAATAACCAATTCTTAAGAATCTGAGTGATTTAGACATTTAGTAGTGTGATTATGAGCTGGTGTTTAAGAGTGAGACTGACTGACCTGGCTTCAAATCCCACCTCCCACTCTTATTAGCTCTGTGACTAGGACAGCTTACCAAGTGACAGTGTTGCCATCTATAAAATAAGGATGACAATCCCAGCCTCATAGGTTTTGTGTGATCAAATGACAGAGTATATATAAAAGGGCTTTATATGCCTAGCACTTAGTTCATTCATTCTTTCAACACATGTTTGCTGAATACCTGCCTTATGTCAGATACTGTTCCATATACTTGGAATATATCAATGAACAAAACAGATCACAGTCCCAACCTTTGTGGATCTTACATTCTAAGTGACCACTGTTATTGTTGAAAGGGAACACTGGTTGAAAGACTATTTCAGTTGTCTTGGAAAGCGGCACAGGTTTTGGACTAGGGCAGTGGTGGTGGAAGGGGAGATGGTAGAAGCTGCATGTGCGATTCCTGACTGAGTGTGGGTGGAAAGGAAAGGGAGACTTGAGGAGGATGCCTAAGGTCATCATGCCATCCATTAACTTAGAGAGGGAGCATAGAGGAAAGGCACATTCGAAGGAGAAAATGATGGAGTTCACGTGTTTAATGCCATCAGGATACCCATTTGGAGCTTTCTAGTAGGCAATGGAAAATATTTTCCTGAAATTAGAGAAGTTGAGAGTTTTGCAGGGGAGACGGGGGGAGTTTCCTGTAAATAATTGGTGACCCTCAGTAAACCAATTTCAGTAAAGTGGTGGGGTGTGGAGAAAGAGTAGAAATTGTAGGCACAGACCAACCTTTAAATGCATTATAGAGGGAGGGAAAGGAAAGAAGGAGAAAGCAGCTTGAGAAGTAGCTTATTCTGTCTTCAGATTTGGCAAAGGAAATGAGCCAGTGGAAAGAGAAAGATTGAACCTATGAAACAGATGATTTATCTGTTCTTTTAATGAATATTTATCCTTTTTCTATGGTTTGCGAAATACTTTGTCATGGGGAGGCATACAAAGATTAAAACAATGGAATATGGCCTTAAGTGAGTTTACCCTACAACAGAAGACTGTACATGCCAATACAGCTTTTTATTACTCCCCATTGGAGTGTAACTTCTATGACAACAGAAATTTTGCCCATTTTGTTCACTGCTGTATCCCCAGTGCCTGGAAGAGTACGTAGAATATAGCAGACATTTAATAAATGGTGAATAGACAAAAGTTTCAGCGGAAGGAGGATATCTGAATTATTCAAGAGAACTGTCATTCTTTTTGTTTCAAGAATAGTTCTTTTCCATAATCATTGCTTAGTAGCTATGGAGAGTAGAATGGGGACACTCACAGAGAATGAGATATAGGTCAAACTGAAGGAATAAGAAAAAGGTAATGAAGTTAGGATTATTGTACAACAGTCAAAAATTATCCTTTCCAGAAGAACTTTTCCAGGAATACACAAATGCTATTTTTCTGTAGAACAGAAGAATATATTAACCAGAGGGTACAGATTTATCTCAACTTTAGATCCAGTTTTCATAAATGATGGACAAAGTAAGGATGAGGAATGAAGGAAAATGTGTCTATGTTCAAAGAATTAGCAAAGCAGATCCAGGTAAGTTTGCCACCTATTGCCTCAAGGGCAGAGAGAGAATATATGAGATAAAGTGTGAGTTCTTGTAGGAATTAGAGGATTAGAGGAACACATTTTTAGTTTTTAGTTTTTGTTTTTTCCAACTTTTATTTTAAGTTCAGGGGTACATGTGCAGGATGTGCAGGTTTGTTACATACGTAAACATGTGCCATGGTGGTTTGCTGCACAGAGCATCCCATCGCCTAGGTGTTAAGCCCAGCATCCATTAGCTATTCTTCCTGATGCTCTCCCTTCTCCCACTCCCCACCTTCCAACAGGCCCCAGTGTGTGTTGTTTTCCCTCATGGGTCCATGTGTTCTCATCATTCAGCTCCCACTTATAAGTGAGAACACATGGTATTTGGTTTTCTGAATAAATGAATGGATAAATAAACTGTACAGCCCAAACGATGGAATATTCTTCAGTGCTAAAAAGAAATGAGCTATCTTTACTCTCCACTCTCTTACTCTGGGTTATTATTTCATATTACATGCATCCCTCTGTTATTCTGTTATTGGTCTCTATGTTTATTGTGTGTGCCCCTCCCTCGCCCCCTACCGGTGCAGGGTAAGCTTTCTGTAGACAGGAGCTTCGATTTGGACATGGCTACATCCTCAGTGCCCACTACACGCTGTCCAGCTAAAAAGAGGCGTTCAATCGTGTATTTTCTTAATTATTAAAAATGAATTAACAGTACCTTCTAGATTACTAAGGAAGTTATATAATCTTTGGTATAGGCAATTTCCTCCATGAAATAATTTTTTAAAATAGCCACTACTAAAAAAATCAGTGCCAGCCACATGATCTGACTTAATAGTACCCTCTTTTGGTGTATAGCCTCTATTCCTTTTTTTGAACTTTTAAGTTCAGGGGTACATGTGCAGGTCAGAGAAAATTCAGCTCTAGCAGCTTCAGAGACAGGTCTTCATTTCACTTAATTCTGATGGTTCTCTATACAGTACCTAATTATCTAATCTCTGCTTTTTATGTAACATAACACAACGTAAACTTACTTTTTAAAGAGTTTTTAGCTTCCCGTATGATGTATTTCTTCACTTACTTGAAAATGGAGAAATTTAGTACTTTTCTTTGAGAAAAGGATATCAGTATGTAACTAGTTCTGCATTGTTTTAATGAGAACAAAAACAAAATGTTCCAGAATTACTTGCTTGCAGCTACAAAGCATGTTTAAGGAATAAAAATCTCCTTCATTAAATGCATGATGAAAAAAAGAATTGTTTTGAAGTTCTTAGGATCAGCTTGTATAGGCTTCATTGTAAACTGATACTAAAGAGTCCCCATTACGATCTGTGTATTTTGGTGCCAGAAGGTTTTTTTCTTATGCTAAATTATTAAGTTCTGTCAGCTGCTAGGCTGTCATATAGAGATATAGTAAATCACATTATATTTTGTCATGGATTACATGGAGCAATAAATTTGGGAGTAAAGATCAAAGTAGTTCCACAATCACATCGGAGTGTAGGAGCGCTGTTTAACTTGTAGAAAACTGATTTAGGTAAAGCTGCGGCAGTTCTTGTGTGAATTTGAAATGAATTTGGATATTTGGTTGAAAATGAATGAGGATCAAATCCCAAAATGACTTCCATTTTTGTATTTAGTTCAGAGAAGTTAATTCCAACACCTAGCTGCATGACTGGAATTAGATAAATAATTACATGCCGAGAGTTGCGGACTCAGTGAAAATTGTATTTATGTATTTTAATTGCTTTTGTGATTAAACAGTATATTTCATTGTATTTTATTTGGGTTTTTTTAGGAGGGCCACATAATTAAATATTCTTGTAGCAATGCGGTCTGACTCCTTAGAGCTGAGCTGTTTGGTTTTTACTGCATTAAAAACCATTAAAGTAAGCCAGTTTAAGCACACTAAGCAGTTTTGATTAGCTCGATCTTGATGGTTATTATCTTTGTTCTGTGCTACTATAGAAACTCTTTAGGGGTTATTAAAGTTGATGATACTCATTTATTTGGAATAGACAATCTCAACTGGTTGGGTTCTTTTCAGAGAAAAAATTTTCATAGAAACTAGATAATATGGCAGAAGTGGTTAGCAGAAATCATGTGTTTTGTATCAATTACTGTCCTTATACTTTTATTTAGGAAAGTGCCCTCTGTTTTGTCCTCATTAGCTGTAACAGTGGTTCCTCAACTAAAGCTTATTATCAGAAGCAACCAAGGGAGCTTTTAAATCAGATTCCTGGGCCACAAGATCCTGGTGGCTGATTCAGTAGAAAAAACTCAAAAGCGTTTTTCTCCTGTTACTCTGGCATCATCTTTTCTACTTTCTTTCTTCATTCTAATGCTGTTTGGAGAAATACTTTTAAATGCTATAGCCCACTAACAGACATTTAAGCTTTACAAAATTATTTCTCAAGATTTTGGTTTCTTGTTTTATTTTTTGTCTCCTACTGTCATCCTTTTATTGATATTTTTCCTTATGTGAAATCTGAAAGATTTACACTAATGCTGTAATAAATCAATCTGACATTAGACTTAATCAAATTTCCCCCCCCAATCATATGAAGATTAAATCTCCCCCCATTCCAAATGGGATCAAAATAAAGTGTAATTGGGATATAGATAGGGTAGCCTGCAGTGCTGATTTTGGTCTGAAAGGAAATAAAAGGCCAGTTGGTGACTGTATGTCAGGTACATCCCCAACGCGAGGGTGTTAGACTAAGATGGAAGGTTTCGCAGTGATCCTGCCAAGGCCTAGTTAGAAGAGACTGAACAGTTTGAAGAACTTAGTAGAAGATCACAGAGATTCTATTTGCGAGCCCCAAGCTCTTCTAACAGGCTTTTTGTCAGGTCCTCTGATAATGCTGGGATGCCTCCTAAATCTAAGGCCCCTGGGTGGGAGCCACTGTTTTAGAGCATCACTGTGAAAAGCCAAAAGCAAGCAGAGCTTTCAGAAAATGGCCTGAGCCCTGTGTTTAGAAAATACAGGTCCTAAATCAGGATATTTCCATGCAAGGAATCAAAGGAGCTGAGGACTGGAGAGGTGAAGACTGAAGAGAGAATGATTTAGAGCACTTAGACTAGGCCCAGTCACTGAAGCCAGCTGGGCCCAAGCTGGTGGTTTTTGAGGACTGCTGCTTCAAGAGTATAGAAATGCAGCTTGCACATTCAGCACCTGCTGGGCCTCAGCTGAACTGACCCCTGAGGAGCTCTTGTAGTCATGATCTGCATCTTCCCTAGTTACTGCTTACCTTTGCCCTTATTCCCCAGGCTTCTACCTGGGCCCTTGGTCTCAGTTCCCATCATAGATCCGTGCTGGGATTTGAATCAGGCCCTGATCCTTAGCTTGGTTTATTGGAAACCTTGATCCCTTAGAGTCTCTGCTTCTGATTTTTCTTACAGAGCCAAAAATGGCTCTCTTTCCTTTAGGACACAAATGGCAAGAACTACCCCTGTCTAGAAGCTCTGCCTTCCAAGTCCCATATTACATTCTCAAATTAAACACTTTCGATAGCAAACTTTCTAATCTACTCTTGCCCAGGATTTAAGCTGCCAGCTTCTTCTACAGGAAGGGAAGAGGCAAGGCTCCCCATTTTGTTTTCCTCTGTTCCTTTGTTCCGTTTCAGCTGCTGCTCCCTTCCTGTGAGGCACACTGAGCCTGTCAGGCAACAGTTAGGATATAGACTTGGAGCAGAAGGGTGGGCTATGATCCAGTTCTCGCAAGGAAGCTAAATTTGCATCCTATTTTGTGCTCGGTGCTTGGAGTTAACACGTATAACATATTCCCCCTCCCCTTAAAGAGTTGTCAGTCTAGTTGCATAGATAATTTTAATATAATATAATGAACAATAAAATAATTATGTATAGACTGATAGAGAAATGTGACTTGGCCCAAACTGAGATTTCTTGAGGTTTTGTGGAAGACTTCCTGGAGGAGAGTATGTTCAAATGATTATTGCAAAAGGATTAAGATACTACCAAGGAAATGAATGATATTCATGAAAAAAAAAAAAAAAGATGGGACAAAAATACAAGGTGTGAAATAGCATATTCAGGGAACTACAGTCTGGTGTTCACAGAGGCATAAAGGGTGGATGGGAAGTAGAGAAACATGAAGCTGGAGAGGTAAAGTCCTGGCCCTGAACTACCATTCAATATGCCCCATTAAGGAACTAGAACTTTAGTATTTGCTAAGAAGCAATGAAAATTGCTTCTTAAAAAGCCGGGCGCGGTGGCTCACACCTGTAATCCTAGCAGTTTGGGAGGCCGAGGCAGGAAGATCACCTGAGGTCGGTAATTCCGAGACCAGCCTGACCAACGTGGAGAAACCCCGTCTCTACTAAAAATACAAAAAACTAGCCGGGCGTGGTGGTGCATGCCTGTAATCCCAGCTAGTTGGGAGACTGAGGCAGGAGAATCGCTTGAACCTGGGAGGTGGAGGTTTCAGTGAGCCAAGATTGTGTCATGGCACTCTAGCCTGGGCGACAAGAGTGAAACTCCGTCTCAAAAAAAATAAAATAAAATAAAAGAGAAAATTGCTTCTTAAATTACAAAGTGATATGATCATATTTATACTTTAGATAGAATACCAGTTGAAAGGTCATGGTGGATCTATATCAGACAGCAAAAATGAAATATCTGGAGTGAATAGGACAGTAAGTGAGAAGTCTATTGGAAAAATTCAGGAGAGAAAGGTGAAAATCTAGAAGTAAAAGCTGGCAGGATTGTCAAGAGCAAGAGAGAGGGAGTCTAAGAAATTCTACTAAGTTTCTTATTTGAGTGTCTAAATGTAAGTGCCACTAACTACGATGAGGAGGAACAGATTCAAAGAGAAATGATTAAGTTCAGTTAGTTGAGTGCCTTTGGGACATCACAGAGAGGTGTCTGGATCTGGGTACCAAGACCGTAGAGGCTAGAGATGGAGTTGGAAGTCATATCAACAAAAAGATGATTTACTATCAGAATGGATTTAAAAGGGAGAGGTTGCTATGGTAAGGAAAGGGCAGATAGCATGGGGCAATTATTTAAAATCAGCTACAGATCAATAAACAATTGTCAGAGAGGTCCCTGGAGAACCAGGAGGGAATAATGACATAGATGCCAAAGGAGTTGGAAGTTTTATTTAAAAGTCAGTAATTCGGCCAATGCAAAGTTTGAGCCTTTGAAAAGAATAGTAAAATATAAACTTTTTAGAAGACTGATCAGAAAAATAGGGAGAAGAAACAAATAGGCAAAGGAGGAAATAGGAAAAATGACTGCTGATTGAGTCAAAGACATAGAAAAGATAAAATAACTTAATGAATAACTTTATGCCAATAAAATTGAAAATCTGGATAAGATGGAAACATTTTTAGAAAATGTCATTAAATGAAAGAAGAAATAGAAAACTCCAGGAGTCCTGTAGAAATTAAATAAATATGGCCTTTAGTTTTAAATATTAAAGAAAACATCAGACTCAAATGATTTTGGTCAAGTTCTTAACCAAACATTCAAGGAACAGGTAACTCCAATAATAAACAAAATTTGTGACGGGAAAAAAAAGAGGGAATATCTATTTATTCTAAAGCCAGTATAGTCTTGATATGAAAGTCAGCCAGGAACAGTAAAAAGCAAATTACATACCAATCTTACATTTAATTTTAAGTGTAAAATTCCTAACCAAAATTTAAGAATAGAATCTAGCAGTACATAAAAATGATTATACATTTCACCAAGCTGGACTGAATGCAAGAATGCAAGGCTGATTTCATGTTAGAAATCCATTAATATAATCCATCACATTGCCATACTGAAAGGAGAAAAACCATGTGATCATCTCAGGTAAAGAAAAGCATTTGGTAAAATTCAACTCATATCTGTGATAATCTTAATAAGCTAGGAATAGGAGGAAGTGTCCTTACCCCGATAAAGAATATTAATCAAAAACTTAGAGCAAACATCATTATTATGGTGAAATGTTAGAAGGATTCCCTTTAAAATCAGGAAAGGAGAAGGATACCCATTATTACTGCTGCTGTTCAACAGTGAAATACAGATGCCATTGGTCACAGCTAGACAAGAAAAAGAAATAGGATACAAATTAGAAAGAGGGAAGGAAGCCTGATATTATTCACTGATGATGTGATTGTCTATACATAAAATCTATACATAAAACCTAAGTGGATCAATAAACTATTGGAAAAAGTAAGATAGTTTAGCAGTTGTCTAAATATATGATCCAGCAAGAAACAGAAAACATAATTTTAAAAACTATTCTGCTAACATAGCAAAATAAAAAGTGTATAGGAATGAATCTAAGAATAGCTGCGTAAGTCCTATTTGGAGAACTTTTAACTGTATTAAAAGAAATTAACGAAGATCTAAATCATGGAGAGATATACCCACTATATCTTGAATACCTTTAGTGTCTTAAAGATATCAGTTGTCCTCAATTTGACCTATAGATTTAATGCAATTCATTGGATTTATCTGACAAAAATAAATCTAATTTTTTAAGACAGGGTCTCACTGTTACTCACACTGGAGTGCAGTGGTGCGATTATAGCTCACTGCAGCCTTGAACTCCTGGGCTTAAGTGATTTTCCCACTTCAGCCTCCCAAGTAGCTGGGACTACAGTTGCACACCACCATGCCCAGCTAAATTTTTACAATTTTTTGTAGAGACAGGGATCTTGCTTTGTTGTCCAGGCTGACCTTGAACTCCTGGCTTTACACAATCCTCCCACCTCAGCCTCCCAAAGTGCTGGGATTACAGGTGTGAGCCACTGTGCTTGGCCTAAAGCCCAAGAGCAGCCAAACTTATTCTGAAAAAGAAAAAGTCAAAAGTATTTGCCTCCTACCACATACAAAATCAAAATTTGTTACAAAGCTATGGACGTTAGTAGTTTGGCACTGGTACAAGTATAGATAGAATGACCAAAGGAACTGAATAGAGAGCACATAAAGCCATATATTGATATATATAGATGATATAGATGTAGTTATGGAAACTTGGCATAATATTCTTTTATTAAGCTCTTCGTTGCTGACACACGCCATAGAAATTTGGCATGTGTCAGAAATGAAGAGCTTGATGAAAGAATTGGCTGAGGCCAGGTGTGGCGCTTATGCTTTTAATCCCAGCACTTTTAGGATCACTTGAACCTAAAAGTTCGAGACCAGCCTGGGCAACATAGTGAGACCTTATCTCTACTAAAATTAAAAAAGCAGTCGGGTGTGGTGGTGCATGCCTGTAGTCCTAGCCACTCAGGAGGCTGAGGTAGCAGGATAGCTTGAGCCTGGGAGATCAAATCTGCAGTGAGCTGTGATTGCACCACAGCATTCCAGCCCAGGTGACAGAGTGAGACCCTGCCTCAACAGCAACCGAAAAAAAAAAAAGAATTGGCCAAAGACAAAACAGCATTTTACAGAGGTGTAAATATCAGTAGCCCACAAATACATGAAGAATTGCTCATATCGTCAGTAACTTAGGAAATGAAAAATAAGACACTAATGAAATGTTTTATCTAATAGATTGACAGAAATTAGGAAGTCTGGCAAGAAAAGAAAAGTCATCCAGATTGGAAAGGAAGAAGTAAAATTCTATCTTCAAATGACAAAATCTTGTGTAAAGAAAAATTCTCAAGAATCGTACCAAAAAAAAAAACCTATTTGAAAAATAAGAGTCTACCAAGGTTGCAGCATACAAGATCAATATACAAAAATCAATTATATTCCAGTACACTAGGAATAAACAATCTGATAATGAAATTAAGAAAACATATTCATTTAAAATAGCATGAAATAATTAAATACTTAGAAATACAGTTTAACAAATGCAAAATATGTATCTTGAAAACTACAAAACATCAATGAGAAAAATTAAAACCTAAATAAATGAAAAGGCATTCATATTTACAGATCAGAAAACTTAACATTGTTAAAATGCCAGTATTACCCAAATTGGCTTACATATTTAGCACAATCCTACCGAAATCCCAACTGCCTTTTTTAGTATAAATTGACACACTGATCCTAAAATTTATATGGAAATTCAACGAATAGTGCTGGAACAACTAGATATCCATATGCAAAAGAGTGAAAGTTCAACCTCTACCTCACAACATACACAAAAAATGAACTCAAAGTGAATCACAGACCTAAATGTAAGTGGTAAAACTATAAAACTTTTAGAAAAGAAGCAGTACCAGAGAAAAATGCTATGAAACTCTTATAAGAAAACATGCAAGTAAATGTTCATGACATTTCAGGATTGGGCAAAGAATTCTTAGATATAACACTAAAAGCACAAACGACAAAGGAAAAAATAGATAAACTGAACTTCATCAAAATGAAAAACTTTAAAGGAAACTTCTAAGAAAGTAAAAGAGCAACCCACAGAATTGAAGGAAATAATCACAAATCATGTGTCAGAACAACAATGAGATACCACTTCATACCCATTAGACTGGATATAATCAACAAGACAGACGAAAGTTTTGGCAAGGATGTGGAGAAATTAGAACCTTCATACTTTGCCGGTGAGATTGTAAAATGGTGCAGTCATTTTGGAAAATAGTTTGGCAGTTCCTCAAAAAGCTAAACATAGTTACCACATGACTCAGCATTTCAACTCCTAAGTACACACACATGAGAACTGAAAAAAATATTTCCCAAAGAAACTTGTACAAGAATGTTTACAGCAGCATTATTCATAGTAGTCAAAAAGTGGAAAAAATTCAAATGTTTGACTGAGGAGTGGATAAACAAAATGTGGTACATCCACACAATGGATTTGACTAGGATGAGGAGTGAAGTACTGATACACTCTACAACACAGACGAACATTGGAAACATGCTAAGTGAAAGAATCTGGTCGTGAAAGGTCATATGTTGTATGATTCCATTTATGTGAAATGCCCACAATGGAAAAATCCCTGGAGACAGAAAGTAAATTACTGGTTGCCAGTGGCTCAAAGGATGGAAGAATGGGAAGTGACTGTTAATAGGGATGGGTTGTTTTTTGTTGTTGTTGTTGTTGTTGTTTTGAGGTGATGAAAATATTCTAGAATTTTGTCATGGTGATAAATGTACAGATCTGTGAATATACTAAAAACCACTGAATGGTGCAGTTTAAAAATGTGAACTTTATGAATTCTATCTTACTACAGCTGTTATTGAAAATAGAAAATCTGGCTGGGTATGGTGGCTCACGTCTGCAATCCCAACACTTTAGGAGGCCGAGGCGGGCGAATCACGAGGTCAGGAGTTCAAGACCAGCCTGGTCAATATGGTGAAACCCTGTCTGTACTAAAAATACAGAAATTAGCCAGGCATGGTGGCATGTGCCCATAGTCCCAGCTACTCAGGAGGCTGAGGCAGGAGAATGGCATGATCCCGGGAGGCAGAGGTTGCAGCAAGCCAAGATCACACCACTGCACTCCAGCCTGGGCGACAGAGCGAGGCTCCATCTCAAACAAACAAACAAAAAAAGTAGCAGAGCACCCCAGTCTTGGGGACATGCCAGGAAGAAAATTGCTTCCCCAGTAAAGAAGCTGAGGCAAATAGTTCTTTCAGGCTTAAAGTGGAAGGATGAATAAGAAAGAGTAACCAGAATTGACTGTACAAGACTGCTTTGGTAGGTGTCTTTTCTAACAGTCTGACCCTGCAAGTTTATAAGCTCAGCTATAGTAAAGTAACTTCTGTTATATCTTGTTTCCACTTTAGAAAACCATGCAAAAATGCAGCCATGCCTTAGACCTGACATTACTTGCCTAGTTCACCTCCAAGATTTCAGTCTACCAAATTCTCCTTTTGATCACTCTTGCCTTGCATTTTATTTTTCCCATTTTCTCATGCATAAAGAACCTGGTCTTCATTCCAGTGCTGACTCACTACTCTCTGATCCATTGCCATCTTGAACTTGCATCACTGCTACATTGCTAAACCTCAGTCCTATTTAATCTTTATTGTCCACTTTATCTACATGTTATAAAATAATACCCAGGAAAGTTAAATGATTTGCCCATGGTCACACCACCCAGGTTGGTTTAACTTCATAGCCCATGCTGTTAACCACATGCTCTACTGCTTACCACCTGGCAACAGTTGAATTGTTGATCAAAGGAACTTTATGTAATGAAAAAGATGGTGGCAGTAGATTTTAGGGTCTGGGGTGATGGGAAATTCAACTATAAAGCAACAGAGCCAACTTGGACACCTTATTTTTGTCAACTGACAAATGGGCATCATACTCATTGCTTTCAAACATTTTGAATATTATATTAAAATGAAGTGGCAAAGTAATTCAATTTCGATGTAGATGATTCTGGAAAACTAGATACACTCTAGGTCATTTTATTTTATTTATTTTTATACAACAGTTTTCTTATCCATTTATCGGTTGATGTACATTTGAACTGTTTCCACCTTTTAGTTATTGTGAATAGAAGTGTTATGATAAATTGTGTACAAGTATTTGTTTGAGTACCTGTTTTCAGTTCTTTGGAGTATTCACCTGGGTGTGTAATTGCTGGGTCATGTAAGAATTCTATGCTTAACTTTTTGAAGAACTTCCAAAGTGTTTTCTACAACAGCTGAAACATTTTACATTTTTACCAACAATCTAAGAGAGTTTAAATTTTGACACATTCTCATCAACACTTGTAATTTTCATCATCATCATCATTATTATTATTACTACTGCCATACTACTATGTATGTAGTTGTACCTCAATGTGTTTGATTTGCATTTATTTAATGACTAATGATGTTAAATAACTTTCAGATGCTTTTAGCCTTTTGTGTATCTTTTTTTAAGAAATGCCTATTCAAGTTCTTTACCCATTGCTTAAATGTGAATTATTCTTTATTTTTTTAATATTTTTCTTGAAAAGTAGTAAACTTTTAGTGCAGACAATATATGTTATCTTAAAAGTTTGCATAGTCTTCTATTTATTTTTCAACTTTTATTTTAGATTCAGTGGGTACAGGTACAGGTTTGTTACCTGGGTATATTGCGTGATGCTGAAGTTTGTGGTACGAATGATTGTGTCACCCAGTTACTGAGCATGGCACCAAACAGTTAGTTTTCCCACCCCTACCCTCTTCTCCCTCCCACCTCTAGTAGTTCCCAGTGTCTGTTGTTGCCATCTTTATGTCCGTGAGTACCCAATGTTTAGCTCCCACTTATAAATGAGAACGTGTGTGGTATTTGCTTGGGCTAATGGCCTCCAGCTGTATCCATGTTGCTGCAAAGGACATGATTTTGCCCTTTTTATGGCTGCATAGCAGTCCATGGTATATATGCACCACATTTTCTTTATGCAATACACCATTGATGGGCACCTAGGTTGATTCCATGTTTTTGCTATTGTGAATACTGCTGCAATGAGCACTCATGTACATGTGTCTTTTTGGTAGAATGAATTATTTTCTTTTGGTTGTATACCCAGTAATGGCATTGCTGAGTCAAATGATAGTTCCATTTTTAGTTCTTTGAGAAATCTCCAAACTGCTTTCCACAGTGTCTGAATTAATTTTCATTCCCACCAACAGTATATAAGCATTCTCTTTTTCTCTGCAGCCTGCTTTTCTCTGCAGCCTCATCAACATCTGTTTTTTGACTTTTTGGTAATAATTTTGGCTGGTGTGAGATGGTAGGTATCTCATTGTGGTTTTGATGTGGATTTCTCTGATTAGTAATATGGAGCATTTTTTTCATGTGTTTGTTGGCCACTTGTATGTCTTCTTTTGAGAAATGTCTGGTCATGTCTTTTGCCCATTTTTTTTTTTTTTGGGACGGAGTCTTGCTCTGTCGCCCAGGCTGGAGTGCAATGGTGCGATCTCGGCTCACTGCAAGCTCCGCCCCCCGGGTTCATGCCATTCTCCTGCCTCAGCCTCCCGAGTAGCTGGGACTACAGGCGCCTGCCACCACACCCAGCTAATTTGTTTTTTGTATTTTTAGTAGAGATGGGGGTTCACCGTGTTAGCCAGGATGGTCTTGATCTCCTGACTTCGTGATCCACTGGGATTACAGGCGTGAGCCACTGCGCCTAGCCCTTTTGCCCATTTTTTTATGAGGTTGTTTTTTGTTTGCTCAGTTGTTTAAGTTCCTTATAGATTCTGGATGGACCTTTGTCAGATGCATAGTTTGCTAATATTTTCTCCTATTCTGTAGTATGTCTGTTTACACTGTTGGTAGTTATTTTGCTGCGCGCAGAAGCTCTTTAGTTTAATTAGGTTCCACTTGTCAATTTTTGTTTCTGTTGCAATTGCTTTTGAGGGCCTAGTCATAAATTATTTCCCAAGGTCAAGGTCCAGAATGGTGTTTCCTGAGTTTTCTTCTAGGATCCTTATAGTTTGAGGTCTTACATTTAAGTCTTTCATCTATCTTGAATTAATTTTTGTATACGGTAAAAGGGATCCATTTTCATTCTTCTGCATATGGCTAGAAGCTATCTTCTTCTATCATGCATATGGCTGCATTTGCAGCTATCTGTATCCCAGCACCATTTTTTGAATATGGAGTTCTTTACCCATTGCTTATTGTGGTTGACTTTGTTGAAGATTAGGTGGCTGCAGGTGTGTGTCTTTATTTCTATGTTCTCTATTTCATTCCATGAATTGATGTGTCTGTTTTTGTACCAGTACCATGCTGTTTTGGTTACTGCAGCCTTATAGTATAGTTTGAAGTCAGGTAATGTGATCCCTCCAGCGTTGTTCTTTTCGCTTAGGATTGTTTTGGTTATTTGGGCTTTTTTTTTGTTTCCATATGAATTTTATAATAGTTTTTTTTTTTCCAATTCTGTGAAAAATGACATTGGTAGATTGATGGGAATTGCATTAAGTCTGTAGATGGTAAAATGCTCTGGCAGTATGGCCATGTTAATGATATTGATTATTCCAATCCATGAGGAAAAAAGAAAAGTTTTTCCATTTATTTGTTTCATCTATGATTTATTTTAGCAGTGTTTTGTAATTATCCCTGCAGAGATCTTTCCCCTCCTATTTTTGTGAGTGTGTAGCTATTGTAGATGAGATTGCATTCTTCATTTGGCTCTCAACTTGGACGTTATTGGTGTATAGAAATGCTACTGATTTTTGTACGTTGATTTTGTATTCTTGAGTCTAGGTCATTTTAAATTAGAAACAGCTAATGCTTAAATCTCAAGGACATCCTTTCAGCAGCTATTCTAAACTCAAAATAATCCAGTATAGGAAACAGAGCTTTTGTTAAGTATTGAGATCACTGTTTTGTATTGAACTGTCTACAAATCTGACATAGCATAGCTTAGTGCAAATATATTATTTTATGAACTTTCCAATTAATATACATTACTTTTTTTCTTACCCAAATGAACCAAAAAGCAAAAAATTTTAAAAGCAGAAAGGAAGATATTATGAGCATGCCAAATTGGGGCATCTAATGCCTAGATTCAAAGCTTATAATTCAAATGCTTTATTACTTGGCTGATTCATGTCATTTGATCATTGAACAATATCACCATTTTTTAAATCTTTGAAGTCAAAATTTGACGTAGGTGTTCTATCTGCTTCCTAAGAGTACTATACCACCGAATGGCCACTCATATGTAAATTTTGTGTTAAGTATATTTAAAGTATTACATTATGCTTATTAAAATTTGTTAAATACAGTAGTCAATTTCCTTTGACATTTGTCAAATCACACAACATTAGATTTTAGTATAAATTGTGACAGTGTCAAACACTTAGAAAAATATTACAGAAGGTGGAGATTTTTAAAAAAATTAATTGACCCCATTTGGTCAATTACATTTGGTCTTTGATGATAAATTCTTTTTTGCATATCAGAGAATAGTTGCTTCTTCCCTAGAGCAAAGTAAAGTTTTTTTTTTCCTCCCTCATTCTCTTAAAGTTTGTATTTCAGCCCAAGTAATAAATGAGTTTCAGTTTCTGTGGTCTTTGCTTCAGAGAGCTTCTCTGAGGGTGAGCTTTGAAATATGATTAGATCTTAATTCTTTATTTCCATAAGCTCGTTTCACAGTTTTCTTTCTTATTCGGTGAGTAGGGTGGGGAAATGCATGTAAATCTTACGTGATCATTTATGGGTGTTAACCATGTAAATATATGTTGCAATGGTGAGAAAATTAGTCCTGAATTATATTATAGTGAGAGAAGAAAATCAACTGTCCCATGCTATTCCTTAGGTTTACTACCATTAAATAAATACTATAAAAGTCCACAAAACTGACCACAGTTACTAACTTTGTGGACACAGAATGTATCCAATACCAATAGACATATGCAGAAATAGGGCCAAATTCAGGAATATATGGGCATTTCTTCTTAGAATGGATTTGTCAGTATTTAATGAGTAGGTACTCAGTAGGTCCAGTATAGGAAAAAGAGCTTTTGTTAAATATTAGTAAACAGGGATATGGATAAGCATACACTACAACACTTCTCAAAAATGGTCTTATTTATTCCTTCTTTAATAAAGTATGTGGCTTTTCCGTGGGATTCTTATAAAATGAATAGGCAGTGACAAAAACCTGAGCACTTGTAGTTCCTAATTATTAGCTTCTGTTTCTGGGTTAAATCAGCCATCTAACATGATTCCGTCAATTTTCTAGAAACGAATTGAAACTGAGGGGTCATAAAATATGGATCAGTGACATTTGCAGATGTTTTGCTATTTAAACTAGTTTGCCATTTTCTCGAGTTGGGATTTATATGTAATGATGAAAAATAACAAAAATTCTTGAATTAAAGTACCCTTTTTTGTGGTGATGACATCAAACTAAGAACATGTCCTTGACTTAAGATTCAAAAGTCTTAGGATACAACATCAAGAACTACATCTTACTCATACCTGACTCTTAGCAGATAGTCCACAAATGTTTGCTCGCTTCCTGCCACTCTCCTGTCTCGATTACTCTTTTCAAAAAGGGCCTTTGAAATTAGAAATGTGATCATCAGAAGTGTCGTAAATGACAGTCTGCCTACTACTTAATAGTAAATTGTGAGGAACAATTATTAGCTTTTGTGTTGTCAACTAAGTAAGATTTTATTGTTTAGTACAATGTTTGGGGAGGTTATAACTGCATGCAAGAGTTTTTTCTTTGAACTGATATTAAATTATATCTTTAAAAGGTTATTTTTTATCAACTTTCTTTAAATATTTAAATTATTTTTAAATGCTTTAAACTATTTATGGCATATAAAACAAATTGTTTACCAAGACAAAAAAAAATGCCTTTTTTTTTTTTTTTTTTAAGAGACAAGGTCTCGCTCTGTCACCCAGGGTGAAGTATGGTGGTACAATCATAGCTCACTGTAGCCCCCACCTCCTGGGCTCAAATGATCCTCCTGCCTCACCCTCGCAAGTAGCTAGGATTAAAAGTGCAAGTCACTGCACCCTGAAAGATGCCTTCTTTTGGCAAATTTATGTCCAATTTTCATTGTACCCCAAATTCTCTTTTATCTCCACTTAGAAGAAATAATAACAAATAAAAAGTATAGTAAATCATATTTTTCTTTACTTAGAAACCTTTTCACATCTACCTTTCCCTCTGCCTTACCTTTAATATGCTAAGTGGAGATAAATAGCCATTTTTTTAAATCTAAAAGCTATAAAAAATCCCACCAATTCAGCCCATACAGCCTTCTCTTTTTTTAATTAATTCATTAAACAGTATTTTTCTAGCAACTACTAAGGGCTGAACAATGATGCCAAAGCCATGAGCTATGCTAATAACCTATTTAGAAAGAAGACACATTTTCGAAAGACTGTGGAACAGCCATGCATGTTACCAGGACTCTAAATACTAAAGGGCAAAAAGTAAATCACTTCTAAGGGAAATAAACAAAGAAAACAATGTTAGCATTTGAACTGGTTGTGGTATATTGGTAGGATTATGACAGAGGGACAGAGACTGCAAAGCAAAAAAGTGGTCTGGAAAACCCCCATTAATCCATGTTAGAAAACATTCATTCATTCATTCATTCATTCATTCATTCAGCAATTATTGGTTGTGTTGTGTGTTGGTCTTGGGATATATCAATGAACAGAACAGACAAAAGATTCCTGTCTTTGAGAAGTTGATCTCCAACAGGATAAAGGTGGTGTTTGAAAGAGACATAGGCTCCATATCACCAAGGACCTTGAGTACCAGGCCGGGGACTGTGGACTTGGTAAGCAGGACTGATTCTTCGGCAGGACAGTCACCATAGAGGTCCAGCACATTAGAGATGGGCTGACGATTGAGGTTGGGAGACAGGTCAGAAGAATACTGTTGACATGAGATTGAGAAATAACTGAATTGGGTAAGGCAGTGGAAATGTGCTGGACCAATGAACTGAAGAAAAAGTAATGGTTTTAAGCCTACTGGTAGGGCAGAATGGTGGTTCCAGTGTGTCATAGGTACAATGCCACTCAGACTTCTTTGAGTCATTTAGTCCTTTGAAATATTTAGATTCTCTTCCAGAAAAAAAATAGGATATATGCATATAAACTTTATATATGAATAAAATATAATAAAATAAAATTAAAAGTTTGAATAAAACTTTAGGGAGTAGTCTATGGACTCTTAAAGCCTATCCATAGCTCCAGATTAAGAATATTCATGAAGGGGAGGAGAACTTCAACCACTAGACACATATTGAGTACTTCGATAAGCACCTGCTTATTGATCACTGGCCTTGGTGTGTAGGTGCGGATAGTGGGATGATAAATGACTATAGCACAGCTCCTGCCCTCAAAGTACATAGAACTGTTGAGATGTGAAATTTTTATGTTCTCAGCGGGAAAGCTTAGATGGAAGTGGCAAGTCAGCAGATGGCAAATCAGAACAGAAAGTCAGGAAATATGGCCAATAAACAGGGGTGTATTCATTATGATTAGAATCATCAGTGAGTCACAGAAAACTCCAAATCTAAATAGTGGCTTAAACAAGAGAGTTTATGTCTCTCATGTTCAGGTCATGGTCTGGCTTACCCTGTGCCATCCCTATGGTGCAGTCTTCATCTTTGTGGTCCAAGCTTGCATTAAAGCCTAAGCATCAGAATGACGAGTGGGAAGTGGACAAAGAAGAATCCAAGTTCACCTACGTGGTGCTTCAAAAGGAAGTTTCCGGAAGCTGCCACACAGCGCCTCCATTTACATGTTACCTAAATGCGTCACATGACCACGTTCAGCTGCAAAGGAGACTGGAAAATGTAGTCTTTATTCTGGACAGCAGATGCCCAACCAAAAATTGTATTCCTATGGAAGAAGGGAGAATAGGTATTATGGAAACAACTAGCATATTCATTTTCAGAAATAAATACAAATTAAAATAAGAAATTATTATTACATTGACAAAGATTGTATTAATTGAAATACTTAATTCTTACAAGCATATAGCAGAATGGGCATCCCAGACAATGATATATATGAGTGTAAATTGATGCAATCTCTTTGGAAAGCACTTTGACAATATTTATAAAAATCTATAAAATCATTTCTATCCATTGACTTAGTAATTTCACTTTCTGGGATTTATCTTAAAAACATAATCAGTGGTGCAATGAAACATTTTTGTGTTCAGATAAATACCAAGTTTCATTTAGTGATAAATAATGATATTTATATCATTATAATGATAAAGTATTGGAAATAATCTAAATATCCAGCAATAGAAGAATGGCTCAATAAGTCATAGTGTCTCCTGTCAGTATCTCAAATAAAAAGAGAAAGGTGATTACTTACTAACTCTAAAAACGGGCAGCTGTGCCAGTCAGGCACAGTCCCTTTGAACAGAGCAGATGGTACATCTTGTATCGGGTTTGGGGTGGCATAAAGATGGGGGTGGGAGGTCATTTCAAAGCCATAACTTGACATTGTCAAGTAGAAGTCCAGCCACTTGTGTGAGACTGTTGCCGATTGGTTGGCCTCAGAGGTATGTTTGTTGCAGTGAGTCCATCTCTGATTAGCTGGCTTTTTGAAGTCAGGGGCTGACACCTCTTGGTTGATTATGAAAGTGTGTTCATCAAAGCCAGTTGTCATTGATTAATTGAGCAGATTTAAAACCAGTTGTGATGGGTACATGTTACTGTGGCTACAGAAGAATCAGTTTTTTCCTGAATTTATGGGAACATTTTAAAAGTCTCAACTCACATGATAAAATACTAAGTTTTTAAGAATTAGGTTTTGCTGGGTGCAGTGGCTTATGCCTGTAATCCCAGCACTTTGGGAGGCTGAGGCTGGTGAATCACTTGAGGTCAGGAGTTCAAAACAATCCTGACCAACATGGTGAAACCCCATCTCTACTAAAAATACAAAAATTAGCCAGGCGTGGTGGCGCATGCCTGTAATCCCAGCTACTCGGGAGGCTAAGACAGGAGAATACATTGAACCTGGGAGGCAGAAGCTGCAGTGAGCCAAGATCTCACTGCTGCACTCCAGCCTGGGTGACAGACTGAGACTCCATCTCAAAAAATGAAATTTTAAAAATTAGGTTTTGAAATCATTTTAATTACATGAGAATATGTTTATGATATAATGCAAAGTGGGGAAAACCATAATAAAGATGCTTGTGCTTTCCTGCCATCTCTGCTTCCTCAACCCCCTTCCTCTGCGTGCAGAGGCAGCACTGATCTGGTGAGGACATTTTCGCTGCTGTGCTTGAGGGTGAGCAGGGTCCCTGGTGTCACACTTGCATGGCCCTAGCTTCCTCTGACTCCTTGTCCCAGTTGTGCGGGTATGACAGGGCTGGAGCCTTCCCTGGCAAGCCCAGTTGTGTTGCTCTCTCTCTTTAGGCCTAAGTGAGCTTGCTATGGCTTCAGGTTCCTCTACCCTATGGTTGGCCAAAAGATGGTCAAATGCTGATTTTCAAGTTTGGGAGGAGAGAGTTTTGACCTCATGGGGCTCAGAAACTGAGCCTCCTGTTCCCGCCCACTCACCACATCAAGGGTATTGAGCACAGAAGCAGCCTGTAATAAAGCAGCTTTTTGTGTCTCTGCTGCTACTACTCCTTTCCTGCGTGTCTCCTTCATGAAGAGGAAGCAGGGCAGCAAACCAGGATCTGAGCCAAATACCACCAAAGCCTCGCCAAACCCTTCCTGCTGATACGCTGTGAAGGGTCCGGATCTCAGGCCTTAAACGCAGAGGTGCCTACTTCACTGTAATCCATTTCTGTTTTGAATCACCATTTGGCTGTGCGGCAGAAACTTGCTACTTGCCTTTCATCACCTCAGGCCTCAGTCACTCCCCAGGTTCCAGGATAGCATGTAAGTCCCCGTGGCTCTATCTTGCCATGGGGTGGGGCCTCCCATCCTGGGTGTCACCTGCCCACCCAGGCACCCACAGAGACATCGATTATCCCCACTAATCTTTGATTTGACGTTATTTTGGCTACATCCGTGCTGATCTCAGACACCCAGGAAATGTATTCTTCCTCTGTGTGGTCAGGGGGTAGTGGGAAGCCACAGGAAACAGGTCCTGCAGTCTTGCTGGCCAGCCTGAACACACGCTGCCAAGCTCACCTCTGCTTCTGTCTCTGCTCTACAGTGTGGCCACACAGCCTCTCACCTCCCCTGACCTGTCTGTGAACACCACCAGCTCCTTCTGCTCTCAGAGGACCCCTGACCTATACGGGGCTTCTATTGTTTCCCCGTCTCCCAGGCTTAATGGAGAAGGCAGGGTAAGAAATAGGGTCTTTTCTCGGGAACAAAAAGCAGGTAAACATTTTCTCCTTCATTCCCGATTATGCCCCATCCCCGTGGCCCGCGGACTCATTTCTAGTCTGGGGGTGAAGGAAGCAGGGAGGTAAAACCGACTGTCAAGTAATATTCTTATGCCCTGCCCTGGATCCAATCTGCCGTGGTTATTGTTTAAATCCAAAAATGGACTCTTTTTTGTTTTTTTGTTTTTGAGACGGAGCCTCACTTTGTCACCCAGGCTGGAGTGTAGTGGTACAATCTTGGCTCACAGCAACCTCCGCCTCCCGGGTTCAAGTGATTCCCTCTCCTCAGGCTCCCAAGTAGCTGGGATTACAAGCATGTGCCACCATGCCTGGCTAATTTTTGCATATTTTTAGTAGAGACAGGGTTTTGCCATGTTAGCCAGGCTGGTCTTGAACTCCTGACCTCAGATGATCCCCCTGCCTTGTCCTCCCAAAGCGCTGCGATTATAGTCGTGAGCTACTGTGCCCAACCTCCTTTGCTTTTTCTATACTTCTGCCATCCTTTCCCATGAGGCAGTGAAGGCAGAATAACAAGCTGGGCAGGGCTAAGTAGAAGAAAATATCAGGTTTAAGACTTCAGAAATATCCAGGTAATGTGCAAAAACATTGCACCGAAAAATCACAAGCTACATGCAGTGATAGATTACAGGAGATGGTCACCATATGTATTTCTTTCTATTTCTTGGTTTTTCTACAATCAGCATTTATTTACTTAAGAAAACCCATCTTTATTGAAGTATAATTTACATTTGGAGACATTTTTGTTTTGTGTCGGGTTCAATGATTTTTAACAGATATATGGAATTCTACACCATCACCACAATCTGAATTTACTTTTATAATCAAAAGAAAATGAGTATTATTTAAAAAAAAGTCCTCTTATTACAGCAGTAAAACGGTTGTTGGCAAGTTGAATAGAAGGGACAGGGTCAAATTTCAGGTCATTAAGGAAAGACTAGGTAGTCACCAAGGAGCTCAGTAAATATTTCTTGAACTAATAAGGAAATGAAAATGAAGGCAGAGGGTAGAGATTACCTTTCAAGAAATGTGCCTGTGAAGGAAGGAAAGAAGCTTGCAGCCTCAAATCTACCTACCATGCTTCCTCAAGCGTCTGTACCTTTGCACGTCACTTCTGTCATCTGAAACTTTCTTCTCTCTTTCAGTCACTTGATTCGTATTCATTCCTAGCTGCATAGCCATAGACAAGTTTTTTATCTGCTATGTCTCTCGGTTTCAGTGAGGATAATAGTGCCTACCGCAGAGTTTTTGAGAGGTTTAGATTTAGCCAATATGTGTCAATACAGTAAGAGAAAAGAAAACATTACTTATTTTGTTGTTGTTGCTATCATTATCGTTGTCACCATCATCACCATTACCATCATTACCCTTTAATATTCACCTCCTTATGGAAGCCTTCTCTCTTGTAGGGCATCTCATATTTTTTCCTTAATAACACTCTGTGCAGATCTCTTTCATGACACTTATTGTGCAGTATTTTATTTATTCACTCATCCGGCTCTTCCCTCCCCAACTGCATTAAATCTTTTACTTCTGTAAACATACAGTGCCTAAGCCAGAGAAGGTCCTCAAAGTAAATGTTTCCGAAACTAACACAGTGCAGAGAGGTGTATCAGGGTTTCAGAAAGGGGTGTGTGTGTGTGTTTGTGCATGTGTGTGTTTGTAATAGAGGGGTCTTTGAGTTTTCTAATTCTTGAGTCACTTTGAGTAATTTCTGTCATTTAAGAGATTTATCCATTTTGTTTAAATTATCAAACATTTGTAAATATGATGTTCATATTTTCTTATTACCCTATTAATGTCTACAGAATCTGATAGTAATGTCCCCTGTCTCTATTTCTGATATTGGTAATTTGTATCTTCTTTTTCAGACCTATCCATCTGGAAATTTATCAATTTTATTGTTCTTAAAGAACCAGCTTTTGGTTTCATTAATTTTTCTCTATTTTCCTCTTTTCTAATTCATTGATTTCAACTCTTATATTTATTTTCTTTCTTTTGCTTACTTGGTCTTTAATTTGCTATTCTTTTTCAGGTTGCTTCAATTGAAAGCTTATACTACTTACTTTTGAACTCCCTTCTTTGCTAATAAAAGAATTCAGAAGCTAAAAATTTCCGCTAAGTACTGATTTAGCTGCATTCTACAAATATATGCTTCCATTTTCATTCATTTCAAAATATTTTCTAATTTCCTTTGCAATTTTTTTTTCAGGGACAGGGTCTTGCTGTGTTGCCCAGGCTGGAGAGCAGTGCCACTATCACAGCTCACTGTAACCTCAAACTCCTGGGCTCAAGCAGCCTCCCATCTCCCAACTCCCAAGTAGCTAGGAATACAGACATGTACCACCACACCTGGCTAATTTTTAAATTCTTTTTTTCTTAGACATGGGGTCTCACTATGTTGCCCAGGCTCGTCTTGAACTTCTGGCCTCAAGCAATTCTCCTGCCTTGGCCTCCTAATGCACTGGGAATATAGACATGAGCTACCATGCCTAGCCATGATTCTTTCTTTGACTCAAATATTATATTAGTATATGTCTATCTTTTACTTTACAAAAATTAAAATAAATTTCTGTTATGGATTTCTAATTTAATTTCTTTATGATCAGAGCATTTATTCTGTATGAGATCAGTCCTTTTTAGTTTACTGAAATTTATTTTATGACCCTGAATATGGTCTATCTTGATTAATGGTCAAGTAGGTTGACAGCAGTTTTCGAATTATCTGTATCCTCACTAATATGGTCTACTTGTCCTACCAATTTCTGTGAAAGGAGTTTTGAATTATCTTCAGTTGTCATTTGTGAATTTGCCTTTTTGTCCTTTCATTTCTGTCAGGTTTTGTTTCATGTATTTTGAAGCCCTTATAATTAGGTACATACATATTTAGGATTGTTACATCATTTTCATGAATTAAGTTTTTATCATTCTGAAATGCCGCTCTGTATCTCTACAGAGATACAGAGCAGCTTCTTTGTTCTGTAATCCACTTTGTTTGATACTCATATGTTGGCTCCACTTTTCTTATGATTACTATTTGCATGGTACATCTTTTGTCATCCTGTTAATCTTAACCTTTTTAAAAAGATTTTTAAGTGTTTATCTTGAAAGCACCATGTAGTTAAACTTTTTTTTTTTTTTTGAGACAGAGTCTCGCTCTGTCACCGAAGCTGGAGTGCAGTGGCGCAAACTTGGCTCACTGTAAGCTCCGCTTCCCAAGTTCACTCCATTCTCCTGTCTCAGCCTTCCTAGTAGCTGGGATTACAGGCATGCACCACCACGCCCAGCTAATTTTTGTATTTTTAGTAGAGACGGGGTTTTACCGTGTTAGCTAGGATGGTCTCGATCTCTTGACCTCGTAATCTGCCTGCCTCAGCCTCCCAAAGTGCTGGAATTACAGGCATGAGCTACCACGCCCAGCTCGTAGTTAAAGTTTTTTTTAAAAACAGTCTGATAAGCTTTGCCAATTAGTTGGATTTTTTAGGCTACTTATATTTAACATAGTTATTGATATTGTTAGGTTTTAAGCTACCATTTTGCTATTTCTTTTCTATTTGTTTCTTCTTTCTCCTCTTTTCCTACCTTATATTGAATTAACTATTTCTTAACATTTTATTTTATTTCTACTATTAGCTTATTAGCTGTACCTCTTCACTGTTGATTTTTATAGTTTTGATCTAGGTTTTATTATATACATCTTAATTACAGTCTGTCTTCACCTACTGTTGTACCAGATCATATAAAATGTAAGTTTCTTAAAAGTATACTTCCATTTCCCCATTCATATTCTGTATTTCTACAAGTATTACAACCTCACAATATACTCCTGTTATTATTGCTTTAAGTATTCAATTGTCTTTTAAAGAAATTTCAATGTGAGAATAAAAAGTAATTTATACTTACATGCATTTTTTATGTCCAGTACTATTTATCCCCTTGGTTTCATCCAGGTTTCCATTTAGTATCATGTCCATCTGCCTGAGCAACTTATTTCAACCTTTTTCGTAGTGCGCATCTACTGGTGACAAATTCTCTCCAATTTTTCTTTGAATATGTGTGTTTTTCACTTTCAGTTTGGAAGAATAGTTTCACTGGGTATGCGTTTCTAGATTAACAGTTTTTTTCAATTTCAGCCCTTTAAAGATTCATTGTGTTGTTCTCTGACTTGCCTAGTTTCAGATGAGAAATCTTCATTGATTCCTCTCTTTTTAATGTATCTGTTTTCTCTGGCTGCTTATAAGATTTTATATTTATTTCTGTTCTTTGCAATTTTATTATGTTATGCCTTGATTTGGTTTTCTCTGTATTTATCTTGGTTTTTTGTTTTCTTGTTTGATGATCTTTTAGACTTGTGGTCTTAGAGGTTTTTTTTTTTTTTTCATTTTGGAAAATTTTCAGCCATTCCATCTGCAAATATTTTTCCAAACCTCTTTTTCCTTCTGGAATACAACTACACATATGTTAGATGAAGTGATACTATCCCAGAGATATCTGCGATTATTCAATAAATTTATTCCTTGTCTCTCTGGGAACCATTTGGATATTTAAAATGTTATTTCTAGGTTAATTTCCAGTTTCTGCTCTGGCATGTAAGGTGCTTGGAAGTTGCCACTCATCCTAACAACAAGTAAAAAGCAGAAAAAAAAGACTGAAAAATCAACATTTTTTATGTTTATCAGAGAAGTAAACTCACAGGGCAAACTGCTGCCCCCAAATTTGGAGAGACAGTTGATTTTTATGTGTGCTGTAAGAGAAGGGTCCAATTTTATTCTGTTACATGTAGAAATCCAGCTTTCCCAACACTATTTATTGAAGAGACTATCTTTTCTCATTGTGTTTTCTTGTTGCCCTTGCTGAAAATTAGTTGGCCATATATGTTTGGATTTATTTCTGGGTTCTCTATACTGTTCTACTAGTCTAGGCATCTGTTTCTGTATCAGTACAATACAATTTTGGTTGCCATAGCTTTGTAATACAATTTTAAATCAAGATTTGTGATGCTTCCAGCTTCATTTTTCTCAAAATTGCATTGGCTATTTGGGGTCTTTTGTGGGGTCCTTATGAATTTTAGGATTTTTTTTTTCTATTTCTGTGAAGATTGTCATTGAAATTTTCATAGGGTTTGCATTGAATCTATATATCCCTTTGGGAGTAGTATGGACATTTAAAAAATATTAATTCTCCCAATCCATGAGCCTGGAATATCTTCTCATGTATTTGTGTCCTCTTCAATTTATTTTATTAATTTTGTTTTTTGTTTTGTTTTGTTTTGAGACAGAGTCTTGCTCTGTCGCCCAGGCTGGAGTGCAGTGGTGCAATCTCGGCTCACTGCAAGCTTCGCCTCCCAGGTCCACGCCATTCTCCTGCCTCAGCCTCCTGAGTAGCTGGGACTACAGGCGCCCGCCACCATTCCCAGCTAATTTTTTTTTTTTTTTTTTTTGGTGTGTTTTTAGTAGAGATAGGGTTTCACTATTTTAGCCAGGATGGTCTCAATCTCCTGACCTCATGATCCACCCACCTCAGCCTCCCAAAGTGTTGGGATTACAGGAGTGAGCCACCGTGCCCGGCCTTATTAATGTTTTATAGTTTTCAGTGTACAGGTCTTTCCTTGGTTAAATTTATTCCTAAGTATTTTATTTTATGTATTTAATTTTTTTCTTTGTTTGTTTGTTTGTTTTGAGACAGAGTCTCGCTCTGTCGCCCAGGCTGGAGTGCAGTGGCCGGATGTCAGCTCACTGCAAGCTCCGCCTCCCGGGTTCACGCCATACTCCTGCTTCAGCCTCCAGAGTAGCTGGGACTACAGGCGCCCGCCACCTCGCCCGGCTAGTTTTTTGTATTTTTTAGTAGAGACGGGGTTTCACCGTGTTAACCAGGATGGTCTCGATCTCCTGACCTCGTGATCCGCCCGTCTCGGCCTCCCAAAGTGCTGGGATTACAGGCTTGATTTTTTTTTTTTTTATGTGATTGTAAATGAGATTGTTTTCTCAATTTCTTTTTTGGCTACATTGTTATGTATAGAAATGTCATAAATTTTTATATGTTGATTTTATATCCTGCAACTTTACTGAGTTAACTTATTTGATCTAATAGTTTTTTTGTGTGAAATCTTTGGGATTTTTTACATATAGGATCATGTCATTGTAAATAGAGATAATTTTACTTCTTTTTTATCCAGCTTGAATACCTGTTATTTCTTTTTATTGTCTAATTCTTCTTCATAGCACCTCCAGTACTCTGCTAAGTAGAAGTGGTAAGAGTGGGCATCCTTACCTTATACCAGATCTTAGAGAAAAAGCTTTCAGTTTCTCCCCATTGATGATGAGGTTAGCTGTGCATTTTACTCAAATAGCCTTTATTATGTTGAAGAGCTTTCCTTCTATATCTAAACTGTTGAAAGTTTTTATCAAATCAGACATTGAGCTTTATTGAATGCTTTTTTGTTAATTGATATGATCATGTGGTTTGTTAATGTGATATATCACATTGATTGATTTGTGTATATTAAACCAGCCTTGCATGTCAGGGGTAAAACCCACTTAATCATGATGTATTAATGTGTTGTTGAATTTGGTTTGCTAATATTTTATTGAAGACTTTTGCATCAATGTTCTTCAGAACTGTTGGCCTGTAGTTTTCCTATGTTGCTCTCTCTGGCTTAGGTATCAAGGTAATGCTGACTCATAATATGTGTTAGGAAGTAGTGTTGACCCTTGAACAACACAGGTTTGAACTGCATGGGTCTACTTATCTGCAGCTTTTCTTCTGCCTCTGCCACTCTGGACACTTCTCAGCCTACTCAACATGAAGATGTCAAGGATGAAAACCTTTAGGATGATCTACTTCCTCCTTAATGAATATTAAATATATTTTCTCTTCTTTGTTATTTTTATAACATTTTCTTTTCCCTAGCTTACTTTACTGTAAGCATAAAATATAGAATAAATGTAATATATAAAATATGTGTTAATTGATTGTTTATGTTATAAGTAAGGCTTCCAGTCAACAGTTGGGTGTTAGTAGTTAAGTTTTGGGGTAATCAAATGTTGCATGCAGGTTTTTTACAGCATTTTGGGAGTGATCAGCACCACTAACCCCCATGTTGTTCAAGGGTCAACTGTATTATCCAGCTCTTTCTTTTGGAGGCATTTAAGAAGTATTAATTAGTTTTTGAAAGTTTGATAGAATTCAGCCATGAAGCCATCTGGTCTTGGCCTTTTCTTTCTTGGGAGATTTTAAATTATTACTTCAATCTCTTCCTTTGTTATTGGCCTGTTCAAGCTATTTCTTTTTTATTCAACCTTCTTCAGTTATATTTTCCTAGGAATTAATCTATTTACCCCAGATGATCAACTATGTTGATATATAATTGTTAATAATAGTCCTTTGTGATCTGTTTCATTTCTGAGAACATCTGTTGTAATGTCTCCACTTTCATATCTGAGTTTATATATTTGAATTTTCTCTTTCTTTGTTTTTTTAGCTAGTCTAAGGGTTTATCAGTTTTGTTCATTTTTTCAAAAACCAACTCTTAGTTTTATTGTTTTTTTGTGTGTGTGTGGTTTTTCTATTCTCTATTTGTTTTATTTCTTTTCTGGTATTTATGAATTTCCATCCTTCTGATAACTTTGGGTTTAATTTGTTCATTTTCTAATTCTGTGAAACATAATGTTAGGCTATTTGGGATCTTCTTTTTTAATGTAGACATTTATTGCTATAAACTTTCCTTTTATGGGAAGTTTATGCATTTGGGCATCCCGTAGGTTTTGGTATGTTGTATTTTCATTATCATTTGTCTCAAGATATTTTTCAATTTTTCTTTTGATTTCTTCTTTGACCCATTGGTTATTCAGAGCCAGTTATTTAATTTCCACATATTTATGAATTCTCCAAAATTCTGTTATTGATTTCTAATGTTATACCATTGTGGCCAGAAATAATACTTGATATGATTTTGATCTTCTTAAATTTAAGACTTGTTTTATGGCCCACCATATGATCTATACTGGAGAATGTTCTATGTGCAGTAAAGGAGAATCTGTATTTTGCTGCTGTTAGATAGAAAGTTATGTATAGCCCATTTTGTCTAAAGCACAATTCAATTTCAGTATTTCTCTTTTAATTTTCTGTCTCATTGATCTGTCTGTTGTTGCTGGGGGGTGTTGAAGTCCCCACTATTATTGTATTGCTATCTATTTCTCCCTTTGTGTCCATTAATATTTGCTTTATATATTTAGGTACTCTAATGTCTAATGTCTAATGTATTCTAATGTCTAATACATATTTACACTTGTTATATCCTCTTGATGAATGTCCTCTTTATCATTAGTGACCTTCTTTGTCTCTTATGAAAGTTTTTGACTTGATGTCTATTTTAAATCTAAATATAACCACTCCTGTTCTCTTTTTTTAAACCATTTGCATGGAGTATCTTCTTCCCTCCCTTCACTTTCAGCCTATGTATATCCTTAAAGCTAATGTGGGTCTTTCATAGGAAGCATATAATTGGATCTTGATTTTTTTATTCATTAAACCACTCTGTGTCTTTGGATTGGAAAATTTAGTCCATTTATAATTACTGACATTTAAGGACTTACTATGGCTGTGCTGTTTATTGTCTTCTGGTTGTTTTGTATATCCTTTGTTCCTTTTTTCCTTATTTGCCATCATGATTTGGTGGTTTTCTGTAGTGCTAGATTTTATTCTTTTTTCTTAATTTTTTGTGTATCTGCTATAGTGTTTTGCTTTGTGGTTGCCACAAAGCTTACATAAAACATCTTATAGTTATGTAATAATTGACTATTTTACACTGATAACAACTTAATTTTTGCCACATACAAAAACTCCAAACATTTATCCTTCATTCTGCTTGATCTAGTCTGCTGTTGAAGCTCTCTGTTGTTATTTTTAAATTTCATTTATTGACTTCTTTAGGTCCAAGATTTCTGTTGGTTCTTTGTTATGATACCTATCTCTGTTTAATTTCTCATTCAGATCATAAACTGATTGATATCATCAAATTGTCTCTCTATGTTCTCTTGTATTTTTTTTGAGTTTCCTTTTCTTATTTTGAATTCCTTTTCAGACAATTCATAAATTTTCTTTTCTTTGCGGTCAGATACTAAAGAATTATTGTGTTCTTTGGTGGTGTCATATTTCCTTCCTTTTTCATGTTTCTTGTGTTTCTGAATTGATGTCTTCACATCTGATGAAATGGTCACCACTTCCAAACTTTACAGCTATTTTCATAGGAAAAGACTTTCATCTGCAGATAGGCCTTAATGTGCTGATTGAAAAGGGTGTGCTGGCCCTGCTTCTGAATAGATGCAGTGGTCAAGCCTCCCTGCAGCTTCTTCAGCTGTGATCAGTATCACAGATGACTGAGGGTACCTCAGTGCCCTAGGCTATAAGAGTTTAGGGCAGCAATGGCAGCAACAGACTATGAGAGTTGACAGTAGCAGGGACTCTTGGGGTCCTTCTGTTTAAATGTTCCCCACAATAGAGACTCTTAGCTGAGGGAAACTCTCTTGGTATCGGGTCTAACATGGCTTGCAAGCAGCCATAGCAGTTTCGGGCTTTTGTGAGTCTTGCCTCCAGGAGCTTGACCAGATTCTCACCATGAATATTGTGGAAAAAACCATTTGTGCTTCTGGCAGGGGGAGGAGAAAAGTGACCATTGTGAAATACACCAGAGCACTTTGTTGCCCTTCACAAAGCCTACCAAGAAAAACTGTTTTACAAGCACCTAAATTATTGGGGATTTTTCAGAGCCTAACCAATCTGGGGGAAAGGAGATAACCACCTACAGCCAACTCTAGCCTTCTATGTGGAGGATGGAAAATGCACAAGTCCAGCTGTATCAAGTAATCACTTTGGATGTCAGTGGCCTAAACATACCAGTTAAAAGGCAGAGATTGTGAGAGTGAATAAAAAAATAAGACCCAACCATATATTGCCTCCAAGAAACCTGCTTTAAATATAAGACCTATATAGGTTTAAAGTAAATGGATCAAAAAAAAAAAAAAAAAAATACCATGCTAACACTAAACAAAAGAAAGAGTTAGTGGTTATATTAATTTCAGATAGAGCAGACTTTAGGACAAAGAAAGTTATCAGGGGTGTGGTAGCCATTACATGATGATAAACGGTTTAATTCTCCAGGAAGACATATCAATCCTTAACAGGTGTGTATGTACCTAACAGAACATCAAAATACATGAGGCACAAAAAACAAAAACAAACAAACAAACAAAAACTATTTGAGGCAAAAACTGATAGAACTGCAAGGAGAAATAGATGAATCTACTATTACAGTTGTAGACTTTAATACCCACTATCATAAAAGGACAGATCCAGAAGGCAGAAAAATCAGTAAGGACATAGAATCAACTGGAAATAATGGATATCTTGGACTACTTCATCCAACAGCATCAGCATACAATTCTTTGCAACCTCACATGGACCATTCCCCAAGATAGACTACATTCTGGGCCATAAAACATATCTTAACAAATTTAAAAGAATAGAAATCATACAATATCTGATATCAGACCACAATGAAACTAAACTAGAAATCAACAGAAAGATAGCTGGAAATCCCCAAATACTTTGGGATTATATAACACACTTTAAAAATCACATGAGTCGAAGAAGAAATCTAATATAAATTTAAAAATATTTTGGGCTAAATGAAACCACAACTTACCAAAATTTATGTGATATGGAGAAAGCAGTGATTAAAGAGAAATTTATAGCATAGAATGCATTTATTAGACAAGAATATCTAAAATCAATAGCCTAAGCTTTCATTTGGGAAGCAAGAAAAAGAAGAGCAAATTAAATCCAGAGTAGCAGAAGAAAGGAAATAATAAAAATAGAGCAGAACCGAGGGCAGTGTCATGTAACTGTAACCCCAGCTACTTGGGATGCTGGGGAATCCCTTGAGCCTAGGAGTTTGAGTCCAGCCTGAGCAACATAGTGAGACCCTATCTTTTAAAAAAAAATTAAAAAATTAAAAAGAATTAGAGCAGAAATCAATGAACTTGAAAACAGGAAATCAGTAGAGAAAATCAATGAAACCAAAAGCCGGTTCTTTGAAAAGATCAATAGATTTGATAGGCTTTCGCCACGCAAACTAAGAAAAAAAGAAAGAGAATATAAATTACTAATAAAAGTAATGAAAAATGGGATATCACTGAAGAGCCCATGAGCATTGTAAGGATAATAAATAAATACCATGATCAATTCTATGCTTATAGATTTGATAACCTAGACACAATCTGCCGAAAACACAATCTGCCAAAAGTCACACAGGAAGAAAAAGATAATCTGAATGGATATATCTATTAAGGCAATTGAATCAATAATTAATGACCCTCCTTTTTCAAAACAGAATACATCAGGCCTACATGGATTCAATGCTGAATTCTGCCAAACTTTTAAGGAAGAAATTATACCAATCCTCTACAATCTATTTCAAAAGATAAAAGCAGAGGAAATAATTCGTAACTCATCCTGTGAGGTCAGCGTTACCCTGATATCAAAACCAGACAGAAACATTATAAGAAGAAAACTATAGACCATTATATTCCATTAACATAAATGAAAAAATCTTTAACAAAATTTTAGCAAAGTGAATCTAACAATGTACAAAAAGAATTATACACCACAGCCAAGTGGGATGTATCCCAGGTATGCAGGGTTGTCTCAACAATTTGAAAATCAGTGAATGTAATTGATCACATCTATGTGATCACATGATCATATTAATAGATGTAGAAAAATCATTTGATAAAATTCAGCAGTCATTCATGAAAAAAAAATCTCAGCAAACTAGGAATAGAGGAGAACTCCCTCAACTTGATAAAGAACATCTACAAAAAACCTACGGCTAATACTGTACTTCATGGTGAGAAACTAGAAGCTTTCTCTCTAAGATCAGAAACACTGCATTGATTGTGATTCCCCTCTCACCACTCCTTTTCAGCATCAAAGAAATCTTAGTTAATGCAATACACAAGAAAAGGAAATAAGAAGTATACAGATTGGAAAGGAAGAAATAGAACTTTGTTTGCAGACAGCATGATTGTCTGTGTAGAGAAACCAAAAGAATTGACAAACTCTTGGAACTGATTAGTGATTATAGCAAGCTTACAGGATGCAAGGTTAGTGTATAAAAATCAACTGCTTTCATTTATACCAGCAATGAATAAGTGGAATTTTAAACTAAAAACAATACTATTTACATTAGTACCCTCAAAATTAAATACTTAGATATATGTCTATAATAACTGTCCCTGACTTACAAAGGTTCAACTTAAATTATTTTTTTTTACTTTACGATGGGTTTATTGAGGTATTAAATGCATCTTCTACTTAAGAAATGTTGTACTTACAACAAATTTATCGGGGTGAAATGCCTTTGCAAGTCAAGAACCATCTGTATGTATGAGATTTATATGATGAAAACTAGAATTCTGATGAAAGAATCAGAGAAGAATTAAATCAAAGAACAACTAAATGAGCGCTTACCTCATTTATTTCCCTTCTCTTTGGGTCACAGTCCACTGCTTCCTGTTGCCTAATCTCCTAAATCAGTTTCTCCTTTGTTTTGTCCAGTTTTCTTGTTGTTTACTGTGGCAGATAAAATGTGGTCCCAGTTACTTCATCACAGCCAGGGCAGCAGTCATGAATTTTATTGTTTTACAAATTTGCACATTTATTTTGAAGTAAAATACAGATATTTTCAAGTATGAATGTTCTGTAAATATTTTAAATTAAATATAAATATTTGTTATAAATTTTCTAAATATTTTTGCTGGTAGGATGGTGCAGAATTTTACCAGGCTGGCCATGACTGGATTCATAGGGTTCTTGGATCTTGCGCAAGAAAGAATTCAGGGTTGAGTCCGCAAAGTAAAAGCAAATGTATTAAGAAAATAGAAGAATAAAAGAATGGTTACTCCACAGACAGAGCAGCCCCGAGGGCTGCTGGTTGCCCATTTTTATGGTTATTTCTTGATTATATGCTAAATAAGGAGTAGATTATTCATGCCTCCCCTTTTTAGACCATATAGGGTCACTTCCTGGTGTTGCCATAGCATTTATAAACTGTCATGGTGCTGGTGGGAGTGTAGCAGTGAGGATGACCAGAGGTCACTCTCGTCGCCATCTTGATTTTAGTGGGTTTTGGCCAGCTTCTTTACTGCAACTTGCTTTATCAGCAAGGTCTTTATGACCTGTATCTTGTGCCTACTTCCTATCTCATTCTGTGACTTAGACTGCCGTAACCTCCTGGGAATGTAGCTCAGTAGGTCTCCACCTCATTTTACCCAGCCCCTATTCAAGATGGAGTTGCTTTGGTTCATACACCTCTGACAATAGTGTTCCAAGAAGTTTCAAATAGATGCCTACAAAGCTTTTCAATAGAAAGTACTGCATAATTTTCTGAGCTTTATGCCATGTTTCAAGAATCTGGGAAACATTCTTGCTTTCTTCATCCTAAAACAACTATTTTATTCAGACACTTATGCTATTATATTTAAAAGATATTTGAAGATTTTAAAGATGTAGCTATTATATTTTAAAAATATCATTGTAAGATCTGGGTTTGCCTTAAATATAAATATTTTAGACAAATCTCCTAATTTTCTTCTCTCCAAATCACCTTCCTGGAAATCATGAATGCCTGAACCTTCACCATTAGTGGTAGGAAATGGAAAATAAAGGAATGAAGGACTTTTTAAAATTGAGGCATAATGCAAAGAAAATGGTAGCACATTAAGATAATTACCAACCATGGACACTTTTGTAAATTTTCCCGCTTTCTAATTGAGTTTTAAACCCAAGATTTTGTTAGGAATTACATAGGGAAAGTGAACCAATATATTGGGCTCTTTAGTAAGGAGAATGATCTGAGGAAGTAGCCTTAGAAAAACAGATGAGAACTGAGTACTGTCTGGAGGAGGATGGGCGCAACCAATCAGAAATGGCAATAGTGAGAAAGAACCAAAGATGAAAACAACCACCACCAGTACTACTACTACTACTATTTCTACTACTACTTTGCTCACTTCAAAGTTGTGGTGCCATCCTCTTCTGTTATATATTTGTTCAGGTTATGCCGCTGGTAGTTGTTTGAAAATTGTGTTTCTATATACAAATGATAGCTATAAAAATAAGACTTGGTTTAAAATAACTAAGCCTTCCTTTAAGCAGGGAAATGAAATGTACTCTCAGTACCATCTTGATACTAAAACTATTCAAAAAATGCTTTAGGGACAGTTTGCCTGATAAGTTAGCCACGAATTTTCAACCGCGATAAACCAGAGCTGTTTAGATTTATATAAGAGGGGTTCAGGAATTCAGACAGCTATGATTTAGGCTCAAGTAAGTATTAATAGTAAAAACCTCAAAGGTTGATCAATTAATTTTATTCCTTTGGTTACTTTTATTCTCCAAAGTGTTGATTCTACTCTAGCTGTTAGCAAGTTCCAGAAATGTTTCTGTATTACAAACTGGCCTCATTTTAAATTCAGCTTTGGCAGTTTCGAGTGGGTCCTGATGCTTCCTGGAGTCCTGGGACTCATACTGGATTCCTCTCTTTTCCCTTTCCTCCTTTTTTTAGATGACTATTTTATACCTTCCTTCCCTTCTGAAATTTCCCAAAGATGTTTTCTACCATCCTCATGCTCAGCTGATGAATCTTTCTTCCTGCTTTGTAGAGATAATGAGAGCAATTGGAAGCTCCCATCGCTGTTCCTGGGGAATCATTTGCCTGGACTTCCAGCAAAGGCCATCTCCTCCCCTCGTGCTCGAGGTCCCACCCCGTAGTAGTTGGCTTGGGCTGCCGTAACAGAGCACCACAGACTAGGTGGCTTAAAACATGAAAATTCATTCTCTCACAGCTCTAGAAGCTAGAAGCCTGAGATCAAGGTGGTGTCAGGATTGCTTTCCGGTGAGGCCTCTCGCTGCATTCTTGCTGTTTCTTTACAAGGCATTTCCTGTGTGTGTGTACAGAGAGACCGGCAGAGAGAGATAGGTGTCTCTTCCTCTTCTTATAATGACACCCATCCTCTTGGAGTAGGGCCCCACCCTTATGACCTCATTTTACCTTAATTGCCTCGCCAAAGGCGCTATCTCCAAATACAGTCAAATTGGGGTTTAGGGTTGCAACATAACATAGGAATTTGGGGAGGACACAGTTCACTCCATGACATATCCCTCCCCTTAACTCAAGGACATGTCTCTAGGAAAGCTCTGGCATCATCTGGTTTTTCCCCCCTCTCTACTGCTAGATCTTTCCTATCGGCCTACAAACATGCCGTTAATTTCCTCAGCTTACCAAAAAACAAAACAAATCATCTCTCTATTCACCCATTTCTTAGATAGCTTCCATCTCATTTCTCACCTTCCTTTATAATAAAATTCTGAACAAATTCCAGTGCCTCTCCTCTCTGAACTTCCTTCAATCCAACTGTCATGTCTCCCACTACAACAAAATTTCTTTTATCCTTATCACCAGTGATCTCCATGTTGCCAAACTGATGTGATCAATTCTCAGGCCTCACTTTCTATGGCCTCCCCATAGCATTTGACACAGCTGAGTAGTCCTTGAAACACTTTTCTTCACTTGGCTCAGGATGACATATTATCCTGATTTCTTTCTTTTCTTTTCTTTTCTTTTTTTAGATGGAGTCTTGTCAGGCAGGCTGGAGTGCAATGGCACAATCTCAGCTCACTGTAGCCTCCACTTCCCAGGTTCAAGTGATCCTCCTCCCTCAGCCTCCCAAGTCGCTTGAATTGCAGGCACCCGCCACCAGCTAATTTTTTTGTATTTTTAGTAGAGACGGGGTTTCACCATGTTGGTCAGGCTGGTCTCGAACGCCTGACCTCAGGTGATCCACCTGCCTTGGCCTCCCAAAGTGCTGGGATTACAGGCGTGAGCCACCAGCCTATCCTGATTTCTTGACTCTCTGGCTATTACTTCTGTTTCCTCCTCATGTCCCACCCTCCTAATATTTGCAGGCCCAGGGCTGAGTATACTTAGACCTCTGCTTTGTTGTGTGTATACTTGGGTTCTCATCCAGTATATACACTGGAAATCTTGGGATCTTATCCAGTAGCATGGTTTCACACACCCTGTATAAACTGATGACTTCTGAATTCAAAGTTTTAACCTAGACCTTAAACCATAAACTCGAGACTTGAATACCCAAATACTTCAATACTGCACATTTAATAGGCATCTCCAGGTTTAATAAGTACAAACTGATCTCTTGATCTTCTCTGCAAAAACCTATTTCACCTATAGTTTTTCCTATGTTAGGTAATGACAACTTCATTCATCTAGTTGCTTAGGACAAAAATCTTGAAGTCATCCTTGACTCATCTCTTTCCATTATACAGTAATATCCAGTTGGTTCTACTTTCTAATTTTTTTCCAAATCTGACCCCTTCTCACCACCTCCTCTATTGCCATCCTAGATTATTTGCAGTGCCCTCCTAACTGTCTTATTTGCTTCATTCTTGCCCCAAACAAAAGCTGGAGTGGCCTTATTAATACCTTATTATTCACCGTTTTGGCCAGGCTGGTCTGGAACTCCTGGCCTAAAGTGATCTGCCTGCCGCAGCCTCCCAAAGTGCTGGATTACAGGGGTGAGCCACTGTTCGCAGCCTCCATACTGTGTCTTGAACATGCTGTGCATGCCTCTGCCTCAAGGCCTTTGTGCTGATTCTTCCTTCTGCCTGGAATGCTCTTTCCCTAGAGATTGCCCTCATCCCCTACAGGTTTTTGTTCATACGTCAACCTCTCAGGGAGGCCATCTGTTACTTCAGTATTTTTAAAATTATAAAGTACCCCCTAACTTTTATCACTTCCTCTCTCTCTTTCCTGATTGATATTTCTCCATAGCACATGCACCATAGAACTTTTCAAAGTTACTTTGTTTACTCTCTAGATGTTTCATAAAAATAGAGAGGGATTCTTGGCTGTTTTGTTCATTGCTATTGTCCAGCTGCCTAGAGTGGATGAATGAATTGGATATTTAGTTATAAAGGAGCTTCATTGGGTTTGTGAGATTTGGGAACTGGCCATAAGCTCTTGAAGAGTAGCTGCCACCAAGACACAGGCTTTCCTGCATTAATTATTATCCGTGACTCCAGCATTTTCAGGGAAAAGTAACCTCATCTTTACGACACTAGAATTAATTTTTAGATTTTCTAGTGGGTGAATATTTTTAAAGCACTTAAAACAGTGCCTGGGACATGGTATGAGCTCTATAAGTGTTTATTTTAAAAGCAACAAATACTTTATTAAGCATTTTGTGACCAAAAAAATAGTGACAGAATGTGAGCCAAGACAAATAAACCTCAAGAGGTTCAGAGTAGCCCTAATTCTGATGGAGAGCGGCTTTAATCATCATAGAGCTGGAGTCAAGTCTGATGACTTACTAGAAAAACAGCAATAGTCACATGCCCTCTCTATTCTGGAAGAAGGAAAACTACCCTGTGTACTCAATGGGATTATAGATACAAAGAGATTTATGGAATGAACTCTAAAGAATTGGTTTTAAACTTAAGTCCATAAAAAAATGGTTATGAAAAGAAAACTTCAGAGGTATGGACTGAGGCGATAGAGGAGGAAAAGGACTTGTATGACATCCACTCATTCGTTAGATGAACAATTGTGCCCCAAACACTATGTTAGGGGCTAGGAGCTGCCTTCTAGGATCTCATAATCTAGTAGGAGAGAGACAGATTAACCAACAGTGACCAATTCAGCCTTAGTACTGCCATAGAGGTGAGCCTAGAGTGGGCCGTGAGCATTGGATTGCTTCCTCATCCTATTTGTGATATGAAAATAAACAAATCAGTTGCTTCCAACTAAAGGTAGTTGGAACAGAGCTCACCTGTTTTTATCTCTACTCCCTGTGGAAGTCCCATCAAAATGAAAATAATGAAATTGAAAAAGGCGTGAACCAGTGGTTTTTAACCTCAGCTGACTTTTGAAATAGCAGCAGAGATTTTAAAAAAGCTTAGTGCCCAGCCTGTAGCCCAGACAAATTGAATCAGAACCTCTGCAGATGAGACTCGGGTATCAAGATTTTTATGCTATAATTTTTTTCAAAGAAAATAAGAGACAACCTTACACATAAGAAATCAATAGCATTGAGAACTTGAAAAAGGCTGGGCCTGAAATTAACTTAGCAGAACTAAGAATCCTAAAAACTGAACAATTCCTGGGGGAAGGGAGGCTTGAAGGATACCAATTAGAAGCAGCAAGATCTTTCTCGTGGTAGAACTTTGGGAAGGTTCAGGAATTGGAGAGACTGGGTATGGGGTGAAGTGAAGACCTGGAAGATTGGCTGAAAGTCTGTATTTGGAGCCGAAGGCCCAGATTTTATCCCAAGACTGCCCCATCCCTACCCCTGGTTTGCTCTGTGGAGATATGGAATGAGAAAGGGCCTCAGGTATAGCTGAGGGGAAATGTGAGGCTGGCCTTGCACTAGAGTCACTCTCCTGAACACCTCGATGCCCTTCTGAAAATACTGGCCATCAGATTTGTGCTGCCTGGCAGGAAACTGGAGGATGCAGCTCTGGGCAAACTGATCCAAGAGGGAAATCCAGTCAGATGCTGGCATGGGAGAGTGCAGGCCCCTTTGTAGCATACCCTGTGGTGATTCCCACCCATCCACAAACCCGTCCACATGCAAGATTCTTCTATACAGCTTTGGAGGCCTCACTTTGAATAAGAAAGGACATCAAAGATCACCAGATATTTGAGGAAAGTATCTAAAGTGAAAGACAAAGACCAAAACAGACAGGTGAAAGTAAATAAACAAAGGGAACTGAAAAAAAAAAAAAAAAAAAAGCGCACACACACACACATATTCTACTGAGCAGGAAAAAATTAAAACATATGTGTCGATAGATAGATATAGACAGATAGCTGATGGATGGATGGATGGATGGGTAGATGGATGGATGGATGAAAGGAAGGAAGGAAAGATAGATAGATAGATAGATAGATAGATAGATAGATAGATAGATAGATATCAGGACTATATTGCAAGGCATGATGCAGTGCTCTCACTGGTGGAGCACCTGTGCTCAGCAGCCAAAATGTGAGTTTCTGTCCTGGCTTCATCACTTCCTAGCTGTGTGATGCTGGGCAAGTTACTTACCCTCTCTGTGCCTCAGTTTTCTCATCTGTAAAAAAGAGGGATGATGATGATGATGCTGTTCAAATAACAAAAAGGAACTGCTGGAAATTATGAATATGATGGCAGAATATAAAGTTTTAGGTAAAAGTTGAGGAAATTCTAAGAATAATCAAAAAGACAAAGAAATAGAACATAGAAACAACAAGAAAAAGAGACACTAAACCTAAGAGGTACAAAATCAGAGTTGCAGGGAGAGACATACACAGGGAGAGAGACAGACGGACAGACAGAGAGACAAGAGGAAATCATGAGAGTAATGACCAACCTTTCCCAGTAGTGAAGGACACGAGTTCAGACTGAAAGAGCTTCTTTAGTGCCCGCATGATTGATGGGAAAAAGACCCAGTCTAGGGCACGACACTGTGACATTTTTAAACACTGACAATGAAATAAAGATCCCAAAAGTTTCCAGAGAGCAGAAAACAGATCACATAAAAAGAATTGGAACTTGAGTGGCAGAGGGGATACCCAAGTTCTAAGCAATGTGGACTGATTCTAGAAAGGCCACCCTATTTCCAGGACATAAAACTTGTTTGATTTAGATACATTTGTCACTGTAAAAAGTAGCTCTTATGCATTTGGCAGAGTCGGAGCTCAACTCTTTGCTCAGTGATTCTCAAAATCCCATCTCTCCTTTGTCCAGAAGCATCTATTTCTTTTATTTTTTAATTAACGTGAAAAAGTATTAAATTTACCTTCCTTTCCTCTTCCTCCACTTCCCTCTCTCTTTCCCTTGCCCCTCTTGTTTCTTCTCCCTTTCCCTTACTTTACCTTCTGAGCCTTCATACTTTTGCTGCGTCTATTTCTGTCTCTCTTTCTCCATTTCTCTTTCTATCCACAAAAGTCTTATGTTTGTCTAATAATTGGCAGAAGAGATCTTTTTTTTTTCTTTCGCTTTTTAAGTGATGAATAGTTGGCGTCACATCAAAGACAAGCCCTGTGGTTTTCTGGCTGCCCCAGAAGGGCGGTGCAGCTGGCAGGCATCCCAGCTGCCTGGTGATAGGCATGTGGAAGAGATACCAGGCTCACAGGTCACTGTGTATGTGTTCGTGTACGTGTGTTTTTCAGGCCAACAGCAGGCTGAAGCAGATCGAGAAGGAATACACTCAGAAACTCGCCAAATCTTCACAGGTAAGCAACATTAAAAGACAGAAAACCAGGTAAAACCAAAACAAAAATGAAACCTCCACATAAAACTTTGGTACAAGTTAAACTTCATTCTTTTCAGTTTTTTTGTGAAATGGTATCATATTTTTATGTGTATACAAATAAACAGAATATGGTTTTAATATTTCAGTCATTAAAAATCAAGAAAAATTAGGCATATTTAACCACTTGAAACGACACACACATGCGCGCACACACACACACATACACACACATACTCAGATGTTGTAAAACCAGCCTGTACACTTGAACAAGCCCAGGCTGAAACATACTTCACAAGGACAGGAGATATACACCTACATTTATGATGTAAGCAGTTTGGTACTATCTGTGCTTTTTTTGTAATATTCCATTTTGCTCTACCTAAAGGCTTCTTAAAACAAAATTCAAAATGATAAATAATTCTAGGTTAAGTCTGCAGCTCAACTGTTGACTCCTTTTGGGAAAAAGAGAATTCTAAGTCCCTACATCCATAACTTGCTATTTGTACTTACTATTGTAGTTTTAGTATAAGAAAGGCCAATAATTGAATGCCTGTCTCTACTTGAAATACGATGCTCAGAGTACTTTTTCAGCATAAGTTGTTACAGTGATATCCAATAGTATCATTTAAGGAACTCCAAGTATTCCTTACTTGTGTAAGTGATTCTAGAACAAGTAAAGACTACTTATCTTTACTTTGCAGGTAGGTAGGTAAGTTAAGCCATTTGGTTTTGTGAGCATGTCTAATGATTGGTAAAACAAGCTTGTCTTCATATTTTTTTATATATACAGTGGTATTTGGTAGTAAACTAGAATTTACCATACTACCACATAATGCCACATAATAGTAGTAACAACAACAAAACAATAATAATACCTAATGTTCATGGGGCACTAACCATGTTGACTCATTCAGTCTTTCACAATAACTCTGGAATTAGGAACTATTATTGGTGCCATTTTTTTCCATTTGCGAAAACTAAGATGCAGAGAGATAAGATCACATAAGTTGGCAAGTAACTAAGCCAGGACCCAGTCTGGATCTGACTTCAAAGTGGAAGTTCTTAACCTTAACATTACCAGCCTGGCCCAATCCCTTCCTTTCTTTTTTTTTCCCCCCGAGATGGAGTCTCGCTCTGTTGCCCAGGCTGGAGTGCAGTGGCGTGATCTGGACTCACTGCAAGCTCCACCTCCCAAGTTCATGCCGTTCTCCTGCCTCAGCCTCCCAAGTAGCTGGGACTACAGGCTCCCGGCACCACGCCCGGCTAATTTTTTGTATTTTTAGTAGAGACAGGGTTTCACCATGTTAGCCAGGATGGTCTCGATCTCCTGATCTCATAATCCGCCTGCCTTAGCCTCCAAAAGTGCTGGGATTACAGGCATGAGCCACTGCGCCCAGCCCATCTCTTCCATTTTTAATATGGCAAAACTTTGGTGATAGTTATAAAATTTCATTTTTTTGTCTGTCTGTTTTTGAGACAGAAGTTTCACTCTTGTCGCCCAGGCTGTAGTGTTATCACATGGTCTTGACCCACTGCAACCTCCACCTCCAAGTTGACTTCAAGCGATTCTCCTGCCTCAGCCTCCTAAGTAGGTGGGATTACAGGCACACACCCCCACGCCCAGTTAATTTTCTGTATTTTTAGTAGAGACAGGGTTTCACCATATTGGTCTGGCTGGTCTCAAACTCCTGACCTCAGGTGATCTGCCCTCCTCCCAAAATGCTGGGATTACAGGCATGAGCCACCACACCTGGCCTAATATTTCAGTTCTATTAATTCACATCCCATTAGAAAAGCAAAAAGTCTTTGTCCAAATGAAGAGTCATATGTGTTTGTGTAAGAAATGATAATTATGTCTTGATTGCCATTATTCCAACCCTTCCTTGAGGAAAGAACATGGAGAAATATCCTTTTAATCCACTGAAAGAGATTCTTGCAATCAAAAGAAATGTATTTAGGCCAAAAGTTAAAGTTTAAATTAAAACATTAAAAATCCCCAGTTGGCACATCCTAACATCCTAACATCCTGCTTGTTTCGCTGTATGTTAAATGAGGGAAGCAGACCGAGAGTGAGATAGAAGATAGCTAATAAAAATGCCTAAATAATGAGAGTGTAAACAGGAGTATTTATCTAAAGGAATGTATGAAGAAGCCTGATTAGTTGATATTAAAACAAATTAAATATAAGTTAATGCAGAAGAAAGCCTGAGCTCTGGAGTCCAGCACCCCTGGATTTGAATACCAGCCCTGCCACTTCCATGACCTTGAGCAAGTTACCTGCCCTCTTTGGAATTCGGTTTCCTCATTTGTCAAATAGAGGAGCAGTACCAACCTCAGAGGATGGTTTTAACTTTTAAGTAAAACAATGCCAAAAATGTGTTCAGTATAGTGCCTCAGTACACACTAAAGCACTTAATGAATGTCAATTATTATAGTATCAACACTAAAATTGCCATAGAGAAAGAGGAAAGGAGGGAGGGAAGAATGAAAAAAAGTTTGGAAGGTGGAACAGATTATTGCTTCAGACACCATGTTTTTGGGTGTTCACAAATTGATAAAATCTCCCGGAAAAGCTTGGAGAGGCATAGGGTTGCTAACTGTTTTCCCAAGGAAAGACTTGAAGGTGGAGAAGGAAAAACCAACTAGTAACAACTATCATACACTATTACCATCATTTCATTAATCAAGGGACAGCGCAACACCAAAAAAATCTTAGAAAGGGTGTAATATAATAAAAGATAGTCCACCCTTTTCATAAAAGTTAGGATGATAACCTTACATTGATAATATTTTGTTTGCCAACTTCTAAATATTTATATCTGTGCACTGGCATTTGAGAAGCATTAGTCTACAGTGCTAGTCAGTTCAGAGAAGCATGTCCGATTATTTAAAAATGAGCATTATAAAACAAGACTGTGGATTGGATCTCTCCACATTTAAGTGATAGTTTGTTGGAATCTCTAACTCATATCTCATTAAGCTGATGAGAACACTAAAACCAAAGTTGCTTAACTCTGTTGGGTTTTTAAAAATCCCTCTCTGAAAAAAAGAAAATGAATGCATTAGTAATGAATGTGTTGGTACCTCAGAGAGCATAAGATTAAATTTGGAAAATATTTTAAAGATTTTCCTCCTTTAGAGGAAGCTGCTTACTTTTCACGATTTTATCAAGCCTTTAGGACCTAATAGAGCATGTACATTGAACCCTTGGCACACCTGAGCACTGTGCCCATTCTGAGATCTGCAGCACTCACCCTCGCCACCACTACAGTGTTTGCATCATCTCGACGTGCCCCCAAATATCATTTCCATCAGAATCACATATTTTTTAATCTTAATAAAAGAATGCAGACGATGCAAACACTGTGGTCATGATGAATGCTGGAGTCTACTCCTCTTAAAACATTGAAATAATAAGTGATTATATATTTACCTTGCCTCTTCAATATTAATGTAATTTTCCCCACTCAGCCTAGTCATCTAGTGCCCATTTTTCAAGGAAAGATACTGCCATTTTGCCAGAATGTCCACAGTTAGAAACATGGGCAGGACTGAAGTTTGAATGCCAGTTGAGCTTGCCTGCTGCCAAGGGACGAGTGTCTCCTACTGCTGCCCCACACTGCCCAACACCTGAAGCGTATTAGTACCTGGGAATATTCCACATGACCGCTGTGCCCACCTCTGTGCCAGCCTCCTGGGGGCCAACCCAGAATGCACGGGACATCCACTTATTTTATGAGAAGCTTCAGTGTTCACCTAACCTTCCTAAGCATGGCTTCTTAAGTGGCATGTCTTCTCTATTGTATCATATTTTAAAGAAGAGTTTTATAAAACTCTCAAACTGTACTACAATCTGAAAAACAATAGAATGAGTTGAAGATGAAATCCTAACCCCTATTTAGGATCCTGTTTGTTTGGGTTTTTTTTTAAGACCACTAACATTTTTGCAAAGCATTAATTGCTTAACAATTATTGTTAACTATTATTAACTATTATGACTTTCATGAGTTCGGGTGCTTACGCCATCAGCTCAAAATAGCTCTCCTTTTGTTTCCGAAAACGCTAATTTTTAATATCCATATGAAAATTATCTAATCCACTTCTTTCGTTGGAACTAATACAGTATAAACATTTAGTTGAGTGGTAGCATTTTGTTTATGGTTTTTAATTATGATTCAATCAAAACTGGAGGGTTTTGATTATGATTGTATATGTTAGCTTTCATTTTTCTTAAGAAACTTTTTTTAACATTATTATTCTACAAGAAGGGTAGGTTAACTGAATACAATTTGCTAGGTGATGGTTTTTATTACTTACCCCGATGATAGTTCTACTACTTAAACTGGGTGCCAGTTATTATATACACTGAGCTTACGAGAAAGTAGTCCATTTTCTTATACTCTAGGTCTACGACCAGTAGAGTTTTGTTCCTTACCTGAAGCATGTTAATCTGATTATTATGATTATTTCTCAATCTTAAAGTATTAAATCTTGTTTTTTAAATTATCCTTATTTTAGTTACTGTTCCATATCCGTATCACCTGTGCGTCTATTCAACCAAATAATTTATCTATTTATCTAGCCAAGTTGTTTCACCTGAAGTGTTTTAACATTCTCCCCCTTATGTCGCCTTCCTAAGTTTTAAAAATAGCTTTCCAAAAATGATTTCATTATTTCCCCCAAAGGAAACTCTCCTTGTTCCCCCAAAGAATATAAGGTTTTATTTTCCACACAAAAGCAAGCATGTCCTTCTTAGAACATCGTGGACTTCACTTGTAGTCCCTTCCAAAACCAGCATTTTTTTCTCTTTTTCTTTCTTTTTTGAGATGGAGTTTCACCCTTTTTGCCCAGGCTGGAGTGAAATGGCGCGATCTTGGCTCACTGCAGCCTCTACCTCCCAGGTTCAAGTGATTCTCCAGCCTCAGCCTCCCGAGTAGCTGGGATTCCAGCGTGTGCCACCACACCTGGCTAATTTTTTGTATTTTTAGTAGAGACAGGGTTTCGCCATGTTGGCCAGGCTGGTCTTGAACTCCTGGCCTCAGGTGATCCACCCACCTCAAAACCTGAATTATTTTGTCCTAAATGTTCTGAAAATGAGAAATATCCCTATTCCATGGCCTTTGACTGTTTGAAGTATCCCAATATATTTTTATCTTTATTCTTTGGTCAGTTACAAGCTAGTCTCAATCTTAGAATTGTTTTAAGAAAAAAAATTTTGTTCTTTAAAAATATATCGCATGACTGCGGTTGTGGATATATGAATCTATACATGTGTTACACTGCACAGAACTAAACACACACACACACCCTCTCTCTCTCTCATTCTTTCTTGCCCTTCTTCTCTCTCCAGAATTAAACCCACTTCTACAAAGTTATAGTTTACTCAGCTTAAAACATTGAAATAGTAAGTTGTTTTTTACTATTTGGTCCCATGTTCTCATAAAAGATCAATCTTAAATTTCATAGTAGGCCAAGGAAATCTGACTCTTTTTTATCCCTGGCTCCTCTGGCTCTGTGACTGTGAGTTGATTGTTCTGCGCATCAATTTTTGACATTTACTATGAGAATTTAACCTTTCCTGTTTCACGGAAGTGCTATGAGAATTAATTGAATTGATGCCAGAATGAAAACAATATTTAATCAAAATTCAGAAAATGGATGAAAACATCTTCATTCTCAGTAAATGAATGTTTCCACTCAGCAGAAGGCTCAAGTTTGCGTGTAATAATATTGACATTGCTATTATATATTTTGTCATTTCACAATTGGCTAAATATTTGATTATTGACAAATTCTAAGTGTCAAACTTTGGTACAGTTAATTTGCTCACTTCTCAAAGCATAAATACTCTATATTTTATTGTCAAGATGCTACTATTTATGTCAGTAGTAACAACTAGTATTTCTATAGCATTTGGCTTCTGGGGGACTCCAGACAGTTTCTATTTATTGCCTGATAATGCTTTAATCTCGTTTTGTAGTTAGAAAAACTGAGCTTCAAGAAAGATAACTTGTCGGCCGGGCGCGGTGGCTCAAGCCTGTAATCCCAGCACTTTGGGAGGCTGAGACGGGCGGATCATGAGTTCAGGAGACTGAAACCATCCTGGCTAACACGGTGAAACCCCGTCTCTACTAAAAAAAATGAAAAACTACCTGGGCGAGGTGGCGGGCGCCTGTAGTCCCAGGTACTCGGGAGGCTGAGGCAGGAGAATGGCGTGAACCCCGGAGGCGGAGCTTGCAGTGAGCCGAGATCGAGCCATTGCACTCCAGCCTGGGGGACAGAGCGAGACCTGTCTCAAAAAAAAAAAAAAAAGAAAGAAAGATAACTTGTGCCGTGTTTCTCACCAACTGCCCTCCCCCCTGCTTAGGACCAAAAGAATTATATTCTAATGCGGGCCTAATGTTGTTTCTTTTATTAGAAGAAATGACTATTTCCTGCTTTTAAAAAGTCATCACTATTGAATTTGCAAGGAAATGGATACATCCAAACCAAAGGAAGGACAGCGCTCTCAGAAGGCCAATTCAATATAAAAGTTTCTCATCAGATGGTTAATTTGAGAAGTTGGAATAACCCTGTCTGGGAGAGAACAGATTCTTAAATGTAGGGAATACTACAGGAGTGAATGAAAATGGCACCATGTAAATCAAAGTAACTATCCATGAGTTAGGAAGAAGACAACCTATTTGGAAGTATAAACTTCCTACAATACCAAAACCTTGTTTTAAAGAAACATAACGGAGTGGCCAAGCATGGTGGCTCACACTTGTAATCTCAGCACTTTGGGAGGCTGAGGTGGGCGGATCACAAGGTCAGGAGTTCGAGACCAGCCTGGCTAATATGGCGAAACCTGACTCTACTAAAAATACAAAAATTAGCTGGGCGTGGTGGCCTGTAGTCTCAGCTACTCAGGAGGCTGAGGCAGGAGAATGGTGTGAACCCAGGAGGTGGAGGTTACACCGAGCTGAGATCGTGCCACTGCACTCCAGCCTGGGTGACAGAGTGAGACTCCATCTCAAAAACAAAAAAAAAAAGAAAGAAACATAAAGTTGGCAGGCTAAAGGACCCAGTTAGTGAAGTGATGGGTCTGACTGCATGGTTCAAATCCTGCCTGTCTCTTTAGTTGGATGTCATTTTCAACAATGTAAGATATTTGTCCTCTTTCTGTGCCTCTGTGTCCTCATTTATAAAAGATAGGCAGTCCGGGCACAGTGGCTCACGCCTGTAATCCCTGCACTTTGGGAGGCCGAGGTGGATGGATCGCCTGAAGGTCAGGAGTTCAAGACCAGCCTGGCCAACATGATGAAACCCCATCTCTACTAAAAATACAAAAAATTAGCTAGGCATGGTGGCGGGTACCTGTAATCCCAGCTACTCAGGAGGCCAAAGCAGGAGAATCACTTGAACCCAGGAAGCGGAGGTTGCAGTGAGCTGAGATCACGCCATTGCACTCCAGCCTGGGCAACAAGAATGAAACTCCATCTCAAAAATTAAAATTAAAATTAAAAAAAAATAAAAGATAGGCAATAATAATACTTGTCTCACAGTAGTATATGACATAAGAACGTAAAGTGTTAAACACAATACACAAACGTTAGTGAATTCCCAAAAATTACTGTATAGAATTAGGTGACTGAAGAATAAACTCTGTTCATTATTTTCTTTGGTTATTACAGTTCAAAGCATTATGAAAAGCAGAATAGCTTTTCTTATTCTAATAAGTATATTTCTCAGTAAAATAAAATCTGACACTTTTCATATTTTTGAGATCACAGATGTTCTTTCTTCTGATGAGTAAATATTGTGGAATGTTAGAGTGGAAACGTCTTCCAAGTATATTTGGTTCAGCAGTTGTTCACCATTCACAGTTTTATTAAACTCTTTTATTGTATGGAATTTCATACATTATAGTGTGTGATATGTTAATTGAAAATATTTAATTTGTGGAAGAGAGTTTTGTCAAATCCATTCTTTTGTTAAGCATCAGTACATATAAATAGATGCCTCTCCCAGAAGAATTTGAAGTTATAGCATGCTGTTTTCATTTTAGATCATAGCAGAACTTCAGACAACCATTTCCTCTCTGAAAGAGGAGAACAGCCAGCAGCAGCTTGCTGCAGAAAGGCGGCTCCAGGATGTTAGACAAAAGTTTGAAGATGAGAAGAAGCAGCTGATTAGAGATAATGACCAAGCAATCAAGGTAATCTGAAGACTTCAGTAACCAGTGGTACCAGCTGCTTTAATGTAATTAAAAGGAGGGCTGAAATCCCAGCAGTGGGCAGATGAATGCGGGTATCTGGCTTGTTCACACAGCCTGCAGTAATTCCATTCACTGGACTCTACCTTTGATGTATCCAGTGACTCAGGCTGACTTCCCTCTAAGAGATCGCATGCCAGCATAAAAAGTCATTTTTGGCAAGCCCAATCCATTCACATTGAACAAATATTTTAAAAATACCCTGTCCTTTCTCTTGAGAACCACTTTGGAACTGTCTCTTGAAATTAGAATGACTGTTTGAGCCTAGCACTGCCGGCTGTTAAAGTCAGAAGTCAGCTTCCAATTTGCATTCTGTTCTTTGCCCACATCCTTTCATTATGTATTCGCATAATGAGAAATAACCTGTTCGAAGCTTGGAATGCCAACCATTTGATGTGCTTCGACACAGTACAGGAAAGATATGTTTTTGCTGAGAAACTAGGTTGTTTCCAAATGACTTCAGAGAATCACACCCTTAATAGCAACAGAAAATTCCCTGGACCCCGATTCTTTCGGTGATAGGCAGTTAGATCTCCAAGTAGTTTTTTCTTGGCTTCATAGCAGTGAATATTATTGTAAGTGTCTACATCATACTGGATTTAATCTATGAGGGTAAGCATCTGGAAACCTTTATAAATAAGGCTTAAAAGAGAACAAAAAATTTTAAAGAATTCCCAGCAAAAGATTATTTTTCAACGACTTTAGTTTGACATAACAATACTCAAAGAGTGTAGAGTCATCATACAAAGCAAAGAATGATAGAAGAAAAATTTGGGTTTTATAGCTGCCCTTTCCTGCCTGACCTCTGCATCTTCTTTTTGTATAGCCTATTGCAGGCAATCTGAGTAACGTTGGGAAGAGTTAGTGTTAATGTCAGTTGCTTTTTATATATTCCCTTTAAGCTGAGACAACACTAGACAGAATAAAAAGCCTTAACAGATGGACAAAACCTTCAAGGCCATTACATCCGGCCTCCTCACTTTACCAGTGAGGACTTATTTTTTTGTTAATGACATTTTTCCTATATATTTCCACCTGCAAGCTTATTTCCCCTACCTGTGTTATGGAGACCAAAAAAAAAGATTTTTTTTTTCATATTCTGGTGGTTTAAAAACATCTTTCAAGTTTGTTTTCAATTACAAACATACAGGAAGTGCCCCCATTGATCTGTGTAACAGATCTGGCTTCACATAAATTGCGTTGCATATTTTGTTTAAATTGTTTTAGTTCTATAAAATGTCCATATTAAGTGGATTTCTTTTTCACTTTATGTCCAAATACCAAGTGGTAGGTAATATCCAAATTTTAAATGAACAATCAAATCTCAATATAAGCAAAAATGGAAAATATGAATGTACTCCTGACAACATAGTTCTGGTAGTTTCTTGATGATTTAAAAAATCTTGAAAGAATTATAATTAGTACAGTTGCTCATTTTAAACTAATTCTTACAGTTTTAATTATTTAATTTTAAAATTATTTAATATTTAATTTTAAAATTATTTAATAATTAATTTTTAAATTATTTAATAATAATGTAATGATTAATTTTTAAATTATTTAATAATAATTTAATAATTAATTCTTACAGTTTTATAATATATATAGAAACCATATGTACCATATGTTACCTGAAAATAAAAAATTAAAATTACAATGTAGGTAAGATATAGCTAAGTTTTGATTCACTCACTTAGATTATACATAAAGTAAATGACATTTCTTTTTTACTAACCTGCATTAAAGTTGCTAAGGTCATTGACTCATTAGCATTCATTGTCTTGGCTCCTTTTTTAAGGCTATATCACAAAAAGTACTGTGAAAAATAGCTGATATTTACTCAACATGTACTATGTTTCATGCTCTGCCATTTTCATTCATCTCATGTTCCATTATCTCATTTAAGCCTTATAGTAATCTTCATGAGGAAGGTATTTCTGTAATCCCCATATTACAAATGGGGAAATTGAGACTATGAGGTTAAATAACTAGCCCAAGATCATCCTGCTGAACAATTGGCAGAGACAGTTTCAAGCCACAGTCTGTCTTACTTGAGAGCCTCAACTATTAACTATTATACCATACCCCAGTGCACCACATTCTGTCCATGAAAATGAGTCAAATGACCAAGTGCCAAAATGAACCTAGATACTGTCATTCTGTTTTTCTCTCTTCATGAATGATATAACATTTTTGCAGCAGTTGTTTGATTTGGACATTCTGATTATATTTAAGTGTTTTGTATACATAGATTTAGGTACATGAGTAGATATTGATACTCAGAAAGAGGCACAGCCACTATGAGGCTTGATTTTCTGGGACCAAATGCATTTGTCTGCAGATATATTCAATAGAGACATAAAAGTAGTGTGCATGCTAATTGTGAAACTTACTTCACTCCACTTCTGGGTTGATGATGAACTGAACTCTTTCAAGCTGATGATCAAGAATGGAGACAGAGAGTAAACCTAGTACTCATTCTGTCAGAGCTTATAATAATATTTCTGCAGATAAATCATTAAACTAATTCTAGAGAAAATTTGAGGTATACTAAAATCCACTTAAAGGGTCACCAGTCAGGTGCAATATAACTTGATAAAACATTTCTGAAGGATAATTTGGCAATACCTATCATTATTAAATTGCCTGAGAGATATACCTAGTCTTTGACCCATTTTCAGAATTTGCCCAAAGGTGGCAATTAATAATCGCACTAAACTTTAGCTAATCAAAAAGATGCTTGTTCTAGCTTTTATCTTTTCAGTCAGTAATTATTTATTAAGCTCCTCTTATGTGACAGGTACCTGCAACACCAGCATTCTCTATATCCTTTCTATATTTTTAACTATAGCAAATACACTGAAAACTGTGCACTATAGGAAATGATGTTGGAGAGCATATTTAAGCATATGGAAAATGTTCACAAGATATTTTTCAATGAAAATGCACATTCCAAAACATATAGATATGAGCTCATTTTGCAAAACAAAAGTATGACTCAAGAGAAAAAAAGACTACAGTTATATCAAAATTTTACTAGTGGATATCTCTAAGTGGCAGAATTTAAAATTGTTTTAGTTTTATCTATATTTAAACTATAACAACACTTTTGCAATGAGAAGCAATAAAAATTGGTAAAAAGGGAAAAGCTACCAGCCTGAAGAAATCCACTGAACATTGTGGGAATAGTTGTAGGTGAGACTAACAGCAGGCATGATCCTCACTGTCCAAGAAACAACAGATGAAGTCAGGTCTTTTACAAAACAGAATTCCTTTAGTGTAAAAAGAGTTACACAAATGAATGAAATTCATAAGAGTAGATATTTTATTTTATTTTATTTTATTTTATTTTATTTTATTTTATTTTATTTTTTGAGATGGAGTCTCGCTCTGTTGCCCAGGTTGAAGTGCAGCGGCACGATCTCAGCTCACTGCAACTTCCACCTCCCAGATTCAAGCAATTCTCCTGCCTCAGCCTCCCAAGTAGGTGAGATTACAGGCACCCACCACCACGCCCAGCTAATTTTTGTATTTTTAGTAGCAACGGGGTTTCACCATGTTGGCCAGGCTGGTCTCGAACTCCTGACTTCAGGTGATCCACCTGCCTCAGCCTCCCAAAGTGCTGCGATTATAGGCATGAGCCACCACATCTGGCCAAGAATAGATCTTTTATGCTGTAACACCCTATCTTTTAAAAATCAATAGCAAAAAACTCTTTATCACTTATTTACTGCCTTAGCTCACTCCTTACATTCAAAGTCACACCTTTCAAAAGAGTTATCACCAGTGCTGGCTTAGAGCAATAGCTATCTGCACATAATTCTTTGGATCAGAAATGTGGGCAGGGATCAGCTGGGTGGTTCATCTGCTCAATGTATGGCATTGGCTGGGGTGCTTCACGAGGTTACATTCAGCAGAAAGCTTGGCTGGGGTTGAAATGTCTGAACTGGTTTCAGGCCCATGCCATATGGCCTTTCTTGCTAATAGATTAATCAGACTTTTCACTTAGTAGCTGATGTCAAAGAGAATTAAAAGGGATAAAAGCAGAACCTGCATTTCCATTAAGCCCTGCCCTGGGAAGATTCACAAACTCACTTCCACCACATTCTATTGATCAAGATAGATCATAGGGCCAGCCCAGAATCAAGGAGAGGAGAAACAGTGGCCATTCTCTCAGTGGGAGGAATGGCATAGATTTTGAGGCCATCTTAAATCTATCACAGTAGTTGATACTAAAGGTCCAGTTTTTATCTCGCATTTATTCCTCAACTATACAAAACAGTACAAAGAGGAAAATATCTATATACCTACTACCCATAATCAACATTAATTAACATCATGGCATATTTGCATCCATCTTTTTTTATAAAGAAAATCAATTCTCTTGTTTTTGAAGAAGTAGAAATGTCATATGCTCATTTATAAATAATTTAAAATGCAAGAATAAAAAAGTAACAGTTTTTAAAGTCACCCCAAATCCTATCACCCGGAAATAACCATCATAGAATTAAGGTAAACATTATTTCCGATATCCTACTATGTATAAGGGGAAAAGGACAGAAAGCTGAGTAGGCTTTTGAAATTAATACTATAGATTTTTTGTTGTTTTAAAAAAATCTTTAATTTTACTTTAATTCAACAGATGAAAGAAACTAGAGCAAAACAGAGGAATTGTTGACGTTTTGGACAGAACATGTTGATTTCGGCTGAAAAACATGTACATTTGCACCCTCATACTTTCTCCCGTATGAGGAGAGAACCCTTCCCTGCCACCTCCTACCTCGAATAGTAGTAGTATTTTCACACTGTCAGGGTTTATGATATTCACAATTTTTAAACTGTATCCTATAGTTTAATTCTCATGCTATATTTCCATCTATGCAGTGCTTATACTAGGCCTTTTACCATAGTGTCTCCATTCCCACAGTTTTTACTTTGATTTGTTTCTTATTTGACTGGATGGTGCTGTCTTCCCTGAGTTTTTTCATGTTTAAGAATGTCTGCTGGCTAACCTGTATGATTGAATGACATGTTACATGGGTGCAGTGTTCCCGTTCACATTTTCTTCCCATGTGTAAACACAGCTCATCGAGCATTTAAGATTGCCATGAGAAGCCTGGGCTAGAGAGACCAGCAGATATGACCTGCAGACTTTTCTGTCTGCAGACCATCAGACATAGACAGAGTGCTCCTCCGTGGAAGTGATTTGCATTTTCTGAGGCATTCCTGAAGAAGTCTTTCTTTCTCATGTAAGTGTAGTAGATTAACCAGGATAAATTCAGTAAGTGACTGAGATATGTCTACATGTTCAGTATTCAATAGCAAATGCTTCTGAAGCATAGTGGTTCTCCTTGTTAAGTAAAACAGACTTGTAGTGTCTCTGTGTGTTCTCTGACCTGAGGGAAGGGGAAGGCAGAGCTGGCGCATGTAGTGTCTCTGTGTGTTCTCTGACCTGAGGGAAGGGGAAGGCAGAGCTGGCGCACAAACCAGCACGCATCTGGCTGAACTGACTGTTCTCGCTTTGAGATTATGTTAAGTGTGTTTCAGGGTTCACACTGCCTACATGGGAGTGGCATCTTCTTTTCCTTTGAGTTTTTAATGATCCCAATTTTGTGTATATCCCTGAAGTCCTTTCCTCTGAGGTGGCCAGCCCTGATGTTTATCTGTTTTTCTACCACATCCATCTCCCCTACTCTCAGCCAGAAGAGGAAAAAGATGAGACTGCCATGCCATTTCCTTCCTCCAAATTTGGTGATAGTATTGAGAATTCTCAGGATTTTGACTCATAACAAAATAATGATCCTAGGGGCATGGCAAGTTTTGAAGTTGAGCCCCTGTGCAACTCCTCCTTGTGCTCCAGAATTCTATTTCTTTCCTTGACCCCAGGTTTTTGATGGTTTTTTGTATGATGTCTACCTTATCACCCGATATTGTTCTGTTGGTGTATTTGTGCTAGCTTTTACTCTTCTTTACTCATTTTATTTGGTGTTGGGAGAGGGACATTAAATCTACTATGTAATCTGAGAAGCCTATTTGACTTCTTTATGACATTTAACAAGGATCTTCTGCTGCTCAGATATTACCACAATAATGATGCCTAACAAACACTTTTGGAGACTCAGTGACCTTCACTCACATTTATTCTTTTTTTGCAACATGTCTGCGGGTCGCTGTTGTGGCTCAAATTCAGAATATGCATTGACTGACTGGGTTTGACTCCAGGCTTTAGATCAGATTCAGGCCAGCTCTACGCATTTGTACAGTTGGCTTGGACTAGTAGTTGTCTGGGATATCCTGTTCATGGTAGATTACAGAAGTGCAAGAGGATGGATTGAAAGAAAGCCCTGCATCCTCAGCCTCATTTCTGTCCACATCAATGAGGCAGGGAAATTATATACTGACTCTAGTTAGAAGACCATGAACACCTGTGAACAATGATTTAATCTGCACGGACTAGCCTCTAAAAACTTTCTTAGCTCTATGGCCGCAGTTTCCTGGGGCATCTACCTTTCGGAACCCCTCTTTTCCATTCTTATTCCCGTCTTTTCTTTTTTGCACTGAAATAATGGTATTAGTTAGGGCCTATTTTGTTTTATCTATATGTACTGGATTGTCCCTGGACAATCTCATCCCTTCACGTTAACTTCCAGACAAATGAATTTTGAATTTTCATCGCCATCCAAACTTTTCTCCTGAGCCCTCAATTCACATTTCTGACTACTACTGAACATTTCCATTTGGATGGACCATAGACTGAACAATCTAGACCTGTCATAAACTGAATTTATCTTCCTCTTGCTCTTCTCCCAGCCTAGCCTGCTCTTCTTGTATTGATTATCTGAATTAAAGTACCACCATCATCTACCTACTCACTGAAGTCAGATTCTTAGAAATCTCTCTGAATGAATTCTTTCCTTCCCTTACCTCTCATAGGTCAGTCCCTAGAGAAAACTCCTAAATATCTCCAAACTCATACCCCACTCCCCAATCACTAGATCCTACCTTCTAGGTCAGATCATCATCATCTTTGACCTTGCCTAGCACAATCACCCTTATCTAGAATCACTGCCAATAACTTGACCCTCTTAAATCTATGCCTCACACTATTGATAAGGTAACTTTTCTAAAACACAAATATGGGCATGTTGTTTTTTCTTAAAATTCATCCATGGCTTTCCATTGCCTATAGGATAAAGCCTATACTTGTCAATAAGGCACATAAAACACTTTATGATCTAGGCCGGGCGCAGTGGCTCACGCCTGTAATCCCAGCACTTTGGGAGGCCGAGGCGGGCAGATCACAAGGTCAGGAGTTCAAGACCAGCTTGGCCAACATGGTGAAACCCCGTCTCTAATAAATATACAAAAATTAGCCAGGCATGGCAGCGGGAACCTGTAATCCCAGCTACTCGAGAGACTGAGGCAGGAATATCACTTGAGCCCAGGAGGCAGAGGTTGGAGTGAGCCGAGACCACGCCATTTCACTCTAGCCTGGGCGACAGAGCAGGACTCCATCTCAAAAAAGAAAAAAAAAAAAAAAAGACAAAAGCACGTTATGATCTAAACCAGCAGCTCTTAAGGTGTTCTCTGCAGACTCCGATGAGTCCCTGAGACCTTTACAATGGGCCCACAAGGTCAAAACTATTTTCATAATAACACAAAGACATCACTTTCCTTTTTTACTATATTGATACTTGCACAGATGATATAGAAGCAATGGTGCCTTCACACAAAACAAGGCTTTAACATGAAACCATATGACTAGTCATTATTTTCTTCACTACCATATACTTATGGTTAAAAAAAAAAAACAACAACAAAGCAATAAAATGTACAGATGGTCCCTGTTTTACAGTGGCTCAACTTACAATTTCTCAGCTTTATGATAGGTTAATCAGGGTATTAAGTGCATTTTCAACTTAACGATATTTTCGACTTACCTTGGATTTATTGAGACTTAACACCATCTTAGTTGAAGAGCATCTGTGTTGATTTTGTTAAATCTCAAACCTCGAAGACACATCCCTTTTAATATTAATAGGAAGTACACATGAAGCACTTCTGCTGCATACTGAAATAGAATGACTGTCTTAGGGAAAAGCAGTTCTGTGTCTGTGTGAGTATGAGCTGAACTCTAGTCACTCTGAAAGAAAGACTGACAGGCAACGTATGCGTATTCACACTTGAGTGTTTGGCAGATGTTTTCTTGAAAATGAATGAAATGAAACAAGCCTGACATTTCAAGGATAACAACTGACTATATTGTTGCTAATGATAAAATTTGAGCTTTCAAGCAGAAATTAGAATTTTGGAAAACTAATGCCACCACTGTGAGCCTGACAGCCTCACAATACTTACAGTATTGTGAGATCGGTGATGATGAGATCGGTGATATCATTAGTGATGTGTATGGGAAGAAAGGGGAAGGAAGAGAGTGAAGCATATTTGGAAGATTTGTATAACCTACGGAACCATGTTTTCCAAATGACAAACACTTGATGTTACAAAACCATGCCTGAGTAAAAGATCCATTCAAAATACAAAAGAGACCAATGGATGTTAAGGTAATAGTATGAAAAGTTCACTGAGAGAGTTTCAGATTCCACATTGCAACTAACTTTTTAGAAGCTACCACTTGTCAAATTTTAGCATAGTAATAAAACTATCCGCAGTCATCTAAAAAGGCTCCTAAATTACTCCTTCCTTTTCTGACTTATCTATGTGAGACTAGATTTTCTTCCTGTTCTTCAGTCAAAGTAGTATCTTGCAAGAGATTGAATGCAGAAGCATATTTGAGAATCCAGCTGCCTTCTATCAAATCAGACATTGAAAAGATTTGCAAAAAATGAAACATAGCTAGGTGTCTCACTAATTTTTTTTTTTTTTTTGCTTTGGAAAATAGTGGTTTTTCTATTAAAATATTGTATTTAGGTTTACACATAATGGATTTATTACTATTTTAATGAATAAAATGTTTTAATATTTCTTAGTTTTAATATGTAATATGATAAATTCAGTAGGTGTGATGCACATATACAAACCCTCTTTGGGGTTGTCAGTTTGTAAGAGTGGACAGGAGTCCTGAAACCCAACACTTAGAGAACCACTTTACTAGACATCACCCTCCACTCCCCCTCGTCAGCTGCCAGTGCTCAGCATAGATGCCGTGTTCTCTACGATCCCGTGCCCCATGGGAAATGCCCCTGAGCTCTGTGTAAAGTGACCTTTCCCTTTGACTTAAAGGTCATCTTTTCTGCGAAGCATCAGAGTGAGAAACCCATGCCAGCCTCGTCCATTCCTCTAACAAAGTGTTTGCTGTATTACAGTGCTGATCCACAATCCCTCACCCAGTCCGAATCTGCAGGTTCTAGGAAGGTGGTGCTTGTGCTGTATCTGCAGTGGGTCCTGGGACCGCACAGTCTACTCAGACACATACAGGAACCGTGAAATGTGTGAGTGTCCGCAGTGAAAGAGACAAGTCGAGATTGTAAGTCCCACCCAACATCAGTCAGGTTTTGTTCCCGAAGAAGTTAACTCAGACTTTCCAAAAGAATTTGTGTTTTCCAGAGGATTTTTGGATTTCAGGATTGCAGACAGAACATTGTGGACCTGTATGTAGATTAATTCTATTTCTCACCAACTAGACTATGAGATTTTTGAGAGCAAGCTTTAGTGCAATATTTGTTTCAATGGAAGTGCTGGAAATACACAGAATAAATGAAAGATGTTCCCTCATAAATCATAAAAAGTTCTGATAACAAATAGTATCGCTTTATTCTCATGTCATTTATTTTTAGTGGCAGCAAGCTCATAAATATTCTGTAATGGTATAGCAGATATGGGGAGAGAACTCAGATCTTGTGGTAACCATCATATATTTTGCCTAATTATGCAGATTTTTAAAAAAATACCGCATGCCTTGTATATACAGACACACCTCATTTTATCGCACTTCATTTTATTGCACCTCACAGATACTGTGTTTTGTACAATTCAAGGTTTGTGGCAACCCGGTGTCAAGTTGATTGGCACCATTTTTCCAACAGCATGTGCCCACTTTGTGTCTCTGTCACATTTTGGTAGTTCTCGCAATATTTCAGACCTTTTCATTATTATAACTGTTATGGCGATTGATCTGTTATCAGTGATCTTCCATGTTACTATCGTCATTGTTTTGGGGCGCCACGAACTGCACCCATGGGAGACAATAAACAGTAAATGTTGCGTGTGCCCTAACTGCTCCACTTCCTGGCCATTCTCCCATCTCTCTCCATCTCCTCGGGCCCTGAGACAAAACAATATTGACATCGGTCAATTAATAATTCTACAATGGCCTCTAAGTGTTCAAGTGAAAAGAAAAGTCACACATCTCTAACTTTAAATCAAAAGCTAGAAATTACTAAGTTCAGTGAGGAAGGGTTGTTGAAAGCTGAGACAGGCCCAAAGCTACGCCTCTTGTACCGAACAGCCACATTGTGAATGCAAAGGAAAAGTTCTTGAAGGAAATTAAAAGTGCTACTCCAGTGAACACATGAATGGCAGAAAGTAAAGCAGCTTTGTGGTGATATGGAGAAAATGTTAGTAGTCTAGTAGAAGATCAAACTAGCCACAACCTTTCCTTAAGCCAAAGTCTAATTCAGAGCAAGGTCATAAATTTCTTCAATTCCATGAAGGCTGAGAGAGGTGAGGAAGCTGCAGAAAGAAAAGTCTGAAGCTAGCAGAGGTTTGTTCATAAGGTTTCAGGAAAGAAGCTATCTCCATAACATAAAAATGCAAGGTGAAGCAGCAAGTGCTGAAGTAGAAGCTACAGCAAGTTACCCAGAAGATCTAGCTAAGGTCCTTGATGAAGGTGACCACACTAAATGACAGATTTTCTATGTAGATGAAACAACCTTCTATTGGAAGAACATGCCATCTAGGATTTTTATGGCTAGAGAAGCTTTAAAACTACAAAGGACAGGCTAACTCTCTTGTTCGAGGCAAGTGCAGCTGGTGACTAAGGCCAGTGCTCATTAACCATTCCAAAAATCCTAGGACCCTAAAGAATGATGATGCTAAATCTAATCTGCCTGTGCTTTTTCAGTGGAACAAGAAAGCCTGCACTGCAACTTGGTTTACAGCATGGTTTACTGAATATTTTAAGTCTGCTATTGAGACCTCCTGCTCAGAAAAGAAAGATTCCTTTAAAAACAATAACTGCTGGTTAACCATGCACCTGGTCACCCAAAAGCTCTGATGGAGATGTACAAGGAGATGAATGTTTTTTCTTGCCTGCTAACACAACATCCATTCTCCAGCTCATGAATCCAGGAGTCATTTCAACTTTCAAGTCTTGTTATGTCAAAAATACATTTCATAATACTATAGCTGCCATAGATGGTCATTACTCAAATGGATCTGGGCAAAGTAAATTGAAAACTTTCTGGAAAGGGTTCACCATTTTAGAACCATTAAGAACATTTTTGATTCATGGGAGGAGGTCAAAATCTCAACATTAACAGGAGTTTGGAAGAAGTTGATTCCAACTCTCACGAATGACTTTGAGGAAGTAACTGCAGATGTGGTAGAATAGGGAGAGAACTAGAATTGGAAATGGAGCCTAAAGATGTGACTGAATTGCTGCAACCTCATGACCAAACTTGAATGAAGAGTTGCTTCTTATGGATGAGCAAGGACAATGTTTTCTTGAGATGGAATCTACTCCTGGGGAAGATGCTGTGAACATTGTTGAGATGACAACATAGGATTTAGAATATTATATCAACTTAGTTGATAAAGCAGTGGCAGGATTTGAGAAGATAGACTCCTATTTTCAAAGAAATTCTACTGTGGTTAAATCAAACAGCATCGCATGCTACAGAGAAATCTTCCATGAAAGGAAGTCAATTGGTGCAATGAACTTTATTTTTATCTGTTTAAGAAATTGCCACAGCCATCCCAGCCTTCAGCAACCACCACCCTTATTAGTCAGCAGCCATCAGCAGCAAAAACAAGACCCTCCACCAATAAAAAGATTAGGACCTTCTAGGGGCTCAGATGATTGTTAACATGTCTTAGCAATAAGAAAGTTTTAATTAAGGATGTACATTGTTCTTTTAGACATAATGCTATTGCACACTTAATAGACTATAGTGTGGTGTAAACATGACTTTTATATGCTATTGGGAAACCAAAAAATTTGTGAGACTCTCTTTATCATGGTATACACTTTATTGCAGTGGTCAGGAACTGGACTTGCAGTATCTCTGAGGTATGCCTGTATTATCTAAGAACATAATTTGTATACTCTAGGGTCAATGCCCACAAAAGGCTGTATGCCAAAGCCAAGTTATCTAAATGTGAGTTAGCACCATCCACTGAGCTCACAGAAGTTCATTTGGGGAAACGTTAGAAATAGTTCTTTAAAGAGGCTGTGGAACATTCTTCTGGCATCACTGCACCACCAGGGCTAAGTCCTTTCTTTGAAGCTAGTGTATTGAAAGTTTCTCACTGTGAAGCCAGATGTCCAAGCAGAGATTTCATATCAAGGAGAAATGTTGTAAAATTTTTGCTTGCAGGCATAGAAAAGAGATTTTACAGCATTGATGCTTCTCTCCCTTGGCTACTGACTGGAGTTCACAAGAAAAGGTCAGCTGCCAGTAGGACATCTAGCAATCTGGTCTGTGTTACCAGAAGGGCTTGGTTGGGGGCAGGGGGTGAGGGGTGTAGAATATTTCATAAGATTGGGCAATTTTTACTGTGCTAAAAGCTTACAGGAATCAATTTCCCAAAGAATAAAATTACAAACCTCATTGTGGTGTTTTAGTAGCATTGAGAAACGGAAAGAAATCTCAATGCCTAGCATCAAATGGCATTGTTTGGGACCTGTTCACTATTTCATTCTTGTCTCCCCTGTATGCACGTCCTAAGGGCACAAGGAAAGTGGCATTTTCTTTGTGCCCTCCTGAATCAGAATTAATAATGCTAAGGATAGAAATGTATTTTCCATCCCACCTAAGAAGGTTTGCCTACTCACTCAGAAAGGAAGACAGCCATTCAGTCGTAGTAGCATAAAGCATAAGTGCCATTTTTCAGGAAGAATGCTCTGGAAGATAAGCTTGGATACACTGTGGCCGTGAATTATGACCTTGCTTCCTAGAGCAAGGAGAAGCAATAGCAATGAATGAGCAGAGAAGAAATGAACAGTTCTCTCTCAAAAGTTTTTTTACCCCATACCTTCCCTCCGATTCTATAGTCTGGCAATTTTTATCTTATTTTAAAACTAGTCAAATAAGATTCTTTGTTCAGTGGACAAAATCCTTCAAGTGCTATGAGAGATATGTTTAGCCCCTGGATCATTGCCTTGTGTATGTTAAGGATCAATTAAGTTTTGATGAGTGAATGCACAAATGTGTGAGTAGAGAGAGTGATGAAAAGAACACAGGTGAGAATAGATTCCTCTTCACCAATGGCTAAATTGTACTCTTTGGAAGTCACTAGGTGACTATATATGGTTAATTGATTTTTTCATTTGTTTGAGAAAGGATCTCGCTATACGGCCCAGGCTGGAGTGCAGCGGCACCATCTTGGCTTTCTGCAGCCCCCAACTCCTGGGCTCAGGCGATCCTCCCTCCTCAGACCCCAGCCGTAGTAGCTGGGACTACAGATGCGCGTCACCATGCCCAGCTAGGTTTTGTATTTTTAGTAGAGACAGGGTTTCACCATGTTGCCCAGGCTGGTGGTTAATTGTAGTATTGCATGGTCCAAAATGAAGTACTTTGGTTAATAAACTATTGGAATATATATGGATAATTTAGTTTTTTAATTTTACAAATTTAACAAAAAACGACTTCGACATTGTTAATCTTTAATAATGCTAAACTGTATCGAAGATAGTTCAAAGGCAGTATAATGGACATAATGATCATTGAATGATATAAATGTAAGCCTCAGCAACCAAAATTACTGAATGATCAATTTAATATTTATTAGGTGGTGCAAAAGTAATTGTGGTAATGGCGAAAACTGCAATACTTTTGCACCAGCCTAATATATGCTACATAGGTGTATATGCACATATTATATGCAGTCATATGTCACATAACAAATCAGTCAAGATGGACTATATAGATGATGGTAGTCCCATAAGATTATAATGAAGTAAATGATGAGAAATTTTTACCACCTAGTAACTTCTTAATGATCCTGACCCTTTGTAGGCCTAGCCTAATGTGTGTGTTTTTGTCTTATTTTTAACAAAAAGTTTACAAAGTAAAAATAAAAAAATTAATAGAAAAAAGGTTATGGAATAAGGATATAAAGAAAAATAGAATAGGCACAATTATTATTCGTCAAATGAAAATACATTTTTAACAAAGGAAAACGTATTGTATAGCTGCACAGTGTGTTTCTGTTTTAAGCTGTGTTATTACCAAAGAGTCAGAAAGTTTAAATATTTTTTTAAGTTTATAAAGTGAAAGTGTTCCAGTAAGCTAAACTGAATTCATTATTGAAGAAAGAAAATGTTGTTTTATAAGTTTAGCATAGCCTAAGTGTAAAGTATTTTAAAGTCGACAGTAGTGTACAGTAATGTCCTAGGCCTTCACATTCACTCACCACTCACTCACTGACTCACAAATGCAACTTCCAGTCCCGCAAGCTCCATTTATGGTAAGTGCCCTATGTAGGTGCACCATTTTGTATCTTTTATACTGTATTTTTACTGTACCTTTTCTGTGTTTAGATATATTTAGATAATTGCCTATAGTGCAGTAATGATACAGTAATGTTACAGTATAGTAACAGCTGTACTATAGGCAATTATACCACAATGGCATAAGGTGCAGGAAATGTACTTGAATACATTTACTCAAGTACCACTGGTACAACAGTTCTCTTTCTCCCACGTCCTTGATGAAACTGACTCACAGCTCCAGGCCCTGTGGTTATGGCTAAGCTCAACAAGCAGAGTATGGTCTCTAGACAAGTGGATAGACCGTATGGCATTGTTTCTCTTGCAACCCTTCCTAGCTACCAACCAACCTCTTGTTCTTTTTCTGATGTGTATATGATTCAACTCTTCCATCTACTCTCTTAAAAATCCCTTTTGTAATCCCACCTTAATATAGAAAGTTTACAGAGTAACCTATCACCTCTTCTCCAAATTCCACAGTGTGTTTCTACTTCTCATCATCCTCTAGCTCTGTGCAGCATTTGACTGTATTGATTGACCAACAGTGTTCCTTCTAGAACAAGGGTTGTCAAGCTTTTTCTGTAAAGGGCCAAATAGTAAAAATGTTAGGCTTTGCAGGTCGTATAGTCCCAGTTGCAGCTACTTAGCTTTTAGCATTGTGGCCTGAAAGCAGCCATAGACAGTATGTCAACAGATGTGCATGGCTATGTTCCAATAAAACTTTATTGACAAAACCAAGGTAAATGCTAGATTTGGCCTGCTGGCTGTAGTTTGCCAACCCTTATCTTATCTTAGCTTATATGATACTTCTTTTACTTGTCTCTCTCCTGCTAGTCTCTCTTCCTCCCAGTGGGTGCTCCTAGAGTCTATGTCCTGGGCTTTGCTTCTCCTTTTCTTTTCCACACTAAGATCATCTCCTCTGTGATGTCAGCTGTCGCTTCTGTAGAGATGATTCCCAGAAGCCCTGGCCTGATTCCTAGATGGGTCCTATATCTTGCACTGCCTGTAAATCCTCTTCTTTTGAAGATGCACTACTATTTCAGAGTCACCATCTACAACATTGAGTTGTGATCTTCCCTTCCAGATTGGCCCTTCTTTCCAGTCTATCGGAGTTACCGCCAGTCTTTCTGTTTCCTATTAGAAACTTTGAGTTCATCTTTGTCCTTTCTTTCCTTCATCTCAATTTATCTCAAGTCTATTGCCAGAGTCCTTGAATGTATTTCTTATTCCTCTGATATGACCCTATTCAGAGCGCTTCTCAACTTGTGATTGATTTAAAACAGCCTCCTCTCAGCCAATATCCCTGCCAAAAGGCTCTCAGCTTCAGTCCAGTGTGAAGAACTCTGCCAAAGAAATCTTAAATCACTGTGATGTCCTTGTTTTACAAAGAGGGTTTGGAAATCAATAAGAAAACTAACAACCCAGTGGACAAAAAGCAAAGAACATGAATGCAGAATTCACAGACAGAACATCAATGTCCAGCAAACCTATGAAAAAAATATGCTTATTGTTACTCATAACCAAATAAATGTAAATCAGAAATCCAAAGTTTTGAAGGGACTGACTGCCATCCATCTGACCAGTATAAGTTTTCGTTTCAAAAATGTGGTCAATGGTGAAGATATAGGGAAACTGGCAGGCTCGAGCCCCATTTCTGAGAGTATAAGTCAGTGTGGCCTCTGTGGAGGGCAGCATGGTCATATCTACCAACATTCAAATGCACATAACCTTTGGGCCAGCAGTTCCCCCAACAGGAATCCATCTCTGGATATACTTACAAGTCTATACAATATCTTTGCAGGATTGTTTGAGCAAAAAGCTGGAGAAAACAAATTATGACACATCTACACAATGGAATATTATGAGGCCATTTTTAAAGAATGAAGTAAATCTCTCTGCAAATGAGGCAAGGTTGCTAATATGTAATAAGTGAAAAGAGTGCAGCATGTCATCTACATAAAAAGATGTCCTGAGTAGGTCTCCAGATGGATAATGGTGATTATTTCGGGGGAACAGGACTTTCCATTTTTTATTTCATATCTTTCGATGATGTCTTAATTTCTTGCAACATCATATGACTAAATTGAATTTAGAGGGTTGCTTATAACATCATGATCAAACTCTTCTGCTTAGCTTTCAGAGCCCGTCCAGGTTTCTCCGTATTCCTTGACACACACATTCTCTTCCAATCAAGCTGGTTCTCACCATCCACAAGCGACTTGCCAGCCACGCAGCCTGCCCTCTCTCATGCTGGTCACCTTCCTCCTCAGCAGCATCTTTAACCCTCAGACTTGTCAAGTTTTAGCATCTCAAGGTCTTATCTCCTTCCTCCATGAAGCTCTGCTGACTGCCCCAGTCCTCAGGAACCTTACACTTTCATGAGGTCCTGTTATTAATCCTTAATAATTCTTTTCTTTTTTATTTTGAGATGGAGTCTTGCCCTGCCACCTATGCTGGAGTGCAATGGTGTGATCTCAGCTCACTGCAATCTCTGCCTCCTGGGCTCAAATGATTCTTCTGCCTCAGCCTCCCAAGTAGCTTGGATTACAGGCACCCACCACCATGCCCAGCTATTTTTTGTATTTTTAGTAAAGACAGGGTTTCACCATGTTGGCCAGACTGGTCTCAAACTCCTGACCTTGTGATCTGGCCACCTCGGCCTCCCAAAGTTCTGGGATTACAGGAGTGAGCCACCATGCCCAGCCAATAATTATTATTTCATGTCTCACACTTTTGGTTTCTGCATAACACCCACAGTACTGAGTGCTCAAACATAAAGCCTTCATTGATTTAAAGAATATATTCCCAGGATACTGGCCCGGCATGGTGGCTGATACGGCTTGGCTGTGTGTCCCCACCCAGGTCTCATCATGTACTCCCATAATCCCCACGTGTTGTGGGAGGCACCCAGTGGGAGATAATTTGACTCATGGGGACAGTTTCCCCCATACTGTTCTAGTGGTAGTGAGTAAGTCTCACGAGATCTAATGGGGTTATCAGGGGTTTCCGCTTTTTCATCCTTCTGATTTTCTCTTGCCGCCACCATGATTCTGAGGCCTCCCCAGCCATGTGGAACTATAAGTCCAATTAAACCTCTTTTTCTTCCCTGTCTTGGGTATATCTTTACCAACAGCATGAAAACAGACTAATACAGTGGCTCACACCTGTCATCCCAGCACTTTGGGAGGCCCAGGCGAATGGATCACTTGAGGTCAGGAGTTCCAGACCAGCCTGGCCAACATGGTGAAACCCCATTTCTACGAGATACAAAAGATTAGCCAGGCATGGTGGTGCGCACCAGTAATCTCAGCTACTCAGGAGGCTGAGACAGGAGAATCACTTGAACCCAGGAGGTGGAGGTTGCAGTGAGTTGAGATCGTGCCACTGCACTCCAGCCTGGGTGACAGAGTGAGACTCTATCTCAAAACATATATATATGTATAATCCCTGGTTACTAAATATATTAATTTATTTTATACCTATTATTGCTTGTTTTCAAGGCAGCTTTAAACACATCAACACCAACCTTGGTATTAAAAGAAGTAGGGACCCCAAATCCTCACCCCCACAAAATGTTAGTTCTTGGATTAGTTAAATATCTAAGCCTTCAGTTTAACGAACTCCTCTTTTAAGATTCAGACATCCTTGATGTATTAACATATTAAACCACTTGAAGTAATTCACACTCTAATGTGAAACTGTTTAATCAGAGACTCTTCCTAACAATTAGATGAGATCATCTCACTTGAAGGACTAGGAGGTGGTATTTGGAGCGGGGAGGGAGAAGAGGTGGAGGAAGTCATTTAGGAACCTGAGGAATAGAGCTTGAAGGTGTCTGCAAGAAGGGAGCAGGCAGCCTTGGGGCAGCAGGAGAGGCCATTCAGTGGAAGAGGGGAAGGGGCTAGACTGAACTGGGAAGAATTGCCCCCCGGACAGGACTGGGCTGAGAGCCAACCTGCTGGTGGACTTCATTTCAGATCATATTCTTTGCTGTAGAACTTTTAACACCTGACTTCAGAAGTCTTTCAAACACTATTGTACCTGATCCTATATTTACATGTCTAGGTTGAGACATGTATAATTTTTTAAAAGAAAGGAGAATGTATGTGTCTGTTGTACGTGTGTTTAAACATTTTTAGAAAAAGAATGAATATATGCATATATATGTATATTTTCCAATAGTAGTTATATGCTACTGAGAGAAAAGTGAAGTTATGAATAAACAGTTGTATTATCATAACTGGGATTCTGCATAATTGTGCCTTATAAATCATGGAACAATTTAAAGACATTTCTAGCTCATTCTGTTTTACATCTATATAGAGTTATTTTTAAGGGACTTGTTGCTATTGCATCAGGAAATCTATAATATAGCATGGTAAATTATACAGTTTCTAAGGAACTGAACCAAAATCAATAAATTAAGCAAAATAAACCTAGTAGTACACATGTATCATGTTTTTCAATTGTATGTAATTGGCAAAAATTAATGTGATGAGGTCCTGCCATCCAAAAAGACGAAGCTGTTATTTCCCGAGTTGTCAATGGGAGGCTATTGCTATAATAGCAGCAGTAGTAGCAGCAAAAGCAAAAGATTTGGAGCAAGAAGGCCGGGATGGTTGGTGGGTTACAGGAGTGCTTTAATGTTGGAAACACAGAGGAAAAAGTGGAATTAAAAAAAAGAACAACCCCCATTTTTTCAAGAGAAGCAGAACCCTTCAGCTTTTATGTCTCTGTCACTTGCTGTAGGATTCTTCATAAAGCCCTCTAACCACCTAAATAAATATTCATATGGCTGTTCAACTTCTCATTAATAAAACAGGATTTGGTGGTAAAATATTTCAGAGTAACAGATGATTTGCATCTCACCCTTGTTTAACTTTAAATCTCAAGCAATTAATAAATTAGACTCGAGAGCTTTTTAAGAAGTAACATTTTACATGTACCACAAATTGCATTATTTTTGTGTGTAAATAATGATGAAAGGGGAGATTGTTCCTTTGATGTCTATAAACTACACTGTAAAATATGCAGAAACATTCTTTAGTTTAGTTGGAGCCAAAACAAATAGACTAGTTCATAAAGCAAAGCAGCAGCATTCTTAGAAACAAGCATTATTTTTCTTTTCTTCCCAATTGCTTTTTTCCCATCTTTTATATTCTTGCCATTCCTAGTAGCAGATTCATTCCAAATTCACAAGTGGTGTTAGCCTGTATTCTCTCATCTGGAGAAGTGAGCTGTTCTCAGGTTCCTCCCAATAAACGTGGCTTCCTGTACAACTCTTACAAGACCTCAGCTGGACTGCCAGTTTTAATGCAGTGAATCATTATTTGTAGGTAGTATTTCATTGCTGCCTAAAAAACTAATTATTCCATGTTTTAGCAAATATTGATGTTCTTTGGAGAGATATATTTACTTTCCTCTCTATTTTCCAAGCTGGCTTATCTGATTTCATTTTGTTTTTAAAAATAGCATCAGCAAATTCTTGTTTACAGTGTCTCTAAGTTTGGCCTATTTTTTTTCTTTGGTATGGTTAATAAACAGCATCTCGTTGTAAGTTCATGTCTACCTATCATGGAACAGAACACAGGAAACAGTTTGGGCTCCCTGTTTGAATATAAAACAAATGTGTCATTAACATCACAAGATGGTTGTGTTCTACGTCTCACGCACATGTATTCTTCGTGAACACACTGTGTAGTGTTTGGTTAGATACCGTGTAGATAGGCTTATCTAGAGAAGCTCAGAATGTGTGATTGACCTCAAATCCCTCCCAGCTAGACAACGGATCTCCTTCCATGTTGTGGCCTCTGTTTCAGCCTTGTTGCTCACAAATCTACCATTTCACTTCTTGACTTAATGCTTTTGCACGAAGACTGATCCTGAGTGCCGACCACTTCAAATATCAGACTTGTCTTTTCAAATCTTATGCCCCATTTTTTCTAGCTAGGTTTTTATTCTGATCTTCTTTTCTTCTAAACGGCAGTTTTCCACTTAAGCTCACCATCACTCTGTTCTCAAACGTCATGTACTCATCCGTTCTTCCTCTATTCTTAACAAAATTTAATGAGCAGAGTATTAACTGTACTGGATTCAGGTGAATCTGTTTTCTTTTATACCAGCTGAAATCATAATTCCATCTTATTTCATTGATTAATGGAGTCTTGAAGCTGAAAAGAATCTTTAAAAAATTGACTCTACTGGCCAGGCATAGTGGGTCACGCCTGTAGTCCCAGCACTTTGGGAGGCCAAGGCGGGCAGATCACCTGAGGTCAGGAATTCAAGACCAACCTGGCCAACATGGTGAAACCCCGTCTCTACTAAAAATACAAAAATTAGTCGAGTGTGGTGGTGCGTGCCTGTAATCCCAGCTACTTGGGAGGCTGAGGCAGCAGAATCCCTTGAACCCAGGAGGCAGAGATTGCAGTGAGCCAAGGTCACACCACTGCACTCTAGCCTGGCCAACAAAGCAAGACTCCATCTCAAAAAAAGAAAGAAAGGAAGGAAGAAAGAAAGAGAGAGAGAGAGGAAAGAAAGGAAGGAAGGAAGGAAGGAAGGAAAGGAAGGAAGGAAGGAAGGAAGGAAGGAAGGAAGGAAGGAAGGAAGGAGAGAGAGAGAGAAAGGGAGAGAAAATTGGCTCTACTGACCTCCCAGTGTTTCTACCCTCATCCCCCATTTCAAAAATGAAAATCTTAAGCCCACCTGAGGGGAAGTGCCAGGTTCTTTTTAGGCAGCTCTTAGCAACATCAAGTCTCAAATCCAGAACTTCTAAGTCTGGTCTTCCCCTCCTACTCCATGTAGTCAAATGTGCAAGAAAATGCAAACACTACTTTTACTTTAAAATATATGTGAGCTGCTAAAATGGATGGAGCATCTTTCTCACCTCTACTGTGGTTCCTTGTGATTCAAGCAGAAATTTCCCTTGGCTTTTAGAGTGGGGCTCAACAAAGCCATTTCTCATGTGGTCTGTCTGAGAAATATTTCTTTCCTTCAGTAGTTGGCTTTGTAGCTTGATGTGATTTTTTTTTTTTAAATCATACTAGTTGTCCTTGCAAACAAAATGTCCAAGGCCAATTTAGAAAAGAGGCCTAAACACTGTAACTAATTTAAGGAGTGTTCCAAAGGAAGGAACCGTTGATCAATAATGATCTCTTGCAGCCACATAGATGTGGAGGCTCAGCAAAGACACTTACGCCAAGATTGATTTGCAAGAAGCCTGAGGAATTTGTTTTCTAAGAGGAAGCCAGTTGTTTTGAGAATCCATTTAGTTCAAATGACTTTATTTCTATGATGCTAAATGATCAATGTATAAATAAAAGGGATCAATACAGCAGCATTCTTTATTTTTGGAAGGATACCAGCACAGTGGTATGAAGATGTCAGGCTCTGTGCTACTTTAAGTAATTTTTCAACCTTTGCCAAACTATGAAGTATTACATGGAACCCAATCTTTTTAAGTGCTACCACTGTTCCATTTTTCTTAAGGCTTAAAGTGTCCTCTTAGATGATCTTTCATGTGTTGGGTTAAAGAGAGATGTAGAGCTTAAAGGCCGGGCGCGGTGGCTCATGCCTGTAATCCCAGCACTTTGGGAGGCCAAGGCGGGCGGATCACGAGGTCAGGAGATCGAGACCATCCTGGCTAACACAGTGAAACCCCGTCTCTACTAAAAATACAATTAGCCAGGCATGGTGGCGGGCGCCTGTAGTCCCAGCTACTCATAGGCTGAGGCAGGAGAATGGCGTGAACCCGGGAGGCGGAGCTTACGGTGAGCTGAGATCACGTCACTGCACTCCAGCCTGGGTGACAGAGCGAGACTCCATCTCAAAAAAAAAAAAAAAAAAAGAGAGAGAGAGAGATAGAACTTAAAATCATAGATTCTGGAACCAGGCTGGCTGAGTTCAAATCCCAGATCCACCATTTAGAAACTATGTGACTTCAAACAAGTTATTTAACCTCTCTGTGCAGCAGTTTCCTCATTTCCAAAATGAGAGAAACAATAAAGCCTGTCTCATAGGAATTGCAAGAATCGAGTGAATTAATGCTTGAAAAGCATTGGAATAGTGTCTGCTACTTAATAGGTCCTGCATTTATTTATGTAACTGTTAAATTACTGAAAAAGGCCCTATTCAATAAATGTTGAGATATGTTCAAGTGTAACCCATATTAAATAAATCTATCGTAATCCCGTTTCCCTTCTAGCTTCTGTCTGTGCTCCATCCCTACTCATTTCTTATTACTTTACAGTCCGGCCTCTGTCGCCATCACTCCACAGAAACTGCTCTTCCTGTTGCCAGTGACATCCTTGCTGCCTCTGTCTATACCAGCTTGACTCCCCTGAAGCATCTGACACAATGGGATGCCCTCTGTCTCTCTGATGGCTCTTTCCTAGAAGCCTTCAGGGCCCCTCTTTGTCTCTTGCCTTGAAACCCTGTTGCTCCTCAGGGAAACTGTTCCTGGCTTCCTTTTCTCACTAGGCTCTGCAATCTCACTTAGGCAACCTCAGCCACTACCACCTATGTTCTGACAACTGGCAACTTTCTGTCTCTAGCCCAGATCTTTCAGATCATAGTCAGATCATAGTGTGTTCTAGCCCTTTCCAAAACCTCCCTGGATGTTGAAACAGATGACATGTCCTACTGAAAACTGAAACTCTCTGTGTCCAAAATGGAAATGATTATCTGAACCCCCTTAAACCTGCTGCTGCTGTTCCTGTGTTCCCAAACATAGTTCATGGCAGCATCCACCCATTTGACCCAACCCTTCCTTTCCTCCTCTCTTTCATTGCCATGAGCAGTCCATCACCCAGCCCTCTGAGCCTCACCTTGGCTCATCCTCTTCTGTGTATTCACAGGCCCTTCCCCTAGTTCAGGAAAGCACCAACTCTCCCCTGCTTCTGAGCAGGCTCCCACCCCCAGGCTTGTGCCCTTCCAACCCCTCCTCCACACCACATCCAGAGTGATCCTTCTTCACTGGGTCCCCATGGCCCGGAGGATGCAGCCCAGATGCACTCATAAGGCTGCTCTGCCTGCCCCAGTCCTCTGTCTCTCCTCTTCCTTTCCTGCTGCTCACACCCCTACCATTGCTGATCTTTTAAAAAATCTTCAGTTAGGATGAGCTTCCTCTCATCTTCAGCCTTTGACATATGCTCTTTCTTCTCCCTTTTGCCCCTTTCCCTTGCCAACTTCTACTCTTCCTACAGGCCCCATCTTGGATGTCTGTGTCTCTAGACAGATTTCCTGGACTATTCCAGCTTCTAGGACTGGTTTATGTTCTTTTTTTTTTTTTTTTTTTTTTTGAGACTGAGTCTCACTCTAACGCCCAGGCTGGAGTGCAGTGGCATGATCTCAGCTCACTGAAACCTCCGCCTCCCGGGTTCAAGTGATTGTCATGCTTCAGCCCCCCGAGTAGGTGGGATTACAGCTGGCCACCACCATGCCGGATAAGTTTTTTTATTTTTAATTTTTAATAGAGATGGGGTTTCAACATGTTGGCCAGGCGGGTCTGGAACTCCTGACCTCAAGTGATCTGCCTGCCTGGTCCTCCCAAAGTGCTGGGATTACAGGTGTGAGCCCCTGTGCCCAGACTAATGTTCCATTCTTTATTCACCTTTTGTGCCCTTTGTTTCTCCTGCTGTAGCAGAGCCAGGTGCAACGGAGTGGGTGCTGTTGCACCTCCCACTGGCCCCTAATCCCGGCAAGAACAGGGCTGTTCACAGCAGAGCCCCGTGCCTAGTGTTCACTGTCAAATAAACCCACTGTTGTGTGAAAAGTGTACAACAAAAAAGAGTTCCTTTCAGAAAGCACCTTCTTTTTCCAATGATGTGACAACACATATGCAGAGAAAACAAGAAATTTAACTTCTTAAGTATCCCCAAATCCTCGACTTTCCATGCTTGGGAGTGAGTCCTCAGATCTATTTTCCCACTTGCCTTTTCTTTCCCTTTCTCTCTACCTCTCTCTGATGCAAATTATTTATAGTGTTTCTCTGAATGTTTCACATGGAAACATCTGACAAAATTTTTAGGGCTAAGAGAACAATCACACTTTAGGCTTAACCCCAAGATAAGAACACTTTCTGGTCTGTCCCTTCTCAATCGTCAGTCCCTAAACTATCTAGAAGGTCTGCAACGTTGGATTTCCCTTTCCTTTCTTCTTGTGATGTTTATCCAAGTTTCTCTTTCATCCATGTTGAGGCCATATTATTTCATGACATAAAAATCCCTTTGATTTTATCAATAAGCATAAACAAATAGATCAAAAAAGAAAGAAAGCTAAACTAAACCCTCCCAAAATAAAGTCAATACAATTTAGTAGATACTCATTGAACTTCTACTGAAATAGATATTAAAATCAAGGGGCTCATGAAAACATAGTATTGTAATGGGATGAGTTAAAGGAGGCACCTTGCAAAAACCCCATCATTGATTATATTCTACAGAAAAAATAGTAATTTTTCTGTAGATTTCACTCTTGTTGCCCAAGCTGGAGTACAATGGCACAACCTTGGCTCACTGCAACCTCCGCCTGCTGGATTCAAGCAATTCTCCTGCCTCAGCCTCCTGAGTAGCTGGGGCTACAGGCACCCACCACCACAAACAGCTAGTTTTTTTGTATTTTTAGTAGAGACGGGGTTTCACCATGTTGGGTTTCACCACGTTGGCCAGCCTGGTCTCAAATTCCTGACCTCAGGTGATCCATCTGCCTCAGCCTCCCAAAGAGCTGGGATTACAGGCGTGAGCCACCACACCCAGCCAAAAATAGTAAATATTTTATTGAAATTTAAATAGTAAATGTAACTTCCAGTTAAAATATAGCAAAATATCACATTTATGCCCCTGTGCTTTTGCTTAGTTATATATGGATAGTTGAAGAGACAAGTCAAATTTTATATTAATAGAGAAAAGTTATCAGAAAAAAAAAATGTACAGGATTTTTTTTGTTCCCTTTGGTTTTTAACGAGTGAGCCCACCACCTTAAATGACAGTCAGTGGACGGTTCAGTTCAGTTGGCTTCCCTGCTTTTGTGTTGCTTATTTCTTCCTGGTCAAGAAGTCAGGGGCCCTTCTAAACATATTCACCTTCCACCACCCATGCCTTCACTTGAGCACATATTCTCTAGCTGCATGCTTTCCAAGAAATCATGAGTGGGAAAATTAAAACTCAAAAACTGTGAGAGCCTGGGATGAAGGGTTTGAGAAAAAAAACAAACATTTTGGAAAGCAGTGTATTTACTGTATAGTGTCCATAAAGTAGGCCGACTGCGCTGGACACTGAACACGAATAAGCGCTTTCAAATATCTGCCTTTAGGTTAAGCCCTGGAACCAGAAGGAAGAGCTAGGATTCAAAAGCTAGGGAGGAAAAACCAACCAAAAGAAAAGATAAATGTTAAGGATAGTGGTCATAATATGGCAGTTCTGAAGACCAGCAAATAAGTTTCAAAACCTTATGTTTGTCCTATTTCTAGTATTTTTGGGGGCGGAGGGGCAGAATCTTCTCTCTTCTGGGACTGACTTGTTTTTGTGTTTGTGAGATCATTCTAGATTAAAGAGAGGACATGTGTGCTGAATACCGCCCATCTAGCCACTTGCCTAAGGCCCACAACAGCCTTTAAAAGGCTGTTTCCAGGGGCAAGGAGCCTTTTTAAATTCATAGCAAAGACTTGTAAGTGTGATGTGGTTACATGTCCTGAAATATACAGATTTATTTAGCTGAGCAAATTGTATTACCCAATGAGAGCCCAGTCATAAAGGTAGCATTTTTCTAGGAATTTTAAAAAATGGAACATGTAAATAGAAATTTTATTACAGCTGAGAATGTCTTCGGCTTTGAATTGTTTGCACCATTGTTTACAGACTCCTAGCTTCTGAAGATTCTAAATGCAATTTCTTATTTAAAGGTAATGGCAATAATAAATGATTTCTAGAATCCAGACCCGTAGACAGGAAAGCTTGACTCCCAGCCTTCCATTCCTATCACTTTCTTGCCCCAGCATGTTCCTAGCAAGGGCCTCGGAACGCTTTGTCCCTGAAATGCCCCTCTGCGGCACTTCAGTTGGTTTTTATCCTGGTAGTCTCCTGTTCCTTTTCTCATTTTCATCATTATCCCCACATTTTGAATCGATTACACTACGAAGACTATTGTAAGGAAGGATGTGTTCCTTGTATCCCAGATGGAAACTTTGAACACATTTTCCAACAGAAACATTATAATAAATAGTGGATGAGTCTCACAGTACAATTAGCACAATATAGTGTTTCAGACACATAAAGGTTAAATAATCTGTTTCAGATTCAGGTCTTTCCCTAAAACTTTTACTGGACTCCAAGTAGTCCCTCCCCTGCCCTGCTCTCCTTTCCCCTCTCAGTCTCTTTCAACCACCAAACTCTTAAAAGAGTAGGGCTGGCTGGGCACGGTGGCTGACGCCTGTAATCCCAGCACTTTGGGAGGCCAAGGTAGGCGGATCACTTGAGGTCAGGAGTTGGAGACCAGCCTGACCAACATGGTGAAACCCCATCTCTACTAAATATATTTAAAAAATCAGCCTGGCATGGTGGCGGGCACCTATAATCCCAGCTACTCGAGAGGCTGAGGCAGGAGAATTACTTGAACCTGGGAGGTGGAGGTTGCAGTGAGCCAAGATTGCACCACTATACTCCAACCTAGGTGACAGAGTGAGACTGTGTCTCAAAAAAAAAAAAAAAAGGAAAAAAAGGAGTAGGACTATATCTATATTCTCTGCTTTCACCATGCTGTCATTTCTTATTCTTTGCTTTATACCCAGTGCTCAGTTTGGTATAAGCCCTGAGTAAATTGTTGTTGAATGAAGAAATTGATTTGTTTATTCACATCTTTCAGCCAATAAAACTGCATGCTTAGAAGTAATCAACTTCCTCCTACATATTTTTAGTATTAGCAACAGTAATCGTAGTACTGTAGTAGTAGTTGTTCTTGTGGTCGTTGTTATGTTGGTGATGATTGTAAGGATAATGTTAATCACAAATCCCCCTAACTCCCCTGATCGACGTTCAATTCTGATAACCACCTCCTGGAAATTCTCTTCTCCCTTGACTCCCCAGATTCTACACTACACTTAAAATTTCTTCTGTGGTTAGTAATACATTCACTGCCTCTTTTTTTCTCTTCAGGGACTCTAACTATAAATTCTGCCCCAAAGTTTTATGTTGTTTTTCTCTCTATTCTTTCTCTGTTAGCAAACTCACTCCTACAATTTCAACTCTAATTCTTCTTGCAGAACAATCCCAACTGAGCACCTGACCCTGGCTTCTCTTCAGGTTCCAGACCGAATAGACACGTCTGCATGGATGATCTTTTGGCCTCTAGAACTCAGCATGTTTCCCCTCCATCCTTATTACTCCTGACTTAAATTGGACTGAGAGTGTCAACTGACTTTCTCCCTTCTCACTTCCTACATCACATCAGTTGTTTCCTGGCTCTGTATTACTCCTTTCCTTTCTGTTACCATTACCCTAATCCACTTTACACTTACTGCTTCTCCCCTGGACTCTTCCTGGGTCTCCTTGCTCCTTCTGCTCCGCCTGCTGCTTGTATTATCACCATTGCAAATAAGTCAACCGTATATCATTCAGGTCTAATCATACAGCTCCCCTACTCAAAAACTTTCAACTGTTCCCTGCTGGCTAACAGCTCCACTAACCTGTCTACCCCTCATCCTCCATTGTACCTACATGTGCCCTAGACATCATCTAGGGTAGACTATTTTTTTCTGCCTAAATATACCAATATTTTCTTGTATATAAATTTGGTAATGCTATTTTTTACCAGAATATGGGATTGCTTAATTTTTCAGACATGCATCAGTTCCAAATAATAATACAATACTGCTGTAAGTAGTCGAATGGGTTTCCAAAATAGAGGTGAAGCCAGGAGAGGAAGTGAAAGAACTGATAGTATGGCTGGGTACACAGGTGACTAATGAATGAAGACGTCAAAGTCACTTAATTGTTAGGAGCTGGGGAAAGCGGTGCTAGGTCTGGGCTCACATTCTGAACTGACAGTCAGGGGACAAGAGTAAACCGACAGATTTATCTATTATTAAAGAATGTTCATCTTCATTTAAATGGCCAATAGTTATTAAAAAAAAAACTTTGATATTCACATGGATCAAAAGAATAATAAGATCATAAAATATATAGTGTTGACTTTTTCACATTTTGATCAGTTGGGTTGTCACAACCCAGAATAAATTAGATGTAACAAGCAGAACTAACTAAATATGTTACACCTTTACATTGTGGGCAAGATTTATGTACATATGTACATGAAGAGAGAAATATGCACATATACATATACACACACCTATATATGTGTGTGTGTGTGTTTACCTATGTATGGAAGAGAGTGACAGGAGAGAGATGATGCTTAGAGCTCAAAGGGATATATTCTCTTGGGAATCATCAAACCTTTTTGAAGAGGAGAAGGTAGAGGATACTTGCATAATTTAGGCAAGGGGCATATTCAAGGCTTAGAGAACTGACATTCAAAGGCTCCTTTGGAAGGGTGGCCTAAAAAAGAAAACAAAACCCAACTGACAGTTGAAGAGTGGCCAGACCAAAAGAGAAAAGGTGGCTTCCGTGTTCTTCAGTTCCTTCGTGATGAACTTATGGAAGAAGGAAAGTCAATTGATGGCCAGGCATGGTGGCTCAAGCCTGTAATCCCAGCACTTTGGGAGGCCGAGGTGGGCAGATCATGAGGTCAGGAGATCAAGACCATCCTGGCTAGTGGTGAAACCCCGTCTCTACTAAAAATACAAAAAAATTAGCCAGGCGTGGTGGCGGGTGCCTGTAGTCCCAGCTACTCGGGTGGCTGAGGCAGGAGAATGGTGTGAGCCCGGGAGGCAGAGCTTGCAGTGAGCCGAGATGGTGCCACTGCACTCCAGCCTGGGCGACAGAGCGAGACTCCATCTCAAAAAAAAAAAAGAAAAAAGTCAATTGACTTGACATGAGAGGGAATAATAGCTGTTAAATAAATGGAGGGATCGAAATGAACTATTATTTGTGAAATATTTGAATTTTGCCTTCACAAGAGTGTGTTTTCTAGGAACCAATGTGTAGCACAACACTTTGGTACAGCTCTTAAATTCTAAATTGTTCTTTAGACAGTAAAGGTTTTCATTAGCTATATTTAGATTTTCTTATGTTTTTGTTTCCAAAGTTAATATAATTTGTATCCTGTGCAGATTTGGATTTGCCGTTCCCCAGAATAAAAACAGCAATTTCAGAAGGCTACGTAATAATTTTAATAATTTCCACAGGTTCTAATTGCCTGCATACCTGGTAACCCCCTGGACCACCACTAACTGGTAGAAAGGCATACCCTACTCACATATTATGCATTTCCATAAAGCTGCCAGAATCCTGAGTTGCCATGTACTATCCACCTACCTTTCTGTAAAGCACAGCAATGGAAAAAGCATGCAGGGAAAGTGAGAATGACCAATGTATGGTGATTATACTGTGGTTTTGGTTGTCAGTGTGCTATACTTTGAATGTGTTTTCCAATTATTTCCTGCCTTATGTCCGCCATTCATATTTTTTATGTCCAGTTTTCTCCTTCCTGACCCAACATTAGCCAATTTTGCTTGGCATAGGTGATTTTTGGCAGGAATGCAAGCTTCGTTATGGTTCTGCTGCCGATAAGCACAGCTGTCTGCCCTACTCAGTTCTTGCTTTTGAATATCACCCACAGCACCCACCTACACAGAAGGCAAAGTCTTTCTTCACATCTTCTCATCAAAAGTGAAAATTAGACCGGGACCCAGACAGTTCTAACCCAGCTTACTTTCTAGTACTATTTTGGTCACTATTTACATTTGCTGGTGAAAAAAGCAGAGGGTTTTTTGTTGTTGTTGTTGCCCAAAGCCCTTTTGAAGCCCCACAGCACAGCAGAAATTACATGTTTGTCTGGGCTTTGCCAGTCAGATGGAAGAGGGCGGCAACTACACGATGAGGGTAGTGACGCGAATAACCCTGTCCTGTTTTATGTTATTTCTGTAAGCATTTTTAATATGCCAGATATCAAAAGTACTTGGAACTACTTCTGCCTGAGATATAAGCAATGTTAGCCATCATTTCTCCAGCTACTTTCCACCTGACACATAAATACAGAATATTTCAGTCTCCTTAGAGATCTAAAAGAAGTGGATAAGAAGGTGTTTATTTTTTGTTCTACTATTCATCTTCTGTATATCATATCTGTGAATTATGGAAGAAATGATCATAATTGCCCCATGGGGGCCAGAACCATTAATTTTATACCCTGATTTTCCTTACTTATGGCATCTCAAAAATTATTTTGTTGAGCACAGTGGGCTTTCAAGTGTCTATCCATTAAATGAGCAGAGGGTGGTGGTGAGTCTCCCTTTCAACATGCTGACTCTCAGATGTTGGTGTGAGGGTGGCAGTGCCCTCTGACCAAGCAGGGAAGGGCTGCTGGGCATGCAGCATTCGCAGCAGTAGATGGACTCTGTTATGCAAATTAACCTGAGCAGTAGGTACCTCTGGCTGTGGGGAAAGTGGTAGTAGTATTTTATTTTTGCTTTGTTTCTACCCTGGTACTTTGCCAAAATGCATGCAGTGAACATGCTACTTTGGCAATGGGCAAAGGGTTGGGGGAGTTATGTGTTCAGTCATGTGGTTGTTCAGTAATAGACGTGGTACCTGAAACAGAAAGTGGACTCTGTCTGCTCTACCAGAAGATCATGAATGAGCTCCCAATCCTCTTGCACTTCTTGTACTTTATTGCCATTTGTTCATTTTTGTGACTGGAGCAGGGGGAGAGAGAGGGAATGAAAATGTACGTTAAAAATGTTTTGACTTCACAAATGCTTTGACTCAGATGTTTGATAAAACCTTGATGAATTTCTAAAAAGCTGGAGAGTCCTAGCTTGGTCAGCAGTATACCGTTAGATGGCCCTAATATAGAGTTTCCGTAAGAAAAATAATTACAAAAACTTAACAAAAGTGTGATATGGAATCATATGGGTAAATATGGTTGCCCATTTCTTACTCCCCAGTTGTGATAAAATAGCAACTAACACCTATTGAGCCCTTATATGTGCTAATACTGAGTTTTTATGTAATAATCCTCATGTCCACCATATGAGATAGGCACTCTTATTATTCCCCATTTACAAATGAGTAAACTGAGGCCCAGAAAAAGGTAAATAACTCGCCCAAAGTCACATAACTAGCAAAGAGTTGGAACAGAGATTCCAGCTCAGGCAGCCAGACTGGAAACCTTGAATGCTTCATTACTCTACCACGCATTTGAATGTTTCACCACTAGACTGAACAGCCTCTCTAATTCTAGAAACTCAGTTGATCGTGTAACAGTTGAATTTAGTGCTGGAAGATGACCTCTCACATGTCTCGCTGTGGTATAGATGAAAACACAGGTTCAAAGAGGTCAGGTGTCTTGCCTCCAACCACGCTGCTAGAGAGAAAGTGGAGCTCCAGGTTCGCCACCTACTCGTTGCCACCAACGAGCCATGCTGTCTCACGCAGGAATGCCATCACAGGCAGTTGACTATCATTACATGAACCCGTTTGTGTTTTGTTTTATGTCACCACAGGAATTAATTAGTTTTTAGACAGAAACACTCAGTTTTCACTTTTTAATGAAGATTGCCACTTTGGAGCCCAGCTCATGACAGAAAAGACCAAGAGCAGAAAGTCCTTATTTAGAAAAGAGTGGAGATGCAGAGTAAGCTGGGACCTGGATGGCCAGCACACTTCTTAAGCTACAGAGAAACCTAGACCTCCCACTGTGACATCCAGCCTGCCACAAGCCTTACCACCAATGCTCTTTTGCCTTCACATCTTCAGTTCCTCTTACACAAGAGGTTTCTATGGAAAATACCTCTAGGTTTGTGATGAAAACTGACCTGAGACTTCTGCATACACAGACAGGTTGGATTGGGAGAAGTTAGCACTGGTGTTAAACATACCATTTAGGGCAAGGGAAGGCCAAGAAATGAAATATGTATTGACTTTATTACTTTCTTGCTGTCTTACACACATACAAATATCATGGGCTTATACCTCACCAAATCCCCAAAAGTATTTCAGGTGACTTAGAGAGATGCTTACGGTATAACAGGATAAAAATTAATAAGAAAATCACAGTAAAACAAAAAGATTTGAAAATAATACGAAATCAAGAATAGAATTCACAAACAAAATGCCTGCCATGAAGTCCAATAAAGCTGCTAAAAGGAGAGCTCCATGTTTGGCCTGGGCTTCGTAGCAGCTAAAGACAAGAGGAAATCGAATTTCAGTAGCCCGTGTCCTTAACAGAAACCAAGTGAAGTGCTTAGGAGAAGCGCAGCTTTTCCTAGCACTGACACCGGAGAGGAATTTCAGCCGTAGGACCCTCAAGAAGGGTGCACTGTGTAAGTGCTTCTCACACCTGAATGTGCCCACTGGTCACCTGGGAATTTTGGTAAGATGTAGGCTCTGATGCTGTCAGTCTGGGGTGGGGCTCAAGATCCTACAACACTGCTGTTTCTCAGAGCAGACATTGAGTAGCAAGGATATATGCCATGCTTAGGGGTCTGAAATTATTCTGTAGGTAGAGAAGAACTACTGATGATTTTTCAGCAGAGGAGCTAGGTCAGGTTTGTTTTGGAAAGATCATCAGTAGCAATGTAGAAGACACCGCAGAGCAAAGAAAGCTCAGTGGAAGAAAAACTGTAAGATGTAGCTGATGTTCTTAATATTCTTACAGGAAAAGCAGTATCAAGTTTCTCAGAGCTATTTTGTATAATGCTGCTCAATGTGGACTGATGGCACACACCTAAAGCACATGCTTCCACCGAGAACCAGATGATAGTTTTATCCATGAATTAAAATTTGAATATTGATATGGTTTTGCAGTGTCCCCACCCAAATCTCATCTTGAATTATAGCTCCTATAATTCCCACGTGTTGTGGGAGGGGCCCAGTGGGAGATAATTGAATCATGGGGGCAGTTTCTCCATATTGTTCTCATGGTAGTGAATGCGTCTCACAAGACCTGATGGTTTTATAAGAGGAAACCCCTTTGGCTTGGCTTTCATTCTCTCCCTTTCCTGCCCATGTAAGATGTGCCTTGCTCTTCCACCATGATTGTGAGGCTGCCCCAGCCATGTGGAACTGTGAGTCAATTAAACCTCTTTCCTTTATATACCCAGTCTCAGGTATGTCTTTATCAGCAGTGTGAAAACAGACTAATACAAATATCTAAGAATTGTTGTAACATATATATTGCAAATCGTTATTAGTTAATTAAAGTAATCTTTTTAGAATTAGAATTAGGCTGCAGATTTGATGTTTTACTCTCTTGCAAGAAACTGGAATTCAGGCACCTCATTTCACTATGAAGGGGAGATTATTGTTATATTTGACCCTTATCTGCAGAAAGGAGACGAGAGTAAAGAGGACTATTCATCCAACAGGCCAAGAAAAATGCACAGAGACCTGCAACAAAGAGCTGAAGCTGGGGAAACAGGGTTAAACAGATGTTGAGGGATATTCCCAGAGAAGAACAGAATATCACCACTAGGAGGGTGAGGCCAGGAGACACCTACACATCCAGTCCAATCTTAGTCATCATTAGGGACATTGGTGTGTGAGGCAAGCACCATAACCACTGCTCTGGGGTTCAAGTCCCTGGGTCAAAGACAAACAGGAAGTAAAAGCACTTTGATGACAGGTCAAAGAATGGTGTTCTGGAATCCTTTAGATATGTCTTGCCTTACATTAAATTGCTCTTAGGAACCATTTAAATTTCGGTTGAGAACAATCTAAATGGATTAAAACTTTGTCTGCAATTTAAAATGACTGTAGAACTAGAGTGACCTGAAAAATCAAGGCACCCTTCTGAATTTTCACCGAGGGGCAAGAGAAGAACTGCCTCCACTAAGCAGGATTAAAGGAACAGTGGGAGATGAGAGACAAGCTTCTATGATTACACCCAGGGAGTCCTACAGAGCCACCATGCCAGTTTCATATGAATAGGAAAAAGACGTGGAAAGAAGGCACTGTGCTAATAGTGGTTATATCTGAGTGCAAGGATTATGGAAATTTTTTTCCCTCTTGATGCCTTTCCATTTTTCTTCAATTAGCCTGTATTATTTTAGAATCTGAAGTAAAACATAAATTTTTTAAATTGATATTAGGTCCTAAAATAGGATTTGATCCATTAGTAGGAGATCAAATGGACTTAGCATTTCAGAAGTTGGACAGACAAACCATACTAACAGTACATCAACAGGGAAATAGAATTTTTTAGAATTAATTTTGAAAGTCAGATTTCCTAGACCACACTTATTTCAAGAAGACTGGTCATGTAATACAAAAACAAGGGCGGGGGGGTGGTTGTCAGTTTTGAAGAGAAACACTATATCCTAAGCTTTAGATGTTTGGTTTGTGGTGGTTCATTTCAAAGAAGTCATATTCACCTTAGAGTTTGAGTTACAGGCATGATTCCTTAGCAAAGGAAAGCCTTAGATGAAAGGTGAAGGTTGAACACATTTTCAACTACACTGTTAAAATGTCAGCTACACTGCCAAGAACCAGTCTTGGTTTGTGCTTATAATATATTTTTGACTATTTGGATTCCTCTGTTAAGTATGCTGGGTGTGTGGAATCACACCAGTTTTTACACAGTACAAGAAGTTCTTTTTTTTTTTTTTTTGAGACGGGGTCTCGCTCTGTCGCCCAGGCTGGAGTACAGTGGCACCAGCTCGGCTCACTGAAAGCTCCACCTCCTGAGTTCATGCCATTCACCTGCCTCAGCCTCCCAAGTAGCTGGGACCACAAGTGCCTGCGACCACGCCCAGATAATTTTTTGTATTTTTTGTAGAGACGGAGTTTCACCGTGTTAGCCAGGATGGTCTCGATCTCCTGACCTCGTGATCTGCCCGTCTCGGCCTCCCAAAGTGCTGGGATTACTGGCATGAGCCACCATGCCCAGCCAGTACATGAAGTTCTGATTCATCTTGCAGATTGTCTCTTTGATTAAAGTTACTTTGAAAGGTGTTAAAACAATATTAAGAGTTTTTCTTTGTAAAACACATGTTTTTCTATTCCTTGTATACTACTAGTGCAAGAAGAAAATGCTTATACATTCCTAACAAGAAACTTTAATCAGAAAGATTAAAGATTAAAGAAGGGAAGTGCTAATGGTAATGAATTTGTAAGGTTCAGAGAATAGTAGGAAGTTAAGTGTGACTGGACCAAAATGGAGACAGGTACAAGGAGAAGCCTGAGAGGCATGTGGAAGCCACGCCTTGTAGGACCTTCTAAGCATGATGAGGAGCTTAGATATTCCAAGTGTAATCGTAAGTTGTTGGAGAACTTTGAGCAGGTAAGGGACATGAATGGACAGACCTGACATGTAGAATGTATGGGAGGGAGATGGAGACTGTTATGCTATTGGAGTCATCTTTAGGTAAAAGATGGCCATGACTTGCACCAAGGAGGTAGTACTAGAGATGGAGAGAAGTGGGTAGATTATGCATGTTGTTAAGGTTTTTCTTTATCAAAGACTTATAATTTTCTATTCATCATGTGCTACTCCTAGTGAAAACTGAATGTGGCAGGGTAAAGTTTCCTTTAGGGAAGGAAGGGGTTCAATGATAACTCCTAAATAATGACTTCCAAAATAAGTGGCTGCTGTATGAAGATAAACCCAGAGGAATGGATGGAGACCAGAAAGGGGATTCTGACAATATAATCAGAGAATGTCAGTAAAAATGGCATGAAGTGGATCAAAGTAAAAGAGATTGAATCACAGGGGTTAGTGGCAAATAAACAGGAGCCTTTGGGAGGGAACAGGTGGAATAGAAGCAAGTTATCAAAGAGATCTCCTGAGTTTTTGCCTTGGATAACTTGATGCTTCGTGTGTGTGGTAGTGGTACTGTGCAGTGAGGTAGAGAAACTTGAACATGATGGGGAATATTGCCCTGGCAATAATGAATTGGAACGAAGAGATCTATGACTGTAGTCATCGTCCAGAAGAAAAGAGACAAGGACAATAGCCATAGGGCTGAAGAGGAGAAATATTTGGAAGGCTGGTAAATGGTTAGATGGCAGAGAAAATTCAAGGGTGTCCTTGCAGTTCCTGATTTGGATAACTAGGTGAATATGGGTTCCCTTAATCTAGATCTGAATATATAGGAACATAATTAGATTGAGGCCAAGGGGTGAGTAGAAGGAGAGGGAAATAAAGTGGGAAAACTGATAATATGTCCAGTTTTGAACCTGTTAAGCCTGGGACACATGTTGTAAATGTCTAGGAAGTAACTGTGTGTATCTTTCTTGATTTAGGCATTGCACAAAAGGCCCTCTCCTTTTCACCAAGTGTAGCTAAAGCCTGCACTCTGAAGCTCACTGTGCTCTGACCTCCTCTTTGCAGGTGTGCCTCCCCTTCACATATTCCAGGTCCTGCTCCATGGACTGCACACCCTTTGTTCAGCACACCCCCATTTTCCTTGTATTTACTTTTGCAAATGCAACTTCTTTAACAGACAATTCTTTCCCCTTGCCACCTTAGGCCTGTCAGAATTGTAGCCATTATTCAAGGCTTTTCCCAAATGCTACTTCCTTCCTGAAGACGTTCCCAATCTCTTTGTGTTTTTCTCCTATCATTTGACTGTACATAAAATGTTTGTTTCTTTTTTAGTTTTATTATGAAAATTTTCAGACATACCCAAAAGTAGAGAGAATAGTAGCCTGTCACCCACCTTCAGTAACTATCAAGATTTGGCGACATTTACTTTGTCTTTTCCCCCTCATTCCTTGCTAAAATATTTTAAAGCAAATTCCAGACATCAAATCGTTTCACACTGTGTATTTCAGAATGCCTCTCAGAAACCATGGGCTTTGTCTTACACAGTCACAGTGCCATTGTCATACCTAAGACAGCAAACAATGATCTTTTAGTATCGTCGAATATTTACTTCATAACTAAGTATCCCAAATTAACTTCAAAGTACCATTTTACAGTTGATTTGTCTGAATCAAGATCCAAACATTACATTTGACTGTTACAGCTCTCATGTCTTTTCAAATCTACAGCAGACCCTTCCTCACTTTTTTCCCATGTCATTGACTTCTTGCAGAAACCAGGTCAGTTGTCCTGTAGAATGTCCCACATTCTGGATTTATCTGCTTGCTTCCTTGTGGTGTCATTGAACGTCTTCCTCTGTCCTTCCTTTTTCTTTTTGTTCTCTCGATTGAACACTTAACACACTTACCATGCTCTCCTGCTTTTTGTCCTTATCACATACTTTCCATGATAATGTAAGTGCCGTAAAAGGTGAGACTATGTCTTACCCAACTCTGTACCTTCTAATACATTGTACAGACTCAAAAAATAGTATTCGCTTGCGTTATTCAGAAAGAGTTTTATTCCTCTTGCCAAAACATGAACTGAAGCTTATTCTCAATCTGAAGATATTTACATTAGGAATTAAGTTGCCAGGGGAATCTTCTCAATAATGTAGGTCACTATTTCCTCATTTGCACTGAAAGATTTTCAGCCTCACTTGAAGTGGCACATTCTTATATCTGAAAATTCTTGCAGTTGGGAGCATTATGACACAAATGAAATTTCCATGTCCCTTGCATTATCTCTAGGCCCATACAGAAGTGATTTCAGAAATCAACTGTTTTGTGCATTCAGCATGAAAACTAGGTCACTAATCATTTTTCTGATCAGGAGAACTGAATTTTGCTTAGTCGTTCAGAAATCAAACTGAAAGGCTGACTCTAAAAACACCATCACGTGTATGCCTTGTTGTTGAGAACTAACTGCAATCCAAGCTTTAATAACTAGAAGGGAGTGGAAGAAACTTCAAAAGGTTGCATGATAAATGTTTTTGACAATGTGTCAGCTGAACATTAAACAGGATCTTTGTAAATCCTCTCATTCTAAGTGGTTTAAATGGAAAGTTTTAAACTTCTTCCTCCATGAGTACTGGCTCCAGATATCATAGAATCCTAAGGTTAGAAAAAGAAAAACACTTTATCTGACGTGAATGATTTCTATCCTTCATGTGAATGTGGGGTGTGAGAGGCAGGCTCACCTGAGGTTCTCCACCTCTGTATCTCAAGCAGTGTCTCTTTCATCGTCTAAGAAAGAGCCATCATTCTATTGGAGTGGCTTCCTTAATAATCTGATATGACCATGTACACACACAAAATTAAGAAAAAACCGATGGATAAATATAACATAGTAATACCCTAATGCCGTTTTCCAGATTGTCTCATAATGAGTGGACTGCTGGCCCTCACATGGGTAAAATGAGGTCTAGTAGGACTGGGTAGTTGAAAGAAATGTTTGTGTGCGTATGTGTATTTTACACATTTTTGAAGAGAAAATGGAAAACAAGGGACGTTTCTTCCTATGTGTAACAAAGAACCAAAAACTGGGTGAGTTGAAACAACGAGAAGCTATTATCTCACAGTTCTGGAGGCCACAAGTCCGAAGTCAAGGTGTGGGCAAGGCTGTGCTCCCTCTGAAGGCTCTAGGGAGGAATCCTTCCTTGTCTCTTTCAGCTTCTGATGTTTCCCAGCAATCCTTGGTATCCATGGCTTGTAGATGCCTCACTCCCATCTGTGGCCCCGTCATCGCAGGGCCAACCTCTTCCTGTGTGTCTCTTCTCGTGAGGACGCCCATCATACTGGATTAAAAGCTCACTCTACTCCAGGGTGACCTCATCCGATTAGGTCTGCAAGGATCCTATTTCCAAATAAGGCCACGTTCCGAGGTACTGGGAGTTAGGACTTCAACATGTCTTTCTGGAGGATATAATTCAACTCATCACTTCGTGTAATACCCTGTAGTTTTGGCTCCACACTAATAGGGAAGCTGTCGGAATCATTGTGACTATTGAATCTGTGACACAAAAACTTGTTTTTCTTTTTGTTTTTTGTACATTTTAATTCATTAAAGACTAAATATCTTAATATTAATAGTAAATCTAGAGCATTTGGGGACACAGAAGGCTTCAGAAGGATGGAAGCAATAGCAGGAGAATGGCATTCTAGATATGATGAAGACAAGACCCACAGAGCTCACAGGGCAATGTGTGGAGCTGGGCCCATTGGTGGCGAGAGGTGGAGGCTGAGAGGCAGAGGGACCTGGGCCATTTCCTGTCTGCAAGACTTCGCAACTGTGTAGCCTTGATTAGCCTCTAGAAACCTTAGCTTTCTCTCTCTCTCTCTCTCTCTCTCTCTCTCTCTCTCTCTTTTTCTTGAGATGGAGTCTCACTCTGTTGCCCAGGTGGGAGTGCAGTGGTGCGATCTTGGCTCACTGCAACCTTCACCTCCCAGGTTCGAGTGATTCTCCTGTCTCAGCCTCCCAAGTAGCTGGGATTATAGGCACCTGCAACCGCACCTGGCTAATTTTTGTAATTTTAGTAGAGACAGGGTTTTACCATGTTGGCCAGGCTGGTCTTGAACTCCTGACCTTGTGATCCACCCGCCTCGGCCTCCCAAAGTGTGAGCCACTGTGGCCGCCCTTTGCTCTTTCTTATAAGGTGAGGTTTCTACCTCAGAGGGACATTGTGAAAGTCAGTAAAGCTGTTAAAGCCACAGCACAGTGCCTGCACGTTGGAGCTAGCATGACAGCTTTGAGTTAGGACAGCAATCCCCTCTTATGCACAGGGGTTACATTGCGAGATCCCAGTGGTTGCTTGAAACTACAGACAGCAATGAACCTGATGTATCATATGTTTTTCCTGTATATACATACTTATTGATATGGTTTGGCTCTGTGTCTCCACCCAAATCTCACCTTGAATTGTAATAATTCCCACGTGTCATGGGAGGGACTGGAAGGGGGGGTAATTGAATCATGGGAGCGAGTTTTTCCCATTCTATTCTTGTGATAGTGAATAAGTCTCAGAAGATCCGATGGTTTTGTAAAGGGCAGTTCCCCTGCACATGCTCTCTCTCTCTGCCTGCCTCCATGTAAGATGTGCCTTTGCTCCTCATTCACCTTCCGCCATGATTATGAGGCCTCCCCAGCCATGTGGAACTGTGAGTCCATTAAACCTCTTTCCTTTATAAATTACCCAGTCTCGGGTATGTCTTTATTAGCAGCATGAGCATGGACTAATACATTTATTATGAAGTTTAATTTATAAATTAGGCACTGTAAGAGATTAACAACCATAATAAAATAGAACAATTACAACAATATACTGTGATAAAAATTATGTGGTCTTTCTCTCTCTCCCTTTCTCTTTCTCTCCTCTCTCACAAAATATATTCTTGTGTGTACTGTACTCATCTCTTTTTGGACCACAGTTGACCATGGGTAACTGAAACTAGGGAAAATAAAACCTCAGATAAATGGGGATTCCCATATATTGAGCACAGTAAGAAAGAAGTCCAAATGGATACATGAAGCTAGTTTAGGAAGGGATTCAGAGCCAGGGAAGAAATTTTAACCTTGACAGGATAAGGATGCAGGGTGCAGGATGCTAACCTTGACCCATCCTGCATGCCAGGATGCAGGAGGACACAACTGGGAAAGAGTCTGGAATCCTGGAGGTAGAAAAAAGAGTCTGGAATCCTTCTGCAGAAATCAGGAGGTAGAATGGAGTCATTTCAAATAGAAGTTAGGCCAGGTGCAGTGGCTCACGCCTGTAATCCCAGCACTTTGGGAGGCCGAGGCGGGCGGATCACCTGAGGTCAGGAGTTCAAGACCAGCCTGGCCAAACTCCATCTCTACTAAAAATATAAAAATTAGCCAGGTGTGGTGGCAGGCGCCTGTAATCCCAGCTACTCAGGAGGCTGAGGCAGGAGAATTGCTTGAAGCCAGGAGGCAGTGACAGCCTGGGCAACAGAGCAAGGCAGAGAACACAGTAGAATTAAAATATACAGAAAGGAAGGGGGGGTGGGGGAAACAAAAGAAATTGAAGGAATGTGGGCAACTAACTAGGAGGGAGAACAGAGAGAGTGGGGCTCACAGATGATTGTGAGATTTAAAACCAGGAACTGGGTCATTGAATGAATGATTTTGTCATTGATCAGCAGGACAGGTGGAAGGGAAGCTGGTTGAGGGGGAAAATTATGAGTTTGGTCTTGGACTTGGTAAGTTTGCGATGATGGTGAGGCCACCATAGATACACATAAGAGAGACAGTTGGAGATGTCAAATTAGAGGACTTGTGCGATCCTGAGTGTGGAGATGAGTGTAGGAGTCGTCACCAGGCAAGCCCTACTTAGAGCTAGTGTTTCTGTTGCCCATCAGGCAGGGAGCTGGATGTCATGATACGCATTCAAACTCAGTGGCTGTAAAATGGAACTCATGATCTTACTTCCCCAAAACTGTTCCTTACATGGTTTCTTTTTTGACACCATACTCTAGTGGTCAAGCCATTGGCATCATCATTCCTGTTGAATCCGTGTCATGCAGAAACCTAGTTTTCCCCTTCCTTTCTGTATATTTTAATTCTACTGTGTTCTCTGCTTTAGTTGATGACAGCACCCAAGCCACCTATGCTGAAAGCCTCAGAGTCCTTCTTTAAACCTCCTTCTCACACCTGGCACATTCGTTGCATGACCAAGCCCTGCAACCTCTCTTGTGGCTCTGCTGCCATCCTGGCACGTGCACTCCCCCAGGCCCGTCATTTCCTACCATCTCCTATCCAAATCAAGCTTATCTCCCACGTGTTACTGTATGGACTCCTGAGGCCTCCCAGCCATGACAGAGTGAGCTCCTGAGACAGATTTTCTTGTGTATTTGGTTACACGGTCTGTAAAATTGTGCTTTTTTATTCTTTTCATTTTCAGAGTTTCTAAAGCATTTCTCATTGACCAAAAATGTAATGTCCTAAGCCTCATTCTGTATTCCTGGCCTTTTTACAAATGATCATGAAGCTTATGGGTGTATTTTTCTGGGCCTGGTTTTCTCTTGTGTACTGAGAGGGCTGAGTGGAAACTGATCCTTGCCTCTGTCCTGTCCCATAGATTCACCCATGTCTTGCCAAGACTCTGTTAATTGTCCCCAGCAGGCCTCCCTGCCACTATTTTCCACATTGTCACCTGAACATTCATCCTGTATTGTAAATCTGATCATCTTAGGCACTTTTGTGGTTCCCATTCCTACAGGGTAAAATCTGTAGTCCTCCTGGCGCACAAGGCCCTTCTAAGCAACGCAGGCAGCCTCTCCTGGTTCAAAGCCACCCCTCTGCTTGGCCATGCCTTCAGTGTAGCCAACACGCATTGCAGGTCTATGCCTTCGTGTCTTTCCCTCTGCGATTGACTCCCCAGGGCCACTCTCCTCTCCTCCTGGGAAACCCTCCAGCTCCCACGTTGCCTCCTCAAGGAAGCTCAGTGTGTAAACCTTCCCCGGCGTTTGTTGCTTTCCTCCTGTGTTCAGTCGCAATGCTTGGTAAGACTTCTTTTTGGCAGTACTCATGTGGTATTGTAATAGTTCCTTTATAAGCTTGCCATACACATTAGATTAGATGCTTTTTGAGGGTAATGTTTAGTACCACGTCTAGTACATGCTGTATGCCCATAATATAGAAATACTTCCATTAACTTATGAAATTAATGATCCGAAGGACACAGTGTACAGAAAAAAGACTAGAGAGGTAAGAACCTAGTTAGGGAAATATCCACAAGTGAGAGAGAAGAGGAGGAGGAGGAGGAGCAGAAAGCACGTGGGAAGGAGGAGGACAGCCTGACATGGTGGTGTCAAAGGGAAGGATTTCTGGAAGGAGAGCATTCTAATAGTGCCCAGTGCAACAGAGAGGTCCAGGAGAATCGAGTTGTGGAAAAGGCCACTGGGTCATCAATAAGAGAATCATTGCAACCTTGCAGAGAACAAGTCTCATAATTAGTTAGAAACCAAAATCAGATCACTGATGAGGAAGGAGTTCACTAATGAGGGAGAAACAAGGGTACTGGAGTCAAACACTTGAGAAATGTGGCCAAGAAAAACAAAAACAGCCGGGTGCAGTGGCGTGCCCCTGTAGTCCCAACTGCTTGGGAGGTTGATGTGGAAAGATCACTTGAGCCCAGGAGGTCCAGGCTCTAGGGTGCTACGATCACGCCTGTGAGTCACTGCACTCCGACCTGGGCAACATAGTGAGACCCCCATCTCTTAAAACAAACAAAAGAAATGTGGACAATTTCCTGAAGGGCAGATGGGTAAAGACAACAAACCAGTGTAGACCCTGAGAGGGACATAGCAGAAGGGAGAGAGCAACAGTGGTGACCAGCCCTCTAGAGCATGAAAAAAAGGGCACTGATAGATGTGTTATTTATTAAAAAACAAGAAGGGAGGCCATTTCTAACACTTGAGGGAGCAGACTGGATAAAACTCAGTTATTTTTCTCTAGAGACAGAATGAGAGGAAATGTAGCTTAAAGGGGGAAAAAATCTGAGAATTTTAGTGGGAGTACCCCCACTGTTTTAAATGAAAGGCAACTTGCTCTTTATAGAGTTGGTTAATGTTACCAGTAAATGCTCATTACCGTAGTGTAAATAACACTTTCCCAAGCATTTCAGAGACCACTTAACAAATAATGGCAGGGCAAAGGCTGTTGCTCTTGTGAAGTTCAGAGCCTAAAATGAGAAAAGAAGTTAGATAAATTCACAATAGGAAGAGATCTATAAATATGTTACCATACAGGGAATATAGTGACAATGGGAAATAGTTTAATCTGTGTTGGAAATATTTCATGGAAGAAATGAATCTTAACTTCAGTTTTCATGGAGGAGAAATACAGTCTGGTGGAGGGGATTGGAAATGATACTGCAGGCTGAGGGGATGGCGTGTGTGAATGATTACTCTTTGTAAGAAAATCGAAATTTAAATGAATGGCTTATGGGTCCTCCCTCTTCCCTGGACTTGCACTGAAGAGGGGTGGTCTGTGAGGATTTAACAGTTAACACTCTGTTTCGCAGAGACTGAACTCAAGTTCCAGTGCTTATCACCCTGGCCAGACAAGGAAATGCCTCTATGATCTTACAAAATCCTAGCTGTGGTTCTTGAATTTGATCCTAGATTTCTACCACCCGAGATAAGAACTTGTTCACAAGTGAAGCTGTCTCGAGCGACGAAGGTGGGGAAATGTGCTTTGAATTTCCTGAGTAGAAACAGACTGGCCCCTTTAAGAGGAGATGTGGGTAATGTCAGGATGGTCTTTTGTGTGACTAGGAAAACATGAATGAGGTGCGTTAGGAGATTCCGGCTTCCTTAGATCATCAAAGTCTTGAAATAACATGATTTCTTTTCCTGGAACCCCTGTTAACACCAGGAAACATTAACTTTTTTAAAAAGTACATTTTTAGGACCTTTAAAGGAAGTCCTTTAGGAATTTGAAGGACTGAAAATAGGTGAGAGAGAGAAGGAAAGAGAAAACACGAACACTTTTGTACTTGGAGAATAACAAACAAGAAAAACTCTTGCTCTGTATAGTGTCCACAGTTTTTTGCCTTTTATGTTGAATCAGCAGCCTAATAAGTACTACAACAACAGCTCATATGCAAGTGCCGTTTCTCGTCCATGTGGTTTGTCATTTGTCGCAACAACAACTAAAAAGTTTTCACGTGAAAGGAATTTTGCCTTATGTGAGGAGTAACATTTGTATTGGGTAAAAACCTCCAAATACCTCTTTTCCTTCACATCAATATCACAAAAGAGACAAAATTATCAGGGTTTTTTTTTTTTTTTAAGAAAAAAAAAATAAATGTTGCTTGGAATGTGAAAAAAACCGAAAACCTGAACATAAGCCATAGGGGAAAAAAATTATACAGTTCTGCTATGAATACATTAGTGGCCTCTGCAGTAGTAACTGCGGCTCTGGCTTTAGATCTGCAGCATAACCTGTTTTCCATGACTGTAGAATCACTAATAAAACTGTTTTTTATGGTTTGTTATTCATCCTGGGTAGGTCTGAATGAAGAAATCGCTTTAAAAGAAATCTTGAGTGGCATTTCAGTTAAAGAAGACTAGTTACTTTTGTTAGTAGATTTAGCCTATTTAAAAATAATAATAAAACAGAAACTATAGTGGCCTCAGTAAATAGCCCATGAGACCACCCAGTAAAAATGTCATGCTGCCACTGCGTCACTTTCGGTAGCCCCAGATTTACCGCTCCTTGTGTGGATGACAGGGCTTGATCCTCTTGCTTTGTCCTAGTCATTTACAATATGATTTAAAAAAAAAAAAAAAAAAAAAGTTTGTAAATCTCACATGAAAATAGAGCAAGATTTTACTGCTTTATTTGTGTTTTACCTTAGCCTTCATTTAACAGTAGTAGAAAGAAAAACATTTACTGTTTCGGTGTCAATTTACATTGCAAAAGGAGACCTCATCAGAAATATTATCAGCCCAGTTAATAGATTGAACTGGAGTAATGCTGCTTAAACAAATGTGGGCATTATTAAGAAGGTAATTAAGGTTTAAATGAGAGTCACCCTTATTTCACCTTTGTAATTAGTGTCTCTTCACTGTAGTCACAGCTCAGGCATCACATCTCTCTGAAGGACCAGGCAGCCAGGGGAAGAGAAGTTTACGTCAAGATTTTATAACTTAACAAATATTTTATGACATACATTTAAAAATCATCTTACATGTTTTAAATGGAAAACAGACCATTACCATGAAAAAATAAACATTGAATTGGATTGTATGTAAATTATACCTCAATAAAAATAAAAATAGGCCTTCCCTTTCTAGTTATCTTCTCCTTCAGTCAAAATACGCACATCCTACCCCCTGGTCTCTTCATTCTGTCTTCAAAACATTCATGGGGTAAATCCTCCCGCATCCCTCCTGCCCACTGAGTGGCGAATGAATCATCTGTTTTCTCCAAAGTAGGATAGTAAATTCAAGCCTCATGAAGGAAAGGATATGATGACCTCATTTTTTTTTAAGTGGGACTTTTCTTCTTTTTTCAGTGTTTTGACTTTTTATTATGGAAGCTTTTAAACATACACAAAAGTAGGGAGAAGAGTACACAGAACCGCCGTCTACCCGTCACCCTGCTTCAGCAGTTTCCCGCAGTTTGCCAGGGTGACTTCTTCTTGGCAGCATCTTTAGTATAAATACTCTGGCTTTTTCTTCTTGTTAAAACTCAGCTATGCAGAGCTTGCAGCTCGCAAGTCCCCCTCTCTGCGTTTCACCCAGCGGAGGTTCAGCTGGTTCCTTGTTTCACGGCCACAGACTGTACCCAAGGCCCTTAAAATCCACAACTCTACCGACCCCAGTTTTATATTTATATAGGGCAAAACTTTAATCAACACTCTTTTTGCTTACATATGGTTCAATCCAGTTTATTTTAAATAACAGAACACTATAGCATTCAAGGTTCCCGCTTCCCAGAGGACATGTGGATGAACCTACGAGCAGAACCAAGGAAAGGATCCATTTACCCTCTGCCCCTTCAGGTATGGCAGGCCCAGAAAAATATGCTCATAGACCTCATGATGATTTGTGCAAAGGCCAGGCACTACTAGCATTTTATCAAGACTTAACAACACAGAATGAGGCAGAATATGTGTCAAACACATTACATTTCAACTCAATGAGAACTGCTTTGAAACTCTCTAAAAGGGGGCAAGAACATGACCCTACAAGCTACATGACAGAAAATGTGTAAGAGAAAGTGTCTCTGGAGTCCACTCTGCTAGGACGGTGTTTCCAGGACCGCTGACTCAGAAGGGTGACTTTTCTACTGCTGATGAGTCTGTCTTGATTTGCAAGTGGATTTTTCCAAATTTCTCATACATAGAGTTTTGATAAAGATGGGAAAGTAGAGTTTGAAATTGTATTCTCTGATATGAACTTGCAGTACTGATATTCTGAGCTATAAGCTGAAGACCAATTTGTATGCTTAGACAGCCTGTTGGGAAAAGGGTAGTAAGGTAACAGCTCTTGGGTTGCTGGAATGGAGTTGGCTAAGAAGTGGGCCAAAGGCGAGATCAGAAATCTCTAGAAAGATGTCTGGTCTTGCTACAACAATACTACATCTGAAAGCCTCTCTCTGTTATATACCTTGTATTCTGGAAACATTTAAAAAAAATTTTTTTTTATCATTGTGACATAGTATATCTCTCTTCCAATAAAGTTTTCCTTTATTAAATAACCTTTTAACCACTTTATAATTAAAATGAATTTGTGTTTCATTTATTCATTATTAAAAGGCATGTATCTGCCATCACTGTATTCTTGTTTAATTGACTCAGAACTACAAGAGAAAACTTTGTTTTTTAATAAGACTCCAAATAATTCCTTAATGCGTGGTTTTACAAGTTAAGGAGTGGCTTGAGCTGAATTATGTTCATACATTTTATTAAAATAGCATTGACTAAGTTACTCTTTTTTCCCCAAACTCACAGAAAAGCCCCGCACTGTCACAGGTGCCACTCAGTGGGCACGTTAGCTCCCAGGTCTTTTTCCTCACCCTGAGGAGCCCATTAACATGTTTCATTTTTTACACTTTCATTTGCTCTCATTATTTTCAGATTTGAAACAAACAAATCAAATTATCCTACAACGCTCTCCCTTTGAAAGAGTGCGGTGTGCGCTCGTTGTTCTTGTGGAGCTTATTATGTCATTTACATTTTTCTTCTGGAAAGCGTCATTCTTTATTCCCGACCAGGAGAAAGCACTCTGAAAGTCAGGAGCGCTGTGGCTTCCCACAGCCAGCTGACTTACATCATATTTAAAGGCAGATTTAATTGGGAGAAAAGAACTGTCTTTTCAGTAATGATGCCATTTAACACTGCAGAGTTAGGAGAGGAGGGACAGTTCTGCAGAATAAACAGTTTAACTGTTCAAGTTGGGTTTTGTTTTATATTTTTGACCCAGTATTGGACATTCTATTCTTTAATTATCTTGGGCTTTTTTCAGGAAGAAACTAAAAGTTGTGATTTTGTGTGTGTGTGAAATGTCAAATTTGAAGGTTTTTTGAATAAAGAAGACACAACTTAAAGTCCCTGGTTGTACTTACTGAGCAATTGTGGTCATTTTCACATAGTCCTTATGTCAAATTCTGAGGTTGGAACTCTAATAACCTAATAATTTTTTAGAATATAAAACCAGGACCAGCCGCCAGTATAAACTGTCATTTTCCTTTCATGCAGTACATGTTGACTTTTTTGAAAGTGAAATATTATTTGGTGATTTTTCAATTTTTTTAACTGATCTTTAATAGTTAACGAAAGTCATTTCTAAATACAACTACTTTCTCTGATTAACTTTAGAAAGATCACATTTTATGTCTTTATGAGGAAATTTTTAAAGGCCTGCCTTTTTGAAAAGCAAATGTAATTTGAATTCCATTTTAATAATATTGATAAAACATAGTTGACTTCATAATCTGTTCACTATATGAAGTACGGAAAAAGGATCAGATCTACTTTGCTACGCTGCCTTCCTTGGAACTTTCTTTCAGCTGGATTTCCGTCATATGTCATCCTAACTTCTCCTCGATTGCCTCCTGCCTATCTGGGCTTTCACCAGCTTTCTGGGCCTCCATCTCCTCCTTTGCCTGTCTGAGTGTGGGCATCACCCAAAGGGCAGGTTTTAGAACCTCTGCACCTCTGTCTGAGAGCATGCCCCACTCTTCAGACCCACTGAGCAATGTGATCTGCTAGCTAGGGGTCCTAGCGAGCGCTGGTTGCTGTACCATTATCCCTTGGACAGGGTGGCTCCTAAACACAAAGGCTTATTTCCCACAGCTCTGGAGGCTGGGACATCCAAGATCAAAGCACCAGCAGATTCAGCGTCTGGGGAGAGCCTGCCTGAGTCCTAGTTCATTGACACCCATCTTTGTGCTGTGTCCTTTCATGGTAGAAGGGGCCAGGAACCTCACTCAGAGCTTTTAGAAGGGCACCAGTCCCATTCTTGAGGACATTCCCTCCCAGAGGTCCTGCCTCCTACTAGCTTTGAGGGTTAAGATTTCATCATATGAATTTGGAGGGGACACAAATATTCAGACTCTAGCAATAGTTCCTCCTTGAAGTCCCACCAGCACCTTCAGCCCAGCATGTCAGAAAGCACACAGCCCCACAGCTTCTGACTTGTGCTTAGCAAGAATTCACTATTCTCTGGTCATTCCATCTCAAAGCCTTGGGGTGTCTCTGAGTCCCTTTTTTCCAGTGCCCTGTCAATGGTTCCACTGCACCCATGCCCTTCTCCATATCCACCACCCTCTTTCCAGGCCTGTTGTCTTTGGCTTTCACTTTTGCAGCATCCTCTTTTTTTTTTTTTTTTTAATCCCTTGACTTCACTGAGCAGAATTATTTCCTCAAAACTCAAGAGAAAAACGCAATTGGGCATGAGTAGGGCCAAATGCTTCTGTGGAAAAAGGAAGAAAGTTAGCTTCTGGCCTTGGCATTTGGGAGATGACAAGTGACTGGTGTGCAAACTGACTCAGGAGAGCAGTGGGGACAGGGGGCAGGTGTAACGGGGTATGTAGTGAATGGGGGAGGATGTGGGATGCCGAGTGTGGCACTCTCAGGGTTCTGCAGGTGAAGGCAAGGAGGGAGAGAAGCCAGGAGGTGGGGAACAACTCTTCATTTAAGGGAAGGGAGAGGCACGCCATCTTTCTTTTCTGTGAAGTAAAATTAAAAGCAAAAAAAAAAAAAAAAAATTAAAGGAGTATTTTATATTGTAGCAGAAAGCAGACAATATATTATCAATTATTATTATGACATGTGTGTGTATGTTCAGAGACAGATACAGATATTTGGAGGATATATGTGTATATTTTGTGTCTCAGGACACACAATCACCTTTGGTTAAATGTGCCCCATGAAGGACGGTCAGAAGCCCTGGTGATTGAAGTAAATCTCTTTAGGGAGTAGAGTTCAGATGTTTATGAGTTCCTTCCACAAACATGAATTCAGTGTCACCTGTGTACCAGGCATCGAGCTGGCTTGTCACTGGGCTTGCAGAGATGAAGAAAGGAGGTCCCTGAGCTGCAGTTGCGTGCAGACAGTTGCATGCCACCCAGACATGTCAATTAATTCCCTGAAACACTAGATGGATGCAAGTCCAGAGAAGCCCATACTTAGCTCTTGTATTGATCAGGGCAATGACATCATGGAGCAGAGTAGGTGTGGTAGGGACTTCCAGGCAAAGAAAAGAGAAAATCAGTACAGACTGGGAAAGAGGCAGCATGGAGTAGCACAAGCATATTGAATTTGAAGTTACAGAAATGTGTTAAAATTCCAGTCCAGGCCGGACATGGTGGCTCACACCTGTAATTCCAGCACTTCGGGAGGCTGAGGCAGGCAGATCACAAGGTCAGGAGATCGAGACCATCCTGGTTAACATGGTGAAACCCCGTCTCTATTAAAAATACAAAAAATTAGCCAGGCGTGGTGGCACACGCCTGTAATCCCAGCTACTTGGAGGCTGAGGCAGAATTGCTTGAACCCAGGAGGCGGAGGTAGCAGTGAGCCGAGATTGTGCCACTGCACTCCAGCCTGGGTGACAGAGCGAGACTCCACCCCCCCAAAAAAAAGAAAAGTCCCAGTCCAGTGCCTTACTGCTAACCACATGGACTTGAACAAAGTAGTTAACTGCATGGAGCCTCAATTACATCCTTTCCAACATAGATGAATAATACTGGGTGCACAAAATTGTCGTAAGGGTTAAAAATAAAATCCACTCTGTGGATGATAGCTCCTGTTATTATTGCTGGTAATGACATCTGCACGGCACGCCAAGGCTTCCTATGGCACAGCGTGACTGGAGACCAAGCCAGTTGATGAAGGCCCTTGGATGCTATGCTAAGGAGTGAGAGCTGTCTCTCAGTGGGGCTGGAGTGTTGTTTCAGCATTTTAGTCAGGGAACAACATAATCAGATTTAAGTTTAACAAGATCACTGTGACAGTGGTGTGAGGATGGATTAGAGAGCAGGAAAAAGTGGGGACAAAAAAAAATGGATAAATATTCTTCCCGATACAGTAATCATTACTTTCCCCAATTATGCCATAAGAGAAGCTGATGAGATCCTATTTATTGGTAGCTATGAAAGTCGGGGGCGGGGGAAGGCTACCTCATCAACAAGCACAGGAACTATTGCATTCATCCTTTTGGAAGTAGAACACAACAGAATTATAGACAATTCAAGAATGGAGAGATTTCCAAGCTCATTCTCAGACCTGGTTGAGTTGTAGATTTATAATCAAGTCTAATATCAAAGACACCCTAAAGCATGCAAGCTCACTCACAGACCATTTCAGACACCCTGAAGCATGCAAGCTCACTCCCAGACCATTTCAGACACCCTAAAGCGTGCAAGCTCACTCACAGACAATTTCACTGTTTAAATTCGTTCTTAGCCTGGGGTCCATTCACGGATGGGCTTCAGGCAATCTAGGAATGCCCTACAGTGAAAGGCAAAATCATAAAACTATGGTTTTTCTCCTTCTAGGGAGTAACTACTTAGCTTTCATCAGATGCTCAAAGGAGTCTAGAACCTCCCAAAAGCTTAAGAACCACTATTTATCTGGACATAAAAAAGACTGGCATTGTGTTGCAGGAATCTTTAATGGACACTAGCTTAGCCATTGTGTCTGAACTCGTGTCTCCACCTGGATGTGTAGTAGGCGTTTCAAACTGAACCCAGCTGAGGCCGAGCTCCAGCTCCTCTGCCCCAACACCTGTTCTGTCTCTGTGAATGCCAACTGCAGTCTTAGCTCCTCAGGCCAGAATCCCTGGGGTCCTGTTTATTCCTCTCTGCTTCCACTGTCTCAGGACCATCAACTCTATTTCATACCTGGACCTGATCCTTCCTTCATCAGCTGCTACCACCTGGCCCCGCTCTCCATCTTCCCTTTCCCAGTGTTGCAGTGGCCTCTCCCCTGCTCTCTGCCTCTGCCTTGACCCCCAGTCTGCTCCTCTCAGGCCTCCCCACCCTGCTCCCTGCCTCTCCCCTACTCCCTGCCTCTGCCTTGCCCCTCAGTCTGCTCCTCAGACAGCAATGAAAGCAGCACCGGCTCCCCACCCCCCAGCAGCTTCCTGTCCACCTCTAGGCAACATCTAAAGCCGTTGACCTGCAAGACTCCATGTGACCTGATGTGACTTGAACGCTGTTATGTCCTTGACCTCACTGCTGCTGCTTTGCTCACTCTCAACAGTGACCTTATGGCTTCCACAAACATACCATCTCGGAGTCATTCCACATGCAGCGGCCACTGCTTGGAAGGCTCTTCCTGTGGAAGTTTACATGTGACTTGCTCTCTCTTGTCCTTCAGGTCTTTGCCCAGATAGGCCTTCTTGGACCTGTTTAAAGGTGTTTAAATTTAAACACCTTTTTAAAATTGTTTAAAATTGCAATCTGTTTAAAATTGCAATCCCCGCTTCCTCACACCACTCTAGAATGTCCCCTTCCCTGCCTTATTTTTCTTCTGCACTCATCACAGATATATAATACACTTCCTGTTTGCTTATTGCCTACCTCCACCCCATTATAATCTAAGCATGTGAATGCAAGGAATTTTTTTTTTTTTTTTTTTTATTGAACAGAACAGGGTCTCATTCTGTCACTCAGACTGGAGTGCAGTGGCACACTCATAGCCCTCTGCAGTTTCAAACTCCTGGGCTCAAGTGATCTTCCTGCCTCAGTATCCTGAGTAGCTGGGACCACAGGTTTGCACCCCCACACCCAGCTAATTAAATTTAAAAAATTGTAGAAATGATCTTGCTATGTTGCCCAGGCTGGTCTTGAATTCCTAGCTTCAAGTGATCCTCCTGCCTTAGCCTTTGAAAGTGCTGGGATTACAGATGTGAACCACTGGGCCTGACCAGGGTTTTTGTTTTGTTTGGTTTGGTTTGGTCTGTTTTCTTTCACTGCTCTGTCTAGAGTACCTATTTCAATTCTTGACATAGAGCAGGAACTCACTAATATTGACTGGATGAATTGAATTTTGTGAATTTGACACCTTTGCTGTTACCACCCCATGCATTCTGCTCACTGTAACTTTCCATGTAGTATTTCTATAATGACACTGGACTGTTTGAATGGACAATCCAGTGTCATTATAGAAATAGTACATGGAAACTACAAGATCTTTTTCAAGTTCACCTCTTTACCTAACATAGTAATCGATGCAGTGATAATTATTGGTCTTCGTGGTTTCTGTTTCCCATATCAACCTGAATTCTATTTCAGACAGCTACTTGGCAACTGAAAGAGTTCACCTCTGACCATTTCTTACAAATTCCTCAAATTTCATACCATTCTCTCTGACTTTATAAAGAAATTCATGTATGGCTACTATAATTTTCTCAAATTATCTTAATATAATTTTGAAAAATGTTATGCTAGTCAGATATGACAATTCCTATCTGTCACAATGATTCAGAGTATAAGTGTATCTTGCAGGTGTCCTGAGGGAACCATTTTCATTGCAATAGTGTTATGCTTTATTACATATGCTTTATTACATGCTTGTGGTTCTGCACTAGAAGGATATGAGACACTTTAATATATGATTGACATCTGCCAATTTGTCTATTTTGTAACTTTGAAATTTTTTGTACTAGGTATTCTTAAAGCAGAAAACATCTTGGCCTGACACACAAAAGTCTGATATTGTTTGCCCGAATGCTTTGGAACAAGAGCAATAAACTAGAAATCTGAGGCCTTTTTAATGCCAGTTCATGGTGTAAAACTATTTTTTCAAGTGTGCTAATTATTGTTGATATCTTTATTTTATACTGTTTCAGGTTTTACAAGATGAATTAGAAAACCGTTCTAATCAGGTGCGATGTGCAGAGAAAAAAATACAACACAAAGAATTGGAGTCACAGGAACAGGTACCCTCTCCTTTCCTATTTGACTCTCCTGTTTACTTTCTCTAGGTCAAGAAGTGTGTGCGGCTGGGTGCAATGGCTCACTCCTGTAATCCCAGCACTTTGGGAGGTCAAGGTGGGTGGATCACCTCAAGTCAGGAGTTCGAGACAAGTTTGGCCAACATGGCGAAACCCCGTCTCTACTAAAAATACAAAAATTAGCTTGGTGTGGTGACGGGTGCCTGTAATCCCAGTTACTTGGGAGGCTGAGGCAGGAGAATTACTTGAACCCCGGAGGCAGAGGTTACAGTGAGCCGAGATCGCACCATTGCACTCCAGCCTGGGTGACAAGTACAAAACTGTCTCAAAAAAAACAAAACAAAAAAACAGTTTACGCATTACCTGTTTCAGTTATGATGCTTTGGGTGCAAGTAACAGAATATCCCACCCATGGTTGACATAAAAAATAAAGCAGTTTATTACCTCACAGAACAAGGAGTCCACAAGTAAAGCATTCTCATGGCTCTGCCGGTGCTGGCTTCATTCTAGAAGCAACTTCAAGATGGCTGCAGCAGTGCCAGGCATCCTGCCTAGATCTGCACTATTCGGAGGCAGAAAGGGGCTGCCAGTTTCTAGGGCCTAATGCATAAGGAAGTCTTTCCCAGAAACTACCCCCTCCCTTTACATGTCATTGGCCAGAGAAGATCACATGCTTAGCCTGGCATACCCAATCCCTGGCAAAAGAACCGAGTATACAAAACTAGCCTAGAGTAATCAGGACCCACATGCTGGTGATGAAAGTGGGAGAAGAAGGAAAACTGGAACAAAAAGGAGGGGAAATGGAGTGTTGAGTATGCAGCCAACAGTGTCTGCAATGTCATCGTTTCAAAATAAATGGATATTATTTTGCTTAGAGGCATAAATCATGTTTTCTTTTAAATTTCAGTGTTCTCCTCTTTCTTTCCATTCTTTTCAAAATAATGTAATTTAACCCAGAATAGTATGGCTGTGGCAATAGCTAATGACCTATTTTATTTTTAAATGACAGCATTATTTTCACCAACTCTTCTGGTTATAATAAATTACACTTAGTGGTAATTTTGACAATTTAAAGTAAAAAGTCAACATGTATCAATAGAGACCATGAATCTTGATGAAACCCTTTATAAATGCATTGTCCTCAGCCATTGAGTATAGCATTGCTAATATTGATCTAAGTGCCACCAATCCATTATGTACAGAAACAGTCATAGGAATTGATAGATGTTTATACTTTGGTTGTAAAACTCAGTACAAGAATATTGGCGTATTATATTAGCTTATTCTGAATTTCAGGGAAGGTGAAACACAAAAGTAAGGCTAATAGGGAAGGTTTTTTTTCTTCTTTAATCTCTGGAGATGTTTACAAACAGGATCCCATGGTAGAGGATTGTACAAAATGATGAAAGTAAGCACCTAATTGATGCTGACTGTTAATACGTAATGAATTGACTTGCCCTTCTATAATTCCTTCCTACTCGCTAATAAACTCTGTGTCATATGTATATCACATATGTATGTACATATCATGTATATAAGATATGCATAAATATACACATATACATATACGTTTTATACAATGTCTATGTATAGGATAACAAAATAGAATAATACTAGAATAAAAAATTAATAACTAGGCCGGGCGCAGTGGCTCACACCTGTAATCCCAACACTTAGGAAGGCCAAGGTGGGAGGATCAACGAGGTCAGGAGTTCAAGACCGGCCTGGCCAACATGGCTAAACCCTGTCTCTCCTAAAAATACAAAAATCAGCCAGGCACGGTGGCAGGCACCTGTAGTCCTAGCTACTCAGGAGGCTGAGGCAGGAGAATTGCTTGAACTGGGGAGGTGGAGGTTGCAGTAAGCCGAGATCACGCCACTGTACTCCAGCTTGAGAGACAGAGCAAGGCTCCATCTCAAAAAAAAAAAAAAAATGAATAATAACTATACCTTATCAAATGCTGACAAGATGACAGAGACTATACAAGAAGTGTTACACATACTGGTTCATTTAATTTTCACAATAATCACGTAAGATCATTATTACCATCTGCGTTTTGTGAATAGCATGCCAAAATCCAGAGTGATTGAGTAACTCATCCAAGATCACACAGCAGTAGATCCAAGATCACACGGTAGTAGAGGAGTATTCAGATCCATGTTTATCTGAGCTCCAAACTTTTGTTCCTTTCATGACAATTCTCAAGTTACATATCTAGCAAAAAAAAAACCTGAATAGCAATGATAGAGAAAGTAAACTTGTTAAGGATGGCAGGCAAACAGACATTGTGTTCCTGCTTCCTGGTAGAGAAGCAAATGCCATTGACTTTCCGTGGGCAGAGAAAAGCAATGAGCAAAGGAAGCACAAGCATAGCAGACTTGCCCATCATGTGCCAAGTCAAGGAGATGAAAATGCCTCCTCAGATGGGAGCATGGATTTGTTCATGTCAAATCAGCAGATCTAATTGTCACTGAAGGTCAACTGAGCCTCATCCTCTGTAGATGACGCTTGTAACTAAAAGAAGGAGAAAAGACGAGCTTCTTAAAGGCAGGAAAAGGTGCTCCCTGGAGGACTGGGGCTTCTCTAGTTTGTGTTAAAATATGACTTAAGGTAAAACTTTTGTTGACATCAATTTAATTCATGGCAAAACTTCACACAGAAAATTCCATAATATATTGAGAGTAGGGAAATTAAGAAATCCCAAATGAACAATAGAGAAGGATTCAGGAACTACTTTCAGTCTTTTTTTATTGACTTCTTTTTGATCATCAAAGTTGCTTTCATCTTTGTAGTGACAATAGCTTTTTAGAATATTTCTTACACTAATTCCTGATATCTTCTACTAGGCTACAGTTTACCAAAGAAATGTCAGGAAATACCCATGGGTAAAGCAGAATATTTCATCATCTTTGTAACCATGAGATGTTGGGTTCTTTCCACAAGGTCCTAGGGTGTAGCTAAAAAAAAAAAAAAAAAAAAAAAATGCCAGTTGTTTCAATTAAACTGAACAACAAATAATAGATATTTAACAAATACTGTTAATCTATATTTAACTTAATCTTTTATCTGAATTTGACCTACGTCCCCCTTTAAATTTGTGACACTAATACAAATAGTCAAAAATAATTAGAACTAGGCTGGGCATGGTGGCTCATGCCTGTAATACCAGCACTTTGGAAGGTCGATCACCTGAGGTTAGGAGTTCGAGACCAGCCTGGCCAACATGGTAAAACCCCATCTCTACTAAAAATACAAAAATTAGCCAGGCATGGTGGCGGGCACCTGTAATCCCAGCTGCTCGGGAGACTGAGGCAGGAGAATCGCTTGAACCTGGAAAGCAGAGGGTGCAGTGAACCGAGATTGTGCCATTGCACTCCAGCCGGGGTGACAGAGCAAGATGCTGTCTCAAAAAAAAAAAAAATTTATAACTGTTGTCATAGACACTTTTTAGGATCTGCTAAATATGAGTTTACTAAGATATCTAAAATGTTGAGATTGTTACATTATGAATGTATTTTTTTGTTGTTCGTCAAAGCAACTTCAATAACAGTAGCTAGTCTCACATCAGCCAATCAAACAACTAAAATGTGTTTGAAACAGCCCCTGAGGACTATCTTCTCTTTCTTTTCAAGCAAATATTGTTATCCTGATACTAGTTGCATTAAGGAATCAAAATTGAAACTGGCAGAATTACAAAAGACAATTTCCTAAGCTGCTTTTTTTAACTTGCTTGCTTTAAGAAGTTTAAATGGTTTCTGGTTTTCATTTAAGAAAAATTTCTGTTTTGATTCTATAAAAACAAGAAATGAATGAGGCATTTTAAAAGTTATGTTTTTAATTAAGAACAAAAAGCTGCTTCTCATCAGGTCGTGGTGGGTGGCATCTTCGTCGCCCACCACATGCCTTGGTGCCACCAACTCTCTCTTCTGTCCCCTCACGTGGACAGATCAGCACACGGAGTCCCCAGGGAAGGTGTACTCATTGGGAGGCACAAAGGGTTAATTTGCTCCTTGTGCAGATTCAAGAGAAATAACACTAATAGAATCAGGAAATAAATTGTCTAAGTCAGCTTTACCAAAGCGTGATGTTTTCTCTGATCAATAAACAGCTATTTAAAATCACCATTATTTTTATTCATAAGAGGAGGTAATAATTTCTAATTCCAGTTTAATCTGAGCAAGATTTTATCAAAGAAGGGAGATCAGAGCTTGAGTCAGACTTCTTCATTGTGCAAAGAAACTGAGTCATCAGGAAGGATGTGACTTCCCTAATGTACAACACAGTAGTGGCAGACCCAGGGTAGGTCTGTAAGTGGTCTGCTTACTCCCAGAATGTTATTTTCCACTGTGTTAAACACTCTGTAAAATGGATATATGCCATCTGTCACTCAGGTGCAGGTACAGATTAAAATATTATGGGTAAAACTAAAATTCACTGAGTTTCATTATTCACAACGGGGAGCAAACAATGTTTCGTTATTCACAATGAGACTAGATAATTTGGCTTGATAAATTATACAAAAGGAAAGGAAGAAAATAAATAGCCTAGAATTTTTCTTGGTATTCTTAACACTGAGTAAAGCATGTATTTATAACAAAGACACCAAACAATGTCAGATTCTAACATAACAATATGTGGATATTAACATTCACAGAGCAAAACCCCTGCTTCAAACTGGCTATCTTAAAATTTGAAAGTATGAATAGCTTTAATTACGTCGATCACTCAGTTTCCCAGAAGAATATTTTATTAAACAAATTAGTGAGAAAAAAACAATACTTCAGAGATGTTCTAATAAATAAAATACAATGCTGAGTGTTTCACAGGAGACTCGGTCTTTTTTTACTCAACATTTTATTCTTTTTTTTTTTTTTGAGACGGAGTCTTACTGTGTCGCCCAGGCTAGAGTGCAGTGGCGCCATCTCCGCTCACTGCAAGCTCTGCCTCCCGGGTTTACGCCATTCTCCTGCCTCAGCCTCCCAAGTAGCTGGGACTACAGGTGCCCGCCACCACACCCAGCTAATTTTTTTGTATTTTTAGTAGAGACAGGGTTTCACCATGTTAGCCAGGATGGTCTCAATCTTCTGACCTCTTGATCGTCCCGTCTCGGCCTCCCAAAGTATTTTATTCTTTTAATAGATATGTTTTGCTAAACAGTGTTAGGTCTGAGAAGAAACGAAGATGAATAAGTTACAGATTTTGCTCTCAAGGAGTTTACAGTCTGATAGAGTAAATGGGATGTGTATAAAATGTAGACCCCACGCATGGAATGGAAGTTGGTTCTTTTTTTTTTTTTTCCATAACGGAGTCTCGCTCTGTTGCCCAGGCTGCAGTACAGTGGTGCTGTCTCAGCTCACTGCCACCTCTGCTTCCCGGGTTCAAGCGATTCTTCTGCCTCAGCCTCCCAAGTAGCTGGGATTACAGGCACCCACCACCATGCCTGGCTAGTTTTTTTATTTTTAGTAGAGACAGGGTTTCACCATATTGGCCAGGCTGGTCTCGAACTCCTGACCTTGTGATCTGCCCACCTCGGCCTTCCAAAGTGCTGGGATTTACAGGCCTGAGCCGCACCCAGCTGGAAGTTGGTTCTTTTTCTAAATGGCTTGGAGGCTCAGAATAACAATATGCAGAAAGAACACAAGCACTGGTCCTTCCTTCCATCTTCCCTGATCCTGTGGGAAGGAAGGGGAGGATCTTTTACCACGGGAAGGTTAGGGTCCTACTGCCTAGGCAGTGTGTGGCACTTGCTAATTTGGGGTTTTTTCAAGAGCTTGCAGCCCTCAGGGGAACTGGGTCCTTCCAAAGCTGGTTAGAAGGGATCAGCATTCTGCCAGCCTTCTCTTGAAGGCACCTGGCTTCTACCTTGTCTTGCTGTCTTGGGCTGCCCCTGGGGTCCTTTTTGGTTTTCTGCTCAGTATTTTTTGCAGCCAGCTGGTTTAGTTCTAAGTCTCATCTAGTTTTGCAAGCATTAAAGACCTAGACTGTGCAGGCACAAGTGACTCATACATTATTTTAAAATAGCTAAAAGTCACACTTTAACATTTCGATCACAGCTTTGCAGCAACTAACTTCATATTTAAGGCCTAGACACATCAACTAATTTAGGAGACAGTAGTGACCAAAGACAGTCTCCATGGTAATTGTGTATATTTAGGAGTTGCAGGGTGGGGAAAGAGGTTCCCTCTTGGGCTGCAGGGTCCCAGAGACCCTCACCAAAGCACAGGGAGAGAAATCAGAAGAGGCTTCAAGGACTGTCATGATCTAGTGGGAGAAGTGCTGCTGGTTCTCAGTCTACCTTTGTCACTACTAATCATGTGGTCATGGGTAAGCCACTCAACCTTTCTGGATATTGGGTTCCTAATCAGTAAAATGTTAGTAAAAATATCTTCCCACAGGGTTCTTGGGAACATCGAAACAGGATAAAGTGTGTAAAAATATTTCAAAAACTATAAAACATCATAGAGATGCAACATGTGTGATATAGTTATTTATAGAGGAGAAGGGAGCATCTGGACTGGGCATTAACAGACAGAAAGGACATTCTAGTTAGAGGGCAGAGTGAGGAGCCGAGCATGCCGAGTGTTCAAGGGATGTTGAGTAACATCTTGACCAGAAGGTGTGATATCAGTGAAGAGGAAAACAAGACCAGAAAGTTCATTTTGTTCATTTCATCCATTAAAAAAAGGGAAGAGGGATCCTTTGTTACTGAGTATCTACTCTTTACTGAGCGCTGTGGTGTGTGTCAGGACCACCAGCCAATTCTGGATGGAATGCTGAGCAGTTCAGTCATTCGTTAGAAAGCAGTTGCCAGCAATGGAGGACTTTGTCTTTGCTGGGGAGTGCTAGATGACTGAGGGTATATTTTAGAAAGGTTAGTCCAGCAGGGAAGATGAACAAGAAATGAAAGGAGACCAATTCAGACGTTTTTGTCTAAAATTCACATCACTGGTCACAAGAGAAATATGGAAGGCTTGAACTGGATATTGTCAAAAGGGGTAGAAAGAAGAGGGTAGATGTGAAGACGCATTTAAAAGGAAAAATTCAGACCAGGCGCGGTGGCTCATGCCTGTAATCCCAGCACTTTGGGAGGCTAAGGCGGGTGGATTACAAGGTCAGGAGTTCAAGGCCAGCCTGGTCAAGATGTTGAAACCCTTTCTCTACTAAAAATACAAAAATTAGCCAGGCACGGTGGCAGGTGCCTGTAATCCCAGCTACTCAGGAGACTGAGGCAGGAAAATCACTTGAACCCAGGCAGCAGAGGTTGCAGTGAGCTGAGATCACACTACTGCACTCCAACCTGTGTGACAGAGTGAGACTCCATCTCAAAGAAAAAAAGAAAAGAAAAGAAAGAAAAATTCAGGCCCAGCATGGTGACTCACGCTTGTTATCTCAGCACTTTGGGAGGCTAAGGCAAGCAGGCTGCTTGAGCCCAGGAGTTCCAGACCAGCCTGGCCAACATGGTAAAACCCCATCTCTTAAAAGAAAAAAAGCAAAAATATTAGCCAGGTGTGGTCATGCGCACCTGTAGTCTCCTAGATACTCAGGAGGCTAAGGTAGGAGGCCTTGAGCCAGGGAAGCAGAGGTTGCAGTGAGCCAAGATTGCGCCACTGTACTCCAGCCTAGACTACAGAGGGAGAGCCAGTCTCAAAATATATATATATATTTAAAAAGGAAAAATTTACAGAATATAGAGATTTAGAGAGTGGAAGAAAGGAATATGTTGAAAATAATACCATGTTTTTTAATTGATAAGCTGGTGTATAGTGGACAATGACACTATCATTTTTTAGATGTTTCATCCTAGGTGCTAGCAGGAGGACATTCATTTGGAGGCATTTAAATGAAAATCTGAATCCAGAAGAGCCCTAAGACTTTAAGCATGTCAGAGTCATCTTGATGCGGATATAACAGAAACCCAGAATGTGTGGATAATATTGACAAGGAAGAGCGTAGAGGGATATAAGAGGGCCATGAGCAGATTGGTAAGCAGGGCCACAGCCAAGGGAGCAGATAAGATAGAGGAGGATGCAAAGAGGATTGAAAAGGAATGGGCAGGAAGAGCAGAGCCAGGAGAATTTAAAGCCAGGAAAACCAAAGAGAATTTCCCACTAGACATTACGCCCCTTAGGGTAAGGGCCCGATCCGTCGTCTTCATGGCATCCACCAGCGCTTGTTGAATTGAATCACTCTGTAAGGCCTTTGCCTTCCCGAGCCCCCATCCTCAAACCAGCCCTACTCACCTGATGTCCTACTTTTATCTATCTGTGCCTTTGCAGCACTTCCTGTGGCCCCCTGATGTGGTTAGACTTTGTGTCCCCACCCAAATCTTATCTTGAATTGTAATCCCCTGGTGTTGAGGGAGACCTGGCGGGAAGTGACTGGATCATGGGGAGCGGTTTCCCCCATGCTGTTCCTGTGTTAGTGAGTGAGTTCTCATGAGATCTGATGGTTTTATAAGGGGCTCTTCCCCTTTCTCTCTCAGTAACTCTGTCTCCTGCGCCTTGTGAAGAAGGTGCCTGCTTCCCCTTCCGCCATGACTGTAAGTTTTCTGAGGCCTCCAAGCCATGCAGAACCGTGAGTCAATTAAACCTCCTTTGTTTATAAATTACTCAGTCTTGGGTAATGTCTTTATAGCAGTGTGAGAACGGACTAAAATCCCCCCACCATCACGATTAAAGCTTTTCCATCGAACTCCCTCAGTACTTGGTGCAGTCTGAGGGTGGGACCTGAGCTGGGACTGTGTCATGTTTCTCCTTGTATCCCAGCATTTGGCTCAGCATCAGGCCCAATGGTGCTCAGTGAATTAATCGGAGGAAGAGAGAAGGGATGGAAAGAGGGAGAGGGAGGGTGACAGATGGAGAGAAAGAGGGAGGAAGAATTAGCCGGATCACAGGCCACAGGGACTTTGAGGACGAAGAGTTCCAAAAGCTGCTGAACTTGGGGAACTTGGGTACTGATCACAGGCCCTTGGTATTGGGCCTCCTAAATATATTCTAAGTGACTTTTTCTAAGTGTATTCTTGTCTAGACTTAAAAATATATATATTAAAGATATTCTTTTATCATTTTCATCCGGGGTGGTCATTTCATCTGCTAGGATCATTCATGGCTTCTCTGGGCCCTCAGCTATTCCTCAGACATTATAGCACCAAAAGGGTTCACAGGTCAGGGGAAGATGAAGAGAAAGCAAGATGCCAGTGCCCTGCTCATGCGGCCCACCTTTCTGCTGTCCTCTAAAACAAGACAGATTTTTCTTTCAAATCTCTCCTGTAAGAAGGCCAAAGCAGAAAAGACACCAAAAAAGTCCTTGATTTTTCTCTACAGATGAACTTAGCATTCTGCTGATTCCTTCTTGGGTCTCTGGGTTTTTAAAGAATAAAACTTGGTCCCTTTAGTATAGGCAGCTTTCGGGTAATATTAGAAGTCTCTAGAAGCGCCTTCTCTCCTTCCACCTGTTATACCATTACAACTGGTATCATTTGTATTCCCAAAGACTTGATTTGCCTCCCACAATGCCCAGTGATCTATCCGGGAGTAGTGTGGATATTAGGAGAACCAAAATCAATAAATTGAAAGCTTTCAGTAGAAAGCACTGCTTATCTTTAAACCACCTCAGTCATCATCAAGGGTAACCAACAAATCTATGGAGTCACAGATAGCCTTAAAGAAGAAGATGCTATAGAGACAGAAAATCAATTGTGCAACAATTGTGACAATTGTTGAAAAGAATTGGTCTTCTACAGATTTCCAAGCCTTTAATTTCCATTTTCCATAAAAGATTTTAAAACTTCACAGTCTTAGCTGCTGTTGGCTAACTCATCTGCAGTGAAGTCTATTTAAAAGTACTAACAACTCAAAGCTATGTTTCATCCCAAAGCACATTATGAAAACAGGAATTGCAACAGAAATGTAATTCAAAGACTTTTATTGACTTTTCATGTTTAATGGTTATTATTCTGGTTTGTTTCGAGTAATTTTAATAACCACAGTTTATTTACAAAATTCAGACTAATTCTTTTGTTCCCATGCCAACAAAATACATTTGTTCCCAGACAGCTGGTATGATGCATCATTCTAAGACTTGTTATGAGAGATAGAACCACATTTAATTTTGGCCACATGTTATTCTCCGTGACAGTTTGAATACTTGCCTCTGTTTTCTGGAAAAAAAAAAACCCTTGAACCAGTGTCAAGGACATTAGTATTTTTATTAAATATCATCTTATCAAAATATTTCTTGTAAATCAGTTATTCTAATAGATTTTGGTGGCAAAGCAAGTCAAACACTTGTACCCAAAACCCTCACTAAAAACCATATAGAATGATTGCAATGCCATTTTTAAAGGATCACTTACAGCACTCTTCTGGTGTGAACGTGCTCTGTTTCATCTTTGCTTTCTTGAGATTCTCTTTGTTTTTAACCTCACGGGGCTGACTGTGCTGGGGGAGGAGAGAAGAGGCGGGATCCTCTGTGTGCTTGCTGCATGTTTTTAATCCCGTGCTTTGCTGACATATCAAATCCACGTGTCAGCAACGCACCGACTGCATCGCTGCAGCTGTTTTTCCATAAAGCATTTTCTACATTGTTGAAGTGGCTCTTCATCCCTCCAGTGAATACTGAGGGATGATGAAGACCACAGGGAGGGCGCAGGAGCACACAGGGCTCTGACCTGGGACTGGAGGGTTCAAAGCCAGGCTGTGCCTGCCTTGGGGCCAGGTCTCATCTTCTATTCTTAGAATGAAGTAATGGGTATAGTCTCATTTCTTTCCATTTAATTTTTAAGACAGTTTTGGCTTTAATTTTCACCTTATTAAAAATTATGTTTTCGATTAAAACATATGATTTACTCCCAACAAGTAAATTATGGAGACTCTTAAAGAATAAAATAGAAAAAGCTTAAAACCAAGATGTGTTCTATCCCAGCTTTTAAAATTGGTGGGCAAGCAGAATTATCAAGCATTAACCTGGGTGATCAAATATAGTTTCCCAGGAAGATAAAATGAATATATTTGTGTATGTTCCCACAGTATTCTATCAAGTCTTACTGTTCTGACAGTACTAAGCACTGAATTCATGGAATTCAGTAAACAGGTAGAAGGAGAAAGTAGAGATCAACACAGTGATGGTAAAAAGAGGGTTGGGGGTGAGTCAGCAGAGAGAAATGTTTGACGACTACTGATTGTGCTTGTCATATTCAGAAAACTGTATCACACATCCGAGAGGCCACTTAACTTGCAATTCCTTTTTTTGCTATAGTCCAGCCCTTTTCCTGTTGAGAAAGGGCTGTTTTGAGGTATAAGCAGTTGTAATTGTTTTTTGGCAAACAAATGAAAAAGCAGAGATTTATTTATTTATTTATTTACCCATCCTTTTTGGAGACAGAGTCTTGCTCTGTCACCCATGCTGGAGTACAGTGGCTCAATCTTGGCTCACTGCAGCCTCTGCCTCCTAGTCTCAAGCTATTCTCATGCTTCAGTCTCCTGAGTAGCTGGGATTACAGGCACGCACCACCACACCTGGTTAATTTTTGTATTTTAAATAGAGACCTGGTTTCACCCTGTTGACCAGGCTGGTCTCAAACGCCTGACCTCAAGTGATCCACCCACTTCAGCCTCCCAGAGTGCTGGGATTACAGGCATGAGCCACCGTGCCCAGCCAAAGCAGAGATGTTTTAAAGGTACCAGATATACATCAGTTGAAACTAGAAACAAGGAAAGAAAGGTGATTTTTCAATACAACAGACAATTCAGAAGTTTAAAAGGCCATTTAAATATATGTTCCATGTAGATACCCTGTTGGATTTATATACAAAATTAGAAGGCATAGTTCCAGCAGAAAAAAAATATAGTTAGAAAATGTTCAAATGCATGTAATTTATTGAATTAAATGAAAAAATAAGAATTAGTAAAGAATATAATGTAATTGGCATCATTTAAATTTTAGTAAGTGCAAGGTTTCTTTTGAATCCGGCAACTTAATACGTACTTAGCTCTCAGTATATACAAATAGCATAGAAAACTTGGTCACACTCTAGGAGCGTCTATTATAATAAAGGAAAGTAAATAGTTTAAAGATCCTTTTTAGGTTTTGTATGTGAGATTTACTGCTGAGTTTATTCCAAAATGGTGAGAAGAAATAGGAGGTAAAGAGCATGCTGACAGCCAGATCGTCTAGTTTTTTATTATTAATAAGAAGGAATTTGTAGCCTGCTTCTCTTGGCCCTGACAAACTTATTTGGGGGGCTCTTCTCAGCTCAGTTAGGTAGCAAGCCATAGTGGAAAGGGCACAGACATCATGTTCAGATGCTTGTCCTGTTTCTTACGGTTGATAATCCAAGGGGTGGTGCTCAGGCCAGGCTCCTGCAGTTGAAACCAGAGCAGCAATTTATCTTATTTTTCTGCTCTTCAGCTTAAGATTTTATTTGCCTGAATGCCCTGAAGAAAGAATGAAAAACTAAACCGAATGATCCCAACTGCTCCATTTGGCACATAAGATTTTGAGGCTTTGTGTGATTTCATGAATAGGAAGGTAAATGAGATGGTATATCAGAATGTGCCATGGTAACTGAATGAAGCTCAGCGTGAACTCTTACTGTAATCTCTTTAGATACTTTGAACCTTCAATTCACCAAACATTTACTGAGCACCTACTATGTGGCCTGGATATACATTGCTGAACAAACCGAACAAAAATCTTTGCCCTTGTGAAGTTTATGTTTCAGTGGTAGGTTCTTCTGATTTCTATATAAATTTTAGACTCAGTTTGTCAATTTCTAATGTCTTCCAGTCATTACTATGAACACAGTATATCCCTCTACTTTATTTAAACATTAATTAATTTTTCTATTATGTTTTACATTTTCTACGAAGATATCTTTAACATCTTTTGGGTCGTAGGATTTGCTCCTATTTATTTAACATAATGCTGTTTTTAATGACTTCTTTTTTTTTTTTCTTTTAAGACAGAGTCTCACTCTTTCACCCAGGCTGGAGTGCAGAGGCATGAGCTTGGCTCACTGAAACCTCCGCCTCCTGGGCTCAAGCGATTCTCCTGCCTCGGCCTCCCAAGTAACTGGGATTACAGGCACATGCCACCATACTTGGCTAATTTTTGTGTTTTTAGTAGGATGGAGTTTCACCGTGTTGGCCACACTGGTCTCAAACTCCTGACCTCAAGTGATCTGCCTGCCTGTGGCTTCCCAGAGTGCACAGTGCTGCGTGAACCACTGCACCTGGCCTTAAATGGCATTTTTTAAAATTGCATTTTCTCACAGTTTGTTGCTGACATACTGAAATACAATTGACTTTGTATAGACTCCCTTCATCACAATAAGGAATTTTCTTTCTATCCTTACTAAGAGTTCATTTTCCATTTTTAAAATCACAAGTAGATGTTGAATTTTCTTAAATGCCTTTTCTCCATCTTTTGAAGTAATCATATGAATTTTGTTTCTTATTCAGTGAATGCAATAAAATTTACAGGTTAGGTTTATTTTCTAATGTTATTGATATAACAATAATAATATAATACTATTGCATTCATGGAATTAATCCCATTTGTTATCCCTTCTTTTTAACCTGTAGATGGATTTTGGTCTACTAATATTTTGTTTAGGATTTTTGCATCTGTTTCTCAGGAAGATTGGCCTATAGCTTTCTTTTATTATAATTTTCTCATCAGATGTTGATGTTAAAGTTTGCTGGCCTCATAAAACAAATTATTCTCTCTCTGTTTTCTGGAAGAATTTGTATAAAGTTGATAGTCTTTCTTCCTTTGAAATATTTGGGGTACTGAGCATGGTGGCTCACTCCTGTAATCCCAGCACTTTGGGAGGCCGAGGTGGGTGGATCACTTGAGGTCAGGCATTCGAGACCAGTCTGGCCAATATGGTGAAACCCCATCTCTAATAAAAATACAAAAATTAGCTGAACATGGTGGTGGACACCTGTAATATATATGGTGGAGTTCACTGATGAAGCCATTTGGACTTAGACTTTTCTTTGTTGGTAGATTTGTAATTGATTATGGATATACTTTTTTTAGTAGTTAGGGTATTTAGATTTTTCTGTTTTTACTTCTGCCTAACTCTGTCTCTGCATCTTCCTTCTGGAAATACAATTATATATATATTAGACCTTCTAGCCCTGTTTCCTATGTCTGTTTTTATTCTGGATATTTTATTTTTACCCAGCCTCTAGCTCACTAACTCTCTCCTTAGCTGTGTCTAACCTACTAGTAAACTCATTCTTACTTTTCCTTATTATATTTTCCAGAGCTAGACTTTCTACTTAGTTCTTTTTGAATTACTTATTCTGTATCAAAATTCACAATCATTTTTCTTATTCTGTTGGACCTGTGTCTTGGTTCTTATAAAGTCTAAGTCTCATAACCATGATCTGGAGCTCACAAGGATCTTGTTTCATTGTCTTTTGTTTCTCTTGGCATGTTGTCTTGCTTCTTGTGAGTCTGGCTATTTTTGATTGAGTGCCAGATATTTTACATGAAAATTTATAGAAACAATTTAAGACCTAGGATGATGTTAATTTCCTCCAGAGAACTTACATTTGTTTCTAGATAGACAGGTAGTGGCACTTGTAATCTTGAATAGCCTTAATTTATTTTCAGAGATTGAGATGATTTGAAGCTAAACTTCACTTCTGGAGAGAGCTGGTTTATTTCCAATTCACTCCTACTCCTAGAGTGTAGCCCTTTGGAATCCACCCAAAGCATAGGGATTTTATCAGACGCTCCCCCTTAGTGAGCCCTGGAGTGCAATTTTTGTCTCTTTGGATTTTTTGTGTGTGAAACTGTTAAAAGAAAGATTTGTTCAGCTTCTCAGCCTCTCACCAACCACTCTAGAATTGGCAAAGGCCACCATGTAAAAATGTCCCCACATGCCAGCTTTACAAATTCTCCTGCTTTATGTTATCTCCAGGATCTTGACCTCATAAGTCTTCCCTGCTTTGTCTAACATTTTGAAACAGACCTGTGAATGATTATCTAAACATTCATTAATAAGAGTGGAAAGCATTTGCATTTCCATGAATTGCTTGATCACATTTATTGCTAATTTTTTCTATTGATTTGTTTTTCTAATTTGATCTATAGAAGTTTATTTTTTGGCCGGGCACGGTGGCTCACGCCTGTAATCCCAGCACTTTGGGAGGCCGAGGCAGGCAGATTGCCTGAGGTCAGGAGACCAGCCTGGCTAACATGGTGAAACCACTTCTCTACTAAAAATACAAAAATTAGCTGGGCTTGGTGGCGCATGCCTGTAATCCCAGCTACTTGGGAGGCTGAGGCAGGAGAATGGCTTGAACCCAGGAGGCGGAGGTTGCAGTGAGCCAAGATTGTACCACTGCACTCCAGCCTGGGTGACGGAGTGGGACTCCATCTCCAAAAAACCAAAAAAGTTTATTTTTCACATAGTCTGTATGTTAATTATTTGCTAGTTAGATAAGTTGCAAATACTGTCTCAGAATTGCTTATCTTTTAATTTTTATTCAATATTTTAATTTTTTGAGAAGACTATCTTCTATCTTTTTCCTTATGGCTTCCAAGCTTGCTTAGGAAGGTCCTCCCTAACCTAGTTATGAAATATATTCTCTTTTATTTTCTTATTTTCTTATACTTTTGAGAGTTTTGTTTCATACATTTAACTCTTTAATCTACCTCAAATTTATTATGTTATGTGAGATATTATGTGGGATAAGGATTGGGGTAGACAGAATGGCCCCTGAGGGAGGTCCATACTCCATTCCCTGGCATCTGTGACTATGCACATTGCATTGCAAGAGATTTTGCAGATATAATCAAGGTTACTAATCAGTGATCTTAAAAAAGGGAGATTATCCCAGATTATCCAAGTGGTGGGGCCGATCCAGGCACATGACCACTAAGGACCGAGAACTTTCTGTGACTGGAGGCAGAAGAACATGGCAAATGTGGCAAAAGGGGGCGGGGGGTGGCTAGAGAGATTTGAAGCATGAGAACCATTGCGCCATTGCCACTTTAAAGAGGGAGAGGACAACTTGATGAGGAGTAGCAGTCGCAGGGAGATGAGAGGGACCCCCAGCTCACAGCCAGCCAGGAAATGGGAACCTCAGCCCTGTAGTGCCAAGGAAGTGAATGCTGCCAACAACCCAAATGAGCTTAGAAGTGAATTCTCCCCGAGAGCCTCCAGATAAGAGCCCAGACCAGCTGACAGCTTGATTTTGACCTTGTGATACCCAGAGCTGAGGATCCAGCTGAGCTCCCTCAAACTTCTGACCTGCAAAACTGTGAGGAAATAAATCTGTGTTGTTTTAAGCTGCTAACTGGGTAATTTGTTACAGCAATGATAGAAAACTAATACAGGAATCTTACTAGTTTCCCTTCCAAATAGATAGCCAGTTATTAATACTAATACCATGTACTGACTGAGATATATTTCTCACATTTTTTGGAAATGTCATCATTTCCAAACATCAAATTTTTGATATGCGTGTGAGTCTGGGACTTTCTCTTCCTTCCCACTCATTGATTTCCTGTGCCAGTAGGAGCCATCTATTATGGTACTTAAGAGCATGAGCTCCGGAGTCACAGTGCCTGGTTTCAGATCCCAGCGCTGCCACTTCCACTTAATTGCTATGGAACCTCAAGCAAGATACTGGCTTGATTTGCCTCAGTCTCCCTATCTTGAAAAAGGATTAATAGTGGTACTCACCTTATGAATTTGTTGTGAGGATCCAATCAGGTATTACAAGTAAAACCTTCGGAAGAGTACTAATATGTAGTAAATATCCTCTATAAAGAGAAGGCTCCTCTCATCATCTTTTTAAAGAATTGTTTTAGTTATTCTTAAGCATTTTCTCCTTCACGTGAATCTTGGGCTAAGATTGTAGAGTTCATTTTTTTAAATCCCACTGATTGTCTTATGGGGACTGTATTGAATTTATGAATTAGTCTCAGGACAATTGACATCTTTGCAATATTGAGTCTTCCCATTCAGGAACTTTACATCTCTTTGCATTTCATTAGTTTTTTCATTACAATTGAAATCTATCCTAATATGGATGGTTGTGTTGTACATTTCTTATTAAACTTATTCCCAAATGTATTATGGTATATTTTCTCTTCATGGATTTCCCTTGTTTTTTCCTAAATGGATAATTCTGGTATTTAGGAGTATCACAGTTGTCTCACCAGAGCTCTTACCAACATTACTTCTAATGATCTTTCACTTGATTTCTTAAATTTTCTAAGTAGGCAATTGTATCATTCCTAAACAGATAAAACGTTTGTCTTGCTGACGAGTTGATGGGTGCAGCACACCAACATGGCACATGTATACATATGTAACCTGCACGTTATGCACATGTACCCTAGAACTTAAAGTATAATAAAAAAATAAATAAAAAAAAAAAAAAAAACGTTTGTCTCTCCCTGCGTATATTTCATCCTTATTTATTAATGTTTGTCGTATTGCACAGGTGAGGCCTCCAGTTCCATATCGAGTAGTACCAGTGATAGTGTATGTCCTTGTCTTTTTCTTTAATGAGAATGCCTAAGTTTCACTGAAAGAGTTTGCTTCCTGAGGATTTCTAGTAGCTACCTTTTGTTGAGTTCAGACACATCACCTTCATTCTAATTACTTGTGGACATATTTTGTCATTTCCACTAGACTAAGGCTCCTCTGAAGGCAGTGAATATATTATAGTAGGAATACACACACACATATATATGTACTAAATATATATATCTACACACATACACACACACATACTATAAATACACACATACTATATATATACATACACACATATGTACTATATATATACATATACACACATATACATATGTTTGTTGTGTGTTGGTGTATATAGTATATCTGTTTGTTCCACAGTCAACTTTCACCACACAGAAGATGAACAGAGTTTTTCTCCAGTTGGTACAGGGAGTTTGTACCAGTGAGAGACAGAAAGCCTCCAAGTTCTCTTGCATATGCAGGATGGAAACACCATTCTTCTTGTCCTTACATCAGTCACAAAGATACTTTTTGGCCCTTTTCTCTTACACCTATCATTGGCTCCCTTAGACACAGTGCAAGATCCTCTTTTCTGAGATGTAGCATTTCCCATACATGGGGGTACTTCTCCCCTTGTTGATGCTACCTCCCAATTTCCCCTTTGGGAGCTCTTAAAGTGTAGTCAGGGCTCTCTTTTCTGTGATGTCACCCTGTGGTCTGACCTTCAGATTCCTGACCCCCACTGACTACTGTTTTCCCTTTTGCCACCTGCTTATACTCCTTCTCTTTCCACCAGCTGCGTACTATTTGTTTTACCCACCCCCTTCTCAGCCAAACAACCCCAACAGACATCTGAGAAATATGCTTTCCTTTAGAAATAATAGTGAATATTTATATATTTATATTCTTTATATCTATTATGTTGTTTTGATAAATTTCTTTATAATAATGGGTTATTTTTTCAACAACTGTAGTGTAAGTTGATTCCCCAGTTATCTGTATTGAGCTTAATCTTGGTGCTCCCCCCGCCCCACTACCACAGTGCTTTGTACAAAGCAGGCATTCAACTGCGTGATCAGTAAATACAGGAGTAATACATTCCATAAGGTTTTGGACCCTGAGTTGGCTGACAGTCAGATTCATAATTCTGAAGTAGCATCTACTTAGTTTTCATTAATCCTTAAAATGGCTACATTTTTGCATAGGTGTATACTGACCTTTTTAGTGAAGCTTGTGAAAAACTGATTGTAGCATATGTGAAAATTAATATGTAATAAGTATTGACTGATGGTAGCGTCTGTGAAAATTAAGTTGGTTAATTGTTGCAGCCTCTATTTCTTTGTGAGCTGTGATGTTTTGGAGCTTCTGAGTCTGGAGGAAGGTGGGGTTAAGGTGAAGCCTGAAGAATGCATGATGGGTTTTAAAAGTTGACACTTGTTGGTATTCAGTTTTTAAATAGGAGACAAAGAATAATAAATGTGTTTACATTTGTGTATATTAATATACTGCCAGTAAATAGAAAAGTTCTTGAGAATTTCAATTATGAGGGGTTTTTTTTTTTAGTTACAACTGAGTTATAAAAATATACAGAAAGTAACAGGACCCAAACAGTGAGTTGAAATCCTGCCTGTTGGGAAATTTTTGCTATGATACCTATATAACTAGTAGGGTATAATTAGAGGATATTTTGGAAATGACAGAACACAAAAGTTTCAGACCCTCTTTTAAGCATCAATTAAAAAAAAAAAAAACCTCAAAGAACATATACCCCACTGAAGCGACAAGCAGGTTATTTTTAAAAAGAGAAGGCGCTTATTCAGCAAACATTTATTCAGCACCTACTATGTACCAGGAGCCATTAGCCTTGGACTGTAAGATAATTAAGAGAGTCTTTTTCCTGAAGGAGCTCATAGCCAAGTAGAAGAGATTTCTGAGGTTAATTTGCATTGACTTCTTACCCCAACATAATCCTATTTTTCTTCTCCGTTTTTTAGACCTCAGCTTCTCAATCTCTCCTATTGACTTCTGATTTTTGGCCTTCCCCATACAGCAGATAATCTCTGTTTTCTGGTATTTATTCCCTACTTCTTCCAGCTATACATTCTCTCTCCCTCAATGATACCATCTATCCCCATTGGCTTCAGGTCTCATGTATTGTGATGATTCTCAAATTGTTATCGCCAGGCTATGCATACTCTTTTTCAAACTCCAGCCCTACGTTTATACCCCTGTGGTAACACATGCATTTCACTCTGGCACATCAGACTCTAAAGTCTAAAACTATTCCTTAGAAGAGAATTTCTTGCCACCAAATCTAGTTTTATGCTGGAATTTGGGGCTCGATCTCATAACATCTTTTCAAAAGGAAAGAGAAATGAGTCAGTAATAGGCAGTAGTAAAAGAATTAATCTTAACACTAGGCGAAGTCAAACTGGTAGCACGATTTCAGTGAGGAGAGAAGGGCCAGCTGCCCCTGTCCCAAAATGCTTCCCCCGCTGCCAAAAACTGAACTGATGGGGGCCAAAACATTCAGGTATTAGGGACCAGACCTTGACTTGACCATCAGAGGCTTTTTAATGCAAGTTACCCATTGAAATGGTCACACACTAGAGACTTTACCAAAAGAAGTTTGCTAGGAGAAAATGGGGAGAAAATGTGACAATGTGGGGCATTAGATGGGGAGGGCAAGATTCCGTAAGTGGAGTGATGGAGAGAGAAAGGAGAGGCCCAACGATCCAAAGAAAAGCATCTCTTGCCAATTTTGTATGGTGCTTGCCTGGCAGTCGAAAACAGCCTGTTCAAAAGTGACTTTGGCTAAAAGGGTGGAACAAACTCTTCCAGCCAATCAGTAATACTGAGTTGAGAGAGTAGAAACCATCCAAATTCTAACAAACATGGAAAGAAAAGGAAACACTTCTTGTTCCATCCCAGGAAAGAAGGGAAAGTACCTCTAACTTGGTGCTGTTGTCAGAAAGCACTTTGATTCCTTTTCAGCTTGTGTGATCCCGAGAATGTTGCTTCCCGAAAGCCACATACAGTCAGGTGGTTTTAGAGTTTTCTCTGCCGTCTCTGCCCTTGCAATTATGAATTATATAGACTTTTAGTGCTTAACTACAAACAGAAGATATTCCAGGTGGGGGATCTGAGTTAGGAAAAGAAAAATGCGGAAATACAAGTCACAGGGGTAATAAGGTCTCTTGGATGTGGGTAGAAAGTTCCTGACTAAATGCCGAAGGCTTCATGTGTATGTGGAAAGCTCAGCATACCTGGGGGCCTGGGGATTACTGAGGGAGCAGGCAGAGATGCTTTCCACGTGTGAATTGTTTACAAGCCAAAAACAAAATAAACGTTGGCCCTGTCACCAACTTGTAGTTTATTGAAATGGAGTAGGTCCCCTAAGAATAGTGCACAAGGAGGCTGAGCACAGTGGCTCATGGCTGGAATCTCAGCACTTTGAGAGGCTGAGGCGGTCCGATCACTTGAGGTCAGGAGTTCAAGACCAGCCTGGCCAACATGGCAAAAACCCATCTCTACTAAAAATACAAAAATTATCCGGGTGTGGTGGTGCACACCTGTAATCCCAGCTACTTGGGAGGCTGAGCCAGGGGAATCACTTGAACCTGGGAGACAGAGGTTGCAGTGAGTGGAGACCGCGCCACTGCACTCCAGCCTAGGTGACACAGCGAGACTCAGTCTCAAAAAACAAAAAGTGCACAAGGGAGTGGTGCAGGCATCGGCCTCCCTCTGAGCATGGTGGCTGCTGCAGGTCAGACGTCACTGCTAGGTGAGCTTCCATGGGTCCTGCCGTGACTCATTATTGCTTGTTTTGCTCTTCATGGTTCTACAAGTTATGTTTATCCTCAGTATAGAAATATCACAACCTGATTTTAATCAGGTTTCTAAGTTTGTCTAATTAAGTATGAGAAATTTAAAATACTATATACCTGTACCTAAAATGAATGACCGCCCTAAAATAGTATTGCTTCTAATTTTTAGCCTCCATGAAAGATTCCTCTCGATAGGTTGTGTGTGTGTGTGTGTGTGTGTGTAAGAGTACAAATGTTAAAACTCATATCCTTCTTAAATTATAGATGTATGAGTGAAAATAATAAATATTTTTTTGCTTTCTAGCACATTATAGTGGGACAACAGTTTTAGTCAATCCTATAAAAGATACCAACTCAGAATATGTCATGTTATTCCCCGCTCCATTGCCCTGGAGTTGTGATTCCTCCGTAATTCATCGGGCTTCTACATTTGGTTCCCTGGACGTTCTCCCAAGCTTGTTCAACCATTAGCCTTCTGGAGTTCTGGGTTTAAGTACTGTCAGATCGGATTTAAATCATGTGTGAAGGCTTGGTGGGTCCATCATTGTCCTCAATTTAAGAAGCATTATAGAGGTCACGACATCGCTACAAAGAAGGTGGCACTAATCCCTCACTTTATAAAAGGGAATGCTGTGGTATGCATTACACCAAAAGACCCAGCCCCACCAACGCCACCGCCCAGAGAGCCAGCAATGTGTTCATTTCCTCCACCCTCCCTGCACACTTCCAGGGATGGGTAGTACAAAACCAGATGTAAACTATTTTTCAAATACTCCTCTGACTTAGCATTAAGTTTCCCTTAGACCAGATGCCAGTGTTTAAATAATATCCTGAAGGATCCAAAGAGAAGGAATGACTCATCGTGTTTCATTCATATAAAATCTGAAATACGGAGGGAAAGAGTACGAAGGAACCAAGTACCTTGAGTATGCCTTGCTGGAGTGTAATAATTTGAAAAGAATACTGCCTCACTGATGAATGAATGCTCAAAAGTGAAGTGTTGTTTTTTTTAATTTAATTATCAATTGAACTTTCCATTATTTGTTATTAGTGCTCTTTAGGAAAAATTAAAAGCAAACCATTATGATTTCTTTTGCAAAGCAATTTGGTTATGTTTTCAGGAAATTGGGCAATGCTTGCTTTAAAGTGGCTCTGTCCTTTAATCACTTCCATTTACTTATTTTATTGATTTATACCTTGTTCTCTGCAATTCCTACTTTGATGACTTGCATCAATTAAGACATACAGCAAATAACAAAACTCTTTGTCTTTGTGTAAAGTTATTTTCTCTGGTGCTGCCTAAGTATTACCAAAGGCTTCACCCAGCACAAGGGACTAATGAACCCTAGATTACAGCAGCGTCAGTCATCAAGAGATCACCAGTAATGTTGGCTACTAAGCATGTGGGTGTCCCATGAGATAGACATTGTATGAAAAAGGCCCCCACACTATGTAAAACAGAGACCAGTTAAAGGTTGCCCAGCAATGGAGAAGGTCCATTGAGGTTAAATAGCATGAACTTGTAGATGACCCTAATGAAACAGCATACGTGTATTTTATTATTGCTGTTTACTTTCTGTAGCAACAGAAGGTAGCCTGGGGATAAAGCATGCAGGTGTCAGGGAGCTCCCAGAGTTCGGGTTTGGCCCAAAAAACCTGGCAACATAAGTTTTTGTGTATAAATTTTAGGTTAAGTCACCAAGAGACTACACGAGGAAACTAACTCATTAATTCAGAAAGTAGGCAAGTTTTGAGTGATCACAGTTGAAATGCAGGTGAACAGTGAGGCAGGCATGGCATTTGGAGATGTGGAAGTTGGTTTGGGAGCTGGGGAGGTGTCAGTACCCAAAGCAATCCAGTCTAGCCAGTAGGGTGTGGCAGAGTTCAAATCGAGTGGCCTTCACTACCTTGCTGGGGGACTGCTGGGGCCAGCTTATAGGGTACAAAGTCTAGGTCCTTGGCAGGGAATCTCAGCCCCAGTCAAATAATTTATTAGAAATAACTGGTTGGAGAACAAATGGTTTAACCAATAAGAAGAATGTGTTGCTTCATGTAAACTGAGAAGTAGCATTGGCTTCAGGGGAGGCTTAATCTAATAGCTCAAATTATGTGACCAAAAGCCAATTATTCTCTCTCCATTTTTTAACTCTATTCCCTTATTGTTGGCTCCATTCTCCACAAATTGTCTTTTTCATGGTTGCAAGATACCTGCTATCAGTTCCTGAGCCTATGTATCCAGGCTCATATCGGAAGGAAAGAGAAAGTTCTGTTCCACAGAACCTCCCACAGTATCCTAGGCTCATCTTTCATCTGCCCTGTGCTCTAATTCTAGCAAGGACCTGGAGCAGTAGGCAGGAGGGAATGGCTGAAGCCCATGCATATGAACTGGGTTAATGAAGCATACCCTTGAGTTGATCCTGAGACCCCGATACTGGGTCTGCAATAGCAAGAAGAATTCAGTTGTCTCCAGCTGATGGACTGAGGCTCTTATATGTACCTCCTGTCCTGACCTGCATTGTCTTAGCAGTTTGGTATAGGGCTAGGCTTGCCAATGGAAAGGAGGCCAATGACACAGCAAAGTGGGGGTGAAAAAAAATCTATGGTCTGGAAATAAAAGGCATTAAAATTGAGGTGGTGTTATGGGCTGAATGCTAATGCCTCTCACCCCGCCAAAATATTGAAGCTCTAAGCTCCAGTGTGATGGTATTGAAGATGGGGCCTTTGGAAGGTAATTGGGCCTTTGGAAGGTAATTGGGCCTTTGGAAGATCATGAGAGTAGGGCCTTCATGGTGATATTAATGCCCTTACAAAAAGAGACATAAGAGAAATCTTGCACTCTGTCTACCATGTGAGGATACATAAGGAGGCAGCCATCTGCAAGTCAGGAGAGCCCTCGCCTAAACTGGACCGTGCTGGTACCCTGATCTTGGATTTCCCAGCCTCTAGAACTATGAGGAATAAATGTTTGTTGTTTAAGCCACCCAATCTACAGTGTTTTGTTATAGCAGCCTGAGCTGACTAAGACAAGTGGAAACCAGGAAACCAAAGGTATCAAAGATAGTTCAGTGGGGACGCTGAGTGTTATCAGGATTGAGAGGAAGACGGCTGGAAACCTTGGCATTCATTGTCTTGGGCTCTACCTGCTGCATCAGTCACATCTTATAACTATGTCATCACCAAGTCATGTTATTTCTAACTCCAAAATGTCACTTTAGTTCTATTCACCTTCTCCATTCTCCCCGTGGACATCTTCGTTTGACTCCTAATCACCTTGGATTTGGACAAAATGGTCTCTTCCTAGCTGCGTCACATCTGGGCAATCTTCCTAAAATACCATTGTCATCATGTTATTCCCCTGCTCAGAAAAACAACTGCCTCACACTCACTTGTTGGATCTCTCTGCCAGACATTTAAGTTCTCTTAAAACTTAATTAATGGACTGTCCAATATTATTTCTAAGCATTCCCCAGCATCTCCCGTCAAGCCCTCAGCCAAGTGTGGGTGCTCAGCTCTCACACCAGCCACACTCATTTTCGCCTTGGCTCATGTTTTTTCCTTCACCTGGAATTTCCTTTTGCCAAACTTCTGCCTGTCCAGCTGCTACTCAGCTTTGGGAGCATAGCTCAAGACTCACCTCCCACAGACCTTCCTGAGCAATGCCATGCCCAAAGATCTTTTTCTTTCCCCAAATGTCTATTATACTGAGTTTCCCTGTAGCTGGATGTATAATTTTGTTTTTGTTTTTGTTTTTGTTTTTGTTTTTGTTTTTGTTTTTTTGGAGACAGAGTCTTGCTCTGCCGCCCAGGCTGGAGTGCGGTGGGGCCATCTCGGCTCACTGCAAGCTCCGCCTCCCGGGTTCATGCCATTCTCCTGCCTCAGCCTCCCCAGTAGCTGGGACTACAGGTGCCCGCCAACACACCTGGCTAATTTTTTGTATTTTTAGTAGAGACAGGGTTTCACCGTGTTAGCCAAGATAGTCTTGATCTCCTGACCTCGTGATCTGCCTGCCTTGGCCTTGTATAATGTTTATAGGTTCATTTTGCTTCCCCCCAAAACTGTTACTTCCTTGAAGACAAGGTTTGATTCTTACTTTGGGTTCTCCACAGAACAGAGGCTACTTCTGGTCAACTCTTAGGCATTCGGCATTGATCAGGGAGGCAAAGGAGGAAGCTGGCATAAAATGCAAATATCTAGTTCTGTGCTGGGTTGTGGGCTGGGTTTCCTACGCAGCTCCACCATCCTAGCACTTTCTCACCTAACTACCCAGCAGTCTCTACCATTCGATTGGCTCAGAATAGTTTAAATTAAGAAATATAGGGAGGCCGGGCGCGGTGGCTCAAGCCTGTAATCCCAGCACTTTGGGAGGCCGAGACGGGCGGATCACGAGGTCAGGAGATCGAGACCATCCTGGCTAACACGGTGAAACCCCGTCTCTACTAAAAAAATACAAAAAACTAGCCA
>NC_045449.1:59309736-59333379 GCF_002776525.5 Piliocolobus tephrosceles | reverse complement strand
CAAGCTCCGCCTCCCGGGTTTACGCCATTCTCCTGCCTCAGCCTCCCGAGTAGCTGGGACTACAGGCGCCTGCCACCTCGCCCGGCTAGTTTTTTTTTGTATCTCTCAGACTTCTTATGGTTGCCATATATGATCCACAAACTAAGTTGAGCTATACCATGTGTAGACTAAATTTAAAAATCTCAGACAAGTCTTTTGAAAATTCTTATTCCATCAAGCATCTACTTTGCCTTAAGGGACATTTAAAATATATATTAACCTAAGTTTACAATACAACAACCCTTACGTTTCCAAGATTACTGGATATGATAAAGATCACATAAGATTACTGGCTATGACAAAGATCACATAAGCCGCCTTTAGTACAGGGATTTGGTCTCACCTGTCTTCATGTTTTAAAGCTTCCTAAGGAACATAAAGAAGCAAGATTAATTCAGCTCATCAAAATGAAGGAGAAAAAAAGAGTTTTCTCAGAGCTGGATGAAAAAGGTTAACATCATGCAAGATAAAATAGTATCCTTAACCCTAAAATCTTAGCCTTTCTGCTGCCGACGTCAGTTTTAAATACATGTGCAAGATAAAGAGAGGGAATGAAATTGCTGTAGAGACCTAAGTTTCCAACTTGGGCACTCAAGCTACACGGAAAGATCCTTCAGATGGGAGCCTCTTACGGTTGGAAATAAAGCAAAAACACACACTCTAAAACTCTATTTGAATAAGAAAAGATGCCCTTTCTGTTTGTTTCCACTTACAAATGAAGTTGGGATTTTCACCATAATATGTTTTACCATGTGGGCCAATAAACATGAAGAGTGGCATTCATCATCATATCCACACATGTTTAGGATTTTTTTTCTCATTTTAAATCGTGAATTTTTTCTGCCATTTGAAGTAAAGAAAAAAGCTGTCCCAGTGAGGACCCCGCCGGCCCTCAGCCACCAGTGATTGTTGAGAGCTTTTTTCTTTGTCTTTTCACTCTTTACCATGAATCCTTTTCAGACATCATCAGAATATGATTTCTACATTTCAGTACATTTTTAATATTAAAGAAATGCCTTCAATGGAAAGAACAAAATCTTCCTGCTCTTTATTTGACCTTTTTTGGTTTGATGTGATTTTAAAAAAGATCTGGGCAACAGTTTTATAAAGAATGCACAGAAACATTCCTAAAAGAGCACACTAGTGAAAATAATCATGAAAAAAAGATTAGAAGATGAAGCCTCTTGCTCAATCTAATGTAACTATTGCCCTCCCGGTACCGTTTCTTAAGGTTGCACTGGTTTTGTCTAAGTCAGTAACAGTGTACTTATCGTTTTCATATTCTTATGTAAGTGTTTCTAACAGAAATTGTACTTTCATTTATGTCTAAGTGGACCAAACCAAGTTAATATTCATTACCACCAGGCTAGGCAGCATGGCGAAACCCTGTCTCTATAAAAAATACAGAACTTAGTCAGGCGTGGTGGTGCCCACCTGTGGTCCCAGCTACTCAGGAGGCCAAGGTGGGAGGATCATCTGAGCTCATGAAGTTGAGGCTGCAGTGAGTCATGACTGCATCACTGCACTCTAGCCTGGGTGACAGAGTAAGACCCTATCTCAAAAAGATGTTTTTAATAAATAAATAAACATATATATATATATATATATATATATATATATATATTCATTACCAGTTTATCTGCTGTGTAAAAAAAATATAGACATCAATCTCTCTTGAAAGATGGAAAGTGAACTACTAACTGGCTGCCGTTTCTCCATCTTACCTAGAGCAGGTGTAATGCCGATTAAGTGAGCCCAGGTCTACGTGGTTGGATATGTTCTGCTTCATGCAAACTCCAGCCTACATAATAGGTTAGCAAAAATGTCTTTACATTGGCAAAGACAGTCCATGTAATGGTCTCAAACTTCAAAAGAATAATTATTTAATGTTATATAATTTTGAAATAGCATTGATCTCCGGTTCAACATAGAACTTGCTCTCAGGGAACCCACAGTCTAATAGGAGAAAGCAGTGTGCAAATCCATAGTTACAATAGTATCTGATAATGAAGTACAAGCGGAGGCTCTCGGGTAAGGAAGACCTCATACAGGTCCCGACTCAGGTACCACGTAGCTGTGTGACTATGGATAAGCCTATTTCTTCTTACGTAAACAGCCATAAAAGTACCATATAGCAGTCATAGAAGATTAAATGAAATATAATATATGCAAAAGAGTACAATATGGTACCTAGCACATAGAAAACACTCCGTAAGTGTCAACCAATAACTGTTAGATGAACATAATACCAAAGCATTTTAGTGGAGAGGTTCGTTACTGTGACTGGAAGGTTGAGGGAGAGTGTCATGGAGAAGGTCCTATGTAAGAAAGGAGAGCGGTTCTCTAGCCAGTTCAGAGGAAGGAAGGATGCAGAGGAGCACAGAACAGCATATGCAAAGGCATGAGTCACAACATGACGTGAGACTTTTGGGGAAAATGCCAAGTCATTACTGGAGCACAAGGTCCTGGAAAATTAGTCTAAGATCATATGAGAAGGTTCTTAGATGATCCATGCAAAGGAGGTTGTCTTTAATCTACAGATAAAAGAAATCACAGAACTGTTTTTATATGGGAGTGGAGTTGGGGTGAGATGATCAGATCTGCATTTTAGAGAAACATGCAACAGTTTGGAGAATCAGCTGGAGAAGAAAAAACTAGAAGCATGATGACGACATTAGGTTTCTCTTCCTGTAACAGAAACCAAGGTATGGCCAGGTGGCACTTTGGGAGGCCAAAGCAGGTGGATCGCTTGAGCTCACCTCAAGCGGGTGAATTGCTGAGCCTGGGCTGGGCAACGTGGCAAAAACCTTGTTTTTACAAAAAAAAAAAAAATACAAAAATTAGCAGGGCATGGTGGTACATGCCTGTAGTCCCAGCTCCTTGGGAGGTTGAGGTGGAAGGATCGCCTAAGACCAGGAGGTGGAGCCTGAAGTGAGCTGTGGTTGCATCACTGCACTCCAGCCTGGGTGACAGAGTGAGAACCTATCTGAAAAAGAAAGAAATGAGAAGAAAGAGGGGAGGGGAGGGGAGGGGAAATCAAGATATATTAATCTCCAATCAGAAACCTTGAGTTAGTTTTTCCATTGTCTTCAGAATAAAGCCCAGGTACCTTGGCATAAGCTTCAAAGTCCTAACCACCTTGTCTCCACCTATCTCACTTATCCCCTGCCCACCCCATGACCTCCACCCATACTCTACCCTGTGACAGTCCCGAAGCATGCCAACAGTCACCCCTGTGCTTCCTGCCCTTTCCCAGGCTAGCCGTTTTTTCTTCCTCTCATCCATCTTGAAAGTTCCTACTCGTTCTTCAATGTTCCAGTCAAATCTCATCACCTCTGTAAAGGCCTCCATTATCCTGCATCAGTAACATAGGAGTTACTGATGTCTCCTGTTCCCTTCCTGGCCTCTTATATGTCAGTTATATATTTCTGAAGCTCCTTTTTACTCCTCATGTAAAAAGTATAAGCTTTTTTCTTTCAGAAAGCCTAAAGGAAGTCTTTTGATGATGTCACACTCCCTAAGTTTTAATTGAACAAAAATTTCTTTTCTCTCTGCTGTGTAAAGGTGAACAACTCCTGAATGGAGTCAGTGTTTACAATGGTGTTAAGAAATGTTCTGCTGTGAGGTTGTGGGGTCTCGGTTCCCTTTAGCTGGAAGGTGGGGGGATTTATGCACAAAATCTTCATTAGTGTTCATTCGAACTGCCTAAGTAAATCCGGGGTGCACCAGTGGGACAACGGCTGCCTTTGTCTTCCTATTTTGTGTTTTGTATAGAATACCATATCTGGCAACTCATGCCTTCTCAAACATAAGGAGATAATTGGTACTTTGAGGGAGAGGTTTATCTTATTTATAATTGTCAAGAGTTTAAATATGCAGAAAAGAAAGAGCAGTCATAGCTTGCCTCTTTTGAAAAATGCCCTCAAACCAGGTCAGAACTCTGTCTAAATCAGATACTTGAATGATATTTAACTGAAGGTTAGATGTGGATCTTTTATTTTAAGTTTTGCTTTAAAATAAGAAACTATATGTTTATCAACAAATTAATTTCTTCTTAAACTCCCCTATTTGTAGCACTGCTGCTCACCAAAATCTCTCGTGATTAACCTGCAGTCTAGACCACTCTATTTCCTATGTGGTGGTGATATTCAAGGCAGGGGATAGAAATGGCCTGGTCTTTCTTTTTTTTTTTTTTCTTTTTTTTTTTTTGAGATAGAGTCTCACTCTGTCGCCCAGGCTGGAGTGCAGTGGCGCAATCTCGCCTCACTGCAACCGAAATGGCCTGGTCTTCTTGCTTATTTTCCTTGATCTCAGCAGCACTTAACACCTACTTTCCCTCCTACTCTTGGGAACCCCAAAGCCTTGCTCCCCACTCTCCTAACTTTCATCTCATCTCTAGGGCCATTTCTGGTCATTCCCTGCTTCTGCTTCCTTCTCCTGCATCCTAAATGTGGAAGTCCCTTATAGATGAGCCTTGGCTCCTGGGACATTCCTGTTCTCCCCTTTCCCCTTCAGAGAGCTCTTCCATTCCCAGGGCTGCAGCTTCTTCTTCTGGCCTGTGATTCTTGGGTCTCTAGTCCTGCTTTTCTCCTGAGCTCCACTCACATATTTCCTCATGAATGTCTCCTCTGCTTCTCAAACTAAGTACATGCAAACCCCCAAACATACCTTGTGTCCTACCCACACCCAGACCAACTCCCTGTACTGTACCCATTGCCTTGTCTCTGCAGGGACATCACCCTTCTTCTAGGCATATGGCTGAAGCATATATTCTCATATAACTCATCTCTTGTTTCTATTCTACGAAGAGAGGTAATTAATCAGCTTCTATTTTATGACCTTCCCATAGCTGTCACCTGAGATCAGATTAGGAGTTCCTCACTTTCCTAGATCACTCCAGCAGCTCCCAGCTGCCCCCCTGAATCCCAGAATCTCCTGTCCTGAGATTTCATCACAATACTTCCAGATCAATCCTCTTCCCTTCTCCACCTCCCAGTAATAAATGGGCACAGTACAGGGTTAGATGTCAGGTTTCAATCGTGGTTCCAACAGTTAACGCACCGTGAACCTATTTCCTTCTCGATGAAGTGAGTAGATAATGTCTGTCTTCCAAATTGTATGTAAGAATTAAATAGAATCATCACAGTATGTAAAAGATTATGCATCGATTGCTTAATACAGTATCTGGCACATGTAAGGTGTTCATAATGTGGGATTTTCTTTGCTTTTTCTATTTTTTACTACATTCCATCTCAATTTGTTGATATAACCTTTACTACCCTCCATAATTTCAAGGTGCCACCTACCTATTCAACAACAACTTTGTTCAGCCGTTTACTCATTAAAGCAATATTTACTAAGCATTTGCTATGTTCCAAGTGCTCCAACCTTACTTCTATGTACAAAGTGTAAATATCAGGGAGACTCCAAAACCCCCATGAGTCTCTCTGAGTATCAGCCTTATTCTGTAGGTCTTCTTGGGTCTTTTATTAGCAAAGTCAGTTATAAACCTCAAGAGTCTTTCTCCACCTACCCTTTGGTTGGGGTTTTGGTCCTTTGTTGATGAAAACTACCTTTTTTAGGAAGTCTAGCCCCAACCAAAAAGGCCTAGTCACCCTCTTTCTGAGAGGAAAGTCAGACATTATAAACAGAAGTGAAAAACACCCTCTCCCTCCCCCAGGTTTTCCCCAAACGCTTTCAGGGATGTACCTTGCAACATAGAGAAGGTGCTTCCTTCCAACTTGTTTAAACTTGGTCCTCCAAATATTCACGTTCTTCAACACGTACCTGTCCAGACTTTCTACATTCAGCCTTTCTCATCCCATGCCTATAGAATTGCTGAACTGTTCAAACTGCTTTAGGACCTGTACCAACTCTTCTTTGAAAGAGTGGAGTAGTCATAGTATATATCAACCTAAGGAAAGAAAACATATTAGGAATGTTATTAGTAAGAAGAAAAACATTAGAAATGAGACCAAAATTATATATTCTAGCAAGAAAGGAGCTGGCATTTGGTTTTAGAAGAAAAAGAGGCATGAGTCATTGACTATCTCAACCATATAAAAAGTCTGATAGTGAGTAAACCGGAGAAGCACAGAGGAGGAAAGAACATGATGAAACCAACTCCCCTCCTTCGGGGTGAATCTCTAAGATCCCCTTTGATCTCAGCAGCCCTGTAGGCCCTGGTGTTTGCCTCCGACTTTCTCAGCTTTGAAGGCAGCCTACTTATTAATAGCCACTGTGCTGATTAAGAACTGCAATACTGAGATGACAGAATCTTCTCTTTGTCTTTAGGGAAAGCGTGTGTGATGAGTTTACTCTAGACATTCTGAAGACCTTGTCATTTTGAGACAAAGACTGACTTAACACCAAAGGTTGTAAGCTCTGTCTGATTCGTTCATTCATCAGCAAATATTTATTGTATTGAGTTGCTACCATGTGCCAGACACCAAGCTAAATGCTGAGGCCGTAGCAGTCAGCAAAACGACCACAGTCCCTACCTAGTGGAGCTCAGTCTAGTTGCAGGGGTCAACCAACTTTCTATAAAGGGCCAGATAACAAATGTTTCAGGGCTTGTGAGCCATAAGGTCTCTGTCAAGACTACTCAATACTGCCATTGTCGTGAGAAAGCAATCACAGACAATAAGTAAACAAATGAGCATGGCTGTGTTACAGGAAATCTTTATTTACAAAAACAAGCAGTGTGCCAAATTTGGTCTGCAGGCTGAAGTCTGTTGACCCCTGGTCTAACAGATGCGACACACATAAATGTAAGTGAATATTTTGCATATTCTGTGTTGTGTCAATTCAGACCGTTTGGGTTGCAAGGGACAGAAAATCTAACCCAAGCTGAAAAATCCAAGGACAGGGCTAACTTTAGGTATGGATGGATAAAGGGCTCAGTTTATTTTTCTCCACTTCTCAGTTCTTCCCCTGGATTGCCAAAACCCTCAGTTCACTTCTTACTGAGGGTAGCAAGATGGTTGTCACAATTCCAGAATGACATCCACGGGGAAAGTCTGGTGGATGAGAGTCTGCATCCTTTGACTGTCAGTGACTCTGGTTACCTGGACTTGAATCATGTTGCCAGGCCCTAAATAGTTATGGCTCCAGATAATGTGATGTGATGATTGCCTTAGGGTCCTGTCACATACTCTACCCTTGACCCTTGGGTGGGACAGAGAATGGGAGAGGGGTAGATTCCAGTTACCAGAAAACTGGTGAATGATGCTGGAGTAAATGCTGGAATGAATGCTGCTGAATAAAATCTCCACTACATGTGTCTTGTGAAATTCTAAATGAGTACCTCCCAAGGCCACATTTATTAATAGGAGCTCTGTAATATGGTTTCAGTTTTGCCATCTCCAACAGGAAGTAAAGGGTACTGCTTATATGCAAAATACTGTCCAAAATTTTAATATTCACATGTTTATTTTACATCGCAACCTCAATTTTTTTTCCTGTTACCAGCATTTTATTCAGTTTAGTCTATGCTAGAATATAAATACATAACAATATGTCCTTTCTTGTCATGGGTAGTCTTTTACATAACTAAAATTTGTGGCTAGCAGTTTGTATAACCAAAGAAAGCTAAATCTGCCAATTATCAGAAAAGAAGCAAGGTTATAGGAAAATAATACATTTTATATGAATTACAAAGGACAGTTACAATGAAAATCCATTACTCTCCTCTCAACCCAATTTTACAAAATGAAGTCAATATGTATTATTCTGTGAATTGCTAAGAGTACATAAACACTGTGGCCCATTCAAAAGACAGCAGTCAAAGACAAAATGTTATCTTCATGTCATGTACTGTTCTTAGTTCTTTACTGGAGTTAAGCTTCCTTTCATAGTCTTCTTTAGGTGGTAGTAATTTGGCAAGATTTTCATCAAGAAATCCAGCTGTAGTGTCTGGGGCTGCAGTCGCTCAGCCTGCACCCGACGAAGGCAGTCTGCACCATAGATCACCATATTCTCAGGGATGACTTCAAAAGTATTTAGGTTACAGCAAGCCCCAGTGAGGCAGCCACTTGTCAATATTACATTTCTGCCTACATATGCTTTTAATTCAACGACATAATTATCTCCCATTTTCATGGCTTGGGAATGACAACCAACTTCAAACACATTATTGGTGCCAATGATCATAGGTTTTGGTTCTGGATCTTCAGTGTCAGGAGTGATATTATCCGAGGGAGCATTTATGATAAGGGCCTGTTCTTCTATTAGGTTCCCTTTGCCATCACTATTGGCCTGGCTTCCGCAGTAATTCGTGCTTTAGGATGGGTCGCTGTCTGAGCTCCTCTTCTGAGTCTTTGCTGCCATGGTACGGCCCCAGTGACAACCTCAATCTTATTCAGAATTTAAGTCTTTGATTCATGAACAAATTCAGACAGTTTATTAGTAAGTTTCTGGTCTTCGACTGTCTCACCCATTTTCTGTCTTTTCTCTATGTGTGAATCCTTAGAGGTAGACTTACCAGACCCTTGTTTTCTTTTTGGTGTCAGAGAATCTTTTGAACTACCTGAAGCTGGATTTAGAGCATCTAAACCTAATTAAAGTGCTAGGTTTGAACCGTTCACTCATGCTAAAGCTAACTTTCTCTCCACGGGATCAGAAAATGGTCCTGAAAATATAACCCTTTCTAGAAACTAGTTCATGCCACCCTTCAAACAACAGAGGTCGGCAACTGCTTCCTGCATCAGCCACCCCCTTGCCTTGGAGTCCCAGGCCCGTTAAGCAGCAGGCTTCACTCCCTTGTGGTGGAACGGTTCCTATGAACAGGGAACGGAGGACTCCTATTGTGCTGCGTGCTTAGTTTGAGAGGACGCCAGTTAGAATAAAGAACCTGAAGAGGAAATGGTATTGAAGAAAGGGGGGAAATGAGTATTTTTAAGATCGTTAAGAAAATTGCAGTTATTTTTACATTTTCACTTTATATTTCAGAATCAAAGTACATGAGCTCTGCAGCAGAGCACCTTTCTTAAAATGGATTTTTCTTGGCAGTTGCTGTGGCAACACATGATACCTTAACCCCAATAAAAATGGAATTTCTTAGAAGGCGGTGCATTTTCTCACCTGTACTACAGCATTTTTTTGGCATCATCTTTTACTAGTATTTCTTTCATTCCTATTCTTTTTTTTTTTTTCTTTTTGATGGAGTCTCACTCTGTTGCCAGGCTGGAGTGCTGTGGCACAGTCTTGGCTCACTGCAACCTCTACCTCCTGAGTTCAAGTGATTCTCCTGCCTCAGCCTCCCAAGTAGCTGGGACTACAGGTGCGCACCACCACACCTGGCTTATTTTTGTATTTTTCGTAGAGATGGGGTTTCACCATGTTGGCCGGGCTGGTCTCAATCTCCTGACCTCATGATCCACCCACCTCAGCCTCCCAAAGTGCTGGGATTACAGGCATGAGCCACTACACCCAGCCCTCATTCTTATTCTTGAAACCAAAATGTACTCATTCCCCTAAAAAGCCTATGCAAAAACATTTGGCTGCATAGAGGCCCATCCTTCAGAAACATCCTCCACATTCCTGTTTATGTTACATCTGATCCCTCCCAGCAAGCCTCCTTCCTGTGCCCAGCTCCTGCCCACCTCCTCTGGCCCTTCGCCACCCTTCAGAAGCCCTGTGTCTTTTTGCTGCACTCTTCTTACACCAGATGGCCAATTGCAGTGCCTGCCCTTGTCCACCCTCCCTCAGACTACATGCCATGCTCCAAAGTCACCTCTTGTTCTCCCTCCCCTCCTCCTGCCACCTTCAGTCCCCCAACCAGTCAGACTCACTTTGCTTAACATATTCTGCTAAGCCAGGCATTCAGAGAACAGGTTCTGAATAAACTAATCCACAATGAGTAGAAGTATATGTTATTTTCCCTTAATCCTCCTATGTATTGGTGGAAATCCAGTTGGAAAGAGTTTTGAGCTGAGATCCTTCCCTTAAATTAAGTCATTTACAGTGAAGCAATGGTTCCCCACCCGTGGGCCAGAGTTACTGACCAGGATCCGAGAAAATCCGTACGCACACTGCTATACAGTGAATGTTTGTGTCCCCTCCCAAATTCATGTGTTAAATCCCTAATCTCCAATGTGATGGTATTTGGAGGTGGCCTTTGGGAGGTAATTAGATCTAGATGAGGTCATGAAGGTAGGTGCCCCATAATGAGATGAATGCCTTTATAAAGAGAGAGAGAGCCCAGAGCGTGTCAAGGAAAGGCCACATGGGGAGGTCCACATACACATCGCTATAAACTGGAAGCAGGAGGAGAGCCCTTGCCGAGAACCTGGCCATGTTGGCACCCTGATCTTGGACTTTCAGCCTCCGGAATTGTGAGAAATATATGCTTATTGATTAAGCCGCTCAATCTATGGTATTTGTTATCGCAGCCCAAACTAAGGCACTCACCAGCCATTGTTGGTAGCCTGGATAAACAGGCACTACTGTTTTTCAAATGTATATGGATTGTTTTAAATTATAAAATCTAAATTCATTTAAAATTGATTCTGAATTCATAGGAGCTTTTGATAAGGTACTTTCTCAATCCACAGATACTAAAAAATACAAAAACATTTCAATGGAGTCCTCAATTAATCATTAATTTAAGCAAATAATTTGCTATAAGGATTTCTAATGTTGCAAATAATTGGAAAAAGCAATAAAGTCTAATGATAGAGAATTGGCTAAATAGAATATATATATAAATATAATTCATACTATATACATAATATGAAATATATATAATAAAAATCTCCATTAAGTCATATAATGATAACTAATGTTTATTGAACATTTATTATGTGCAACTCTTATACAAATTTTACAGGTATTAAATCATCTAATCTTCACAGTGGCCTTGAAAAATTGTTTTCCTGATAAGGAAACTGAGGCACAGAGAAGTTACTCTTTCTGGGAGCACACAGATTTAAGGGCACAACTCAGACCCAGCTCCAGACACACCAGTTCCAGCGTCTGGGCTCTTAATCCCTACACTTCATGAAATCAAAAGGTTACAAAACAGTCTGTCCTTTTCTACTGGATGGCTCTATTAGGGGATATTACCAGACACCCCCTCAGTTCCAAGCACTCTACAATGATTGATAAAATATAAAAAGAGACCGCATTGTGGTTTTGATTTGCATTTTTCTGATCATTAGTGATGTTGAGCATTTTTGGCCATTTGTATACCACCTTACACTCTCAAGAATGGCCATAATCGGCTGGGTGCGGTGGCCCACACCTGTAATCCCAGCACTTTGGGAGGCCGAGGCAGGCGGATCACCTGAGGTCAGGAGTTCATGATGAAACCCTGTCTCTACTAAAAATATAAAAATGAGTTGGGTGTAGTGGTGGTGCACGCCTTAATCCCAGCTACTCGGGAGGCTGAGGCAGGAGAATCACTTGAACCTGGGAGGCAGAGTTTTGTAGTGAGCCGGATCATGCCACCGCACTTCTGCCTGGGCGACAGAGTGAGACTTCACCATCTCAAAAAAAAAAAGAAAGAAAGAAAAAGAAAGAGGAAGGGAGGGAGGGAGGGAGGGAGGGGAAGGGAAGAAGGAAAGAAGGAAGGAAAGACCATAATCAAAAAATAATAGATGTTGCTGTGGATGCAGTGAAAAGGGAGTATGTTCGCACTGCCGCTGGGAATGTTAACTCGTACAGCCACGATGGAAAACAGTGTGGACATTTCTTAAGGAGCTAAAAGTAGAACTATCACTTGATCCAGCAATCCCATTACTGGGTATCTACCCAGAGGAAAAGAGGTGATTATATGGAAAAGGTACTTGCACATGCATGTTTATGGCCCCACAATTTGCAGTTGCAAAAATGTGGAACCAACCCAAATGCCAATTAATCGATGCGTGGATAAAGAAACTGTGGCCTACATACAATAGAACACTACTTAGCCATAAAAAGGAATGAATTAATGACATTCACAGCAACCTGAATGGAGTTGGAGACTATTATTCTAAGTGAAGTAACTCGGGAATGGAAAACCAAACATCATATGTTCTCACTCATAAGTGGGAGCTAAGCTATGAGGATGCAAAGGCGTGAGAATGACACAATGGACTTTGGGGGCTCAGGGAGAAAGGGTGGGAAGGGGGTGAGGGATAAAAGACTACCAATTGGGTTCAGTGTACACTGCTCGGGCCATGGGTGCACCAAATTCTCACAAATCATCACTGAACTTACTCATGTAACCAAATACCACCTGTTCCCCGAAAACCTCATGGAAATAAAAAATATATACATAAAATATATATATTTATATATAGAGAGAAAGATAATTAGAAAGATGTAATTTTTTTTTAATCTTGGCTCACTGCAACCTCTGCCTCCTGGGTTCAAGCAATTCTCCTGCCTCAGCCTCCCTGAGTAGCTGGGACTACAGGCGCTTGCCACCAGGCCCAGCTAATTTTTTCTTTTCTTTTTTTCTTTTTTCTTTTTTTTTTTGGTATTTGCAGTAGAGAAGAGGTTTCACCATATTGGCCAGGCTGGTCTTGAACTCTTGCCCACCTTGGCCTCCCAAAGTGCTGGGATTACAGGCAGGAGCCACCGCGCCCAGCCAGTATTTGGTATTAAAAACAAGACGAACATTTCTGTGATGTAGAAACAGAACAGAACCTGAGTGGTGAGTGAGGCCACAGCCTCCAGGTACTGAGCCCAGCCGCAGGCAGAGGCAGCTGGAAGGAAACATGTTAGGGATGACAGAAGTGCTTCTTGCCAGGAAAGTGCCAGAAGCCTGGGTTGCAGCTTGAAAGCAAGGGCTGGTGTGGGGCCCGTTCTTGGGAATGAAGCTGGTGCCTGCCACACTCAAGGCTATGACTTGTCTAAACGGGAGTCAGTTGGCCCCAGCACAGCCTCATCATGAAGGCCTGGCCAAACTCCGTCCCCCTGGGTGCCTAGATCTGCACCCTCCCTGACATCACCACAGAGCAGGGACCCCAACACCCAGAGGTCCACATGGAGACAGTGGCAAAACCCCACACAACAAGAAAGAAGAATCAGAGAAAAACAAGAACCGTCCTAATTCACAGGGCACTGGTGAATGAATTGAAAGAAAGCAAACATGTCTAGTATTCCAGAGGCCAGGTGACTCTCTGGAGTTGCAGGTTAGGAGGTGAATAGGGCCAGACAGTACAGGGCCTTGTTGGCCATATACAGGATATTAATTTTGATCTTAAAGGTTAAGCAAATTCTGCTTGAAAAGCAAAACCAACTTGCCAATATTGCAGTCATCCAGATGCAAGATGGATGTATTGAATGTATTCTGGACTGGGATGGTTCCAGTGGCAAAATGGAAAGATTCAGGAGATAACATCAATAGAATTCTTACGTAGTTTCCCTTGTTCTCTGCTGAACTGACCCCAGAAATGCTTGTTGGGCTTTGTAAAGTAATATTAGGCACACTTTTTTTTTTTTTTTTTTTTTTTTTTGAGACAGGGTCTCGTTCAGTTGCCCAGGCTGGGTACAGTAGCACAAACATAGCCCACTGCAGCCTGGATCTCCTGGGCTCAAGCGACCCTCCCACCTCAGACTCTCAAGTAGCTGGGACCACAGATGCATGCCACCACGCTCAGCAGATTTTTTTTTTTTTTTAATTTTCAGTAGAAATGAGGTCTCATTATGTTGCCCAGGCTGGTCTTGAACTCCTGAGTTCAAGCGATACTCCTGCCTCAGCCTCCCAAAGTGCTGGGATTAGAGGCATGAGCCACCACACCTGGCCTCAGGCACACTTATTTTCCTGAACTGCTTCACCCTTACCTCAAAATGTGATAATAAATGACAATGCAGAGACATATAAACAACTACTGTAGCATAAGCCAGTGGCAATGCAATAGGAGGTTCCTCTTTTCTCAGCTCCTCAAAAGACAATTCTGTGTTGGTCACATTGGAGCTTGCAATAAAATAACTTGCATTTGAGGCCTGTGCCTAAGCTGATTGCACAGGGCTGTACATTTCAATCTTAGTTTTTGTTTTATTGTAAACAAGATGACATATTTGACATGGTTTTGACATATGGACATGACTGGTTGATACAGTGTTTGTTTGTTTGTTTTGAGACAGACTCTTACTCTGTTGCCCAGGCTGGAGTGCAGTGGCGCAATGTTGGCTCGCTGCAACCTCCACCTCCTGGCTTCAAGCGATTCTTCTGCCTCAGCCTCCCGAGTAGCCGGGATTACAGGCACCTGCCACCATGCCTGGCTAATTTTTGTATTTTTAGTGGAGATGGAGTTTCACTGTGTTGGCTAGGCTGGTCTTGAACTACTGACCTCAGGTGATCCACCAGCCTCGGCCTCCCAGAGTGCTGGGATTACAGGCATGAGCCAACACGCCCAGTCAATACAGTGTTTTTTTGAATAAAAACATCATAAAATATGTTTTAGTTCTCCCTTCACTATTTTTAATGAAATTACAGATTTTCGAGGCTCCCTTTTTCCAATGTCACTTTGAATTTTTATCTCTAGGGACCCCTTGGCTCAAGTCCACTGCACATTCCATACACTTTGTAGTCTCTTATTTATGCAAATGAGCATTTGTCTGATTACCCATCATTTCAGTTTTACTTGATTGGAACATGAAACTCTAGTTAGGGATGGTCTTGGTCTTCACAGTTTACTTTAAAAGTTAAGGGAATCATAGTGTCAGTGCCATGTCTTGGAGGGAAGAGCAGGCAGACTGTTGCCACGGAGCAGGGCACGGCCTGTTAGTCACGTGGGCACCATGTTATAAAGACCCCATTTCCACTCAGCTTACAAGAGTCTTATTACTAATTATAGAAATGTCATTATCACAATGTCCTGAGTGGGTTTCCTAATTTTATTTTGCTAAGGGAAAGAAGATGAAGGAAGGTAGAGAGAGAAGTAACCATGGTGGAGAGAGGGAAGCCCCTCTCTTTGGTGCGATGTGGTTGAGGGACATGGAAGAGCACGTAATTATCCACAGTGCTTTTTGAGGATCGTGGGAATGGAGAGAGGATGGAAATGAGCCACAGCAGAACAGCATTTGAATACCTTAGTGTTTAATAGACATCACACTGGTATAATAAGATACTTTATGCTAATGAATTTAATATTCAAATATAATGATAAAATACATGATCTTGAATCAAAGGAATTGTGTGTCCATCAAACCCTTTGCTTAACTCCACTCAACCTCGTCTTGCTTCATGGTCTGTTGTAAGGCCAGATTGTTTCGGCAGTTCCAAATTCATGAATAGTCCATAAGTAAAAGTTCTCATTACCTCATTGTTTCCCCTTAAACACAGCCTGGGTCAGAGGTGGGGATAGAAAAGCAGTAGCAAAAGCCAGGCATGGTGGCTTATGCCTATTATCTTAGCACTTTGGGAGGCCGAGGCATGAGGATCACTTGAGCCCCAGAGTTTGAGACCAGCGTAGGCAACATAGTGAGAAACTATCCATACGGGGGGAAAAAAAATTAGCTGGGCATGGTGGCACACACCTGTAGTCCCAGCTACTCGGGAGGCTGAGGCAGGAGGATTGCTTGAGCCTCGGGAGGTTGAGGCTGCAGTGAGCCGTGATTGTGCCATGGCACTCCAGCCTAGGTGATAGAGCAAGACCCTGTCTCTTAAAAAATAAAATTAAATAAAAATAAAAAAAAATATTTTTAAAAAGGCCGGGCAGAGTGGCTCATGCCTGTAATCTCAGCACTTTGGGAGGCCAAGGAAGGTGGATCACCTGAGGTCGAGAGTTTGAGACCAGCCTGACCAACATGGAGAAACCTCATCTCTACTAAAAATACAGAATTAGCCAGGAATGGTGGTGCGTGCCTGTAATCCCAGCTACTCTGGAGGCTGAGGCAGGAGAATCACTTGAACCCGGGAGGCAGAGGTTGCGGTGAGCCGAGATTGTGCCATTGCACTCCAGCCTGGGCAATAAGAGCAAAACTCAGTCTCAAAAAAAAAGGTCACAAGAATCAAGAGTGATATATAGGAATATAAACTATTTCTTTTTCTTTTGTCATTTTGCTATATGACAAATTTACATGTATCCTTCACTGGTTAGATTTTGAATATGTGCTTCTTTGGGGAATTTGTGGAACTTTCAGATCAGACATGTATATTGCATTTGTAGAGGTTTTCTCCAATTGGTCATATATAAATCCGTAGTAAGCTAAAATTTTAAAATCAGTAGGAAGGTGTGGGGAGTCCTCTGGAACCAGTTGTTGTTTTCATGGTTATCACTTTTTTAAAAAGATTGATGACTAGATGGATGTCTGGAAACACTGCAGTTCAATACCCCATCCCCTGGCCCTGGCCCCTGTTGTGCTGGTGAAAGCACTAGAACGTGGTAGCAAAGACTCCTCTAATGCATGTGTCTCTGGCATTCTCTTCCCCCTGGGGTGGACAAATCAGCTCAGCATTTAGAAGGATTATTTGAGAAACTGTAGAGCAAAGTGGACAATAATATGTGTTTGAGAGTCAGACTACCTGAGTTCAAATCATGTTTTACCTCTCTGTGCTTCCCTCATTGGGTCGTCAGAAGGATTAAGTCCATATAAAACATGGAGAGTCAGTACAGAAAGTCCTCAGTAAATGTTTGCTGGTGGTAACTTTATTAACCTCATAGAATGAAAACAGATTGGTTAAAGTTTTTCATGACTTTATTAAAGTAACAGGATTCAGCTTTATATAATGATTTTTAAATTCAGCATTTGAGCTTAAGGATTCAGGGTAGTAATATTTTCCCAGTTGACGGTCTCACTCATACATGAGGTAATTTCATATTTTCCAGAGGCTTATTTTAAATTCATTCAAATTCACTAAAATCACAAAAACAAAGAATAAAGGAGTAGACAGGAAGTACAAATGCACGAATCTTCAATAAATGTTGGCAAACGTAACTTCTGAATTTGAAAAGTGATGGAAGGAATAATGGTGATCAAAGAGCAACCTTGGACACACCCAATCTTCTACTCTCAATGGCCTAGCCTCCAACTAGAGAGAAACCATCATATGTGAATAGTGGGCAGGGCGGGAGGAAGGAGAGTCAGGAGAAACCAGCCATGAACATGAACCAAAGGGCTTAAGTACTTGGCTGTGACCTCCAAAGTGCTTGAAAACTGAGGGGCATAGGCCCCCAGAGCAAATGAAATCATAGATTTGGTCAAAGAGTAACGAAGACAACAAAACCAAATCATAGCTGTGGCCTGACCCCAGCTACCCCCGCCACACCTCAACTCTCAGCAAATAGCTGGTTCCATTCAAAAATGAGGTGTAATTTTTCTTTTGGAAAAAGGAACTAGCATATGATCTCTGCTGGATTAAAAGAGAGGAGAAGAAAGAATGTAAGCAAATAATGTTCTGTATATCAAATGGAAAATTACAGTAGGAAAGTTCAGACTAATTACAGTTCTTTATAACAGCTCTTCACAGTGTCAAAGCATTCACAAAACACATTTAGACATCTCTCTCTCAAGGAAAATGGTGGAGGGCGATAGAGAAGTAGGAAAAAGAAGAGACATATTTAAAGATGATATAAGTCAATAGACAGATGAAAAGTGATCTCTCAGAGCTTAGGAAAAATGGTAGACAAAAGCAAAAGATTGAAACCATAGTAGATGAAACAAAATAGGAAAATCATAACTAAAACCACCCAAGGAAATATAGTAATTAGGTTAGAGGCTATTATATAAAATGAAATGAAAATATAAAATAGATATAAAATGATAAGAAGAGTTTGGTGCAGTGATGCATGCATGTAATTCCAACTACTCAGGAGGCTGAGGCAGGAAGATCGGTTGAGTCCAGGAGTTGGAGACCAGCCTGGGCAACATAGCAAGACCCTGTCTCAAAATAAAATGATATGAAAGTAAAAATAATGATAGAGAAAATGTTATGGGAGATTGTCAAAGAAGAGCCAACATTCGCAAAATTTTTGTTTCTGAAGAAGAGAGCCAACAGGAAAAGATATATATATATATGTATATAGTCAAATACAAATAATCCTTCTAACAAAGGAAACTTTTGTTCAAATAATGGAATGTAAAGGTAGAAAAGGCACACACAATGTCTCAGGAAAATTAATATAAAATAATTAGTATCAAAGCATTTCTTCTGAGGTCAGAAGTTACTAAATGAAGGAAAAAGAAAATCATAGCATCCAAGCAGAAAAAGAAAGTTATATTCAACATGAAAAAAAATCAGATTGGCCTCAGACTTTACCATGGCAATATGTAATGCCAGAAAACACTGGAGAAATGTTCTGAGGGGCTCAAGTAATCCTCCCACCTCAGCCTCCCAAGTAGTTGGGACTGTAGGTGCACACCACCATGCCTAGCTAACTTGATCTTTGTGTTCACAAAGTTATGAGAGAAAGAAAGTGGGATTGAAGCAGTTTTATACCCAGCAAAGTTGTCTTTTAAATATAAAGGCAATGGATAGGTTCTTTTTTTTACTGTGAATATACTTTATAATTTGTGTTTACAGTTGAAATTCTGGAAATTCAAAATCAACATCTTTGCCCATGAGCTTCTTACAAACACCAGAAAAAGTTTTGACCTTGTGTTCCATATTGTTCTTCTGTGCTTTGTCCAAATGAACCTTTATGAGTTGGCTGCCATCCAGTTTCATGTGAGAAGACCAAATCCTCAAGGACTGCATTGTAAATGCAACCGAGCTAAGCCATCTCCAGCTTCAGAAGACCCTGGAAAATGCCAGACTTGAACTTGTCTGGCTTCTCATCATTGTGCTTCACCATCTTGGCAGTCAAATGGAACATGGCCTTCTTGCTGAGTGCCAGCTTAGGAAAACAGATAGATATTCTAAACAGATAAGGATGTAAGAAATAGTGCATGCCCCAGTTCCCCCAGCTATGGCCATTTTCTCGTCCCTAGCACAACCATAGCTGAAGAACAACTGCAAGTTGAATTGTTCATGAAGGCTGGCAGTGATGGGGTCAAGATTGGGAACTGCTCCTTCTCCTAGAGACTGTTCATGGTGCTGTGGTTCAAGGGAGTCACCTTCAGTGTCACCATCATTGACACCAAGAGGCAGACCGAGATAGTGCAAAAGCTGTATGGCATTTTGCAGCTCCCATTCCTGCTGTATGGCATGGAAGAGCACAAGGACACCAACAAGACTGAGGAATTTCTGTAGGCAGTGCTGTTCCCTCCCAGGTACCCCAAGCTGGCAGCTCTGAACCCTGAGTCCAACACAGCTGAGCTGGACATATTTGCCAGATTTTCTGCTTACATCAAAAATTCAAACCCAGCACTAAATGACAGTCTGGAGAAGGGACTCCTGAAAGCCCTGAAGGTTTTAGACAATTACTTGACATCCCCTGACCCAGAAGAAGTGGATGAAACCAGTGCTGAAGATGAAGGCATCTCTCAGAGGAAGTTTCTGGATGGCAATGAGCTCACCCTGGCTGACTGCAACCTGTTGTCAAAGCTCCACATAGTACAAGTGGTGTGTAAGAAGTGCCGGGGGGGCGGGTGTCATGGCTCATGCCTGTAATTCCAGCACTTTGGGAGGCCAAGGTGGGCAGATCACTTGAGGTCAGGAGTTCAAGACCAGCCTGGCCTACAAGTTGAAACCCCATCTCTACTAAAAAAATAATAATAATAATACAAAAAAAAAAAATTAGCCAGGTGTGGTGGTATGTACTTGTAATCCCAGCTACTCAGGAGGCTGAGGCAAAAGAATTGCTGGAACCTGGGAGGCAGAGATTACAGTGAGCCAAGATCACGCCACTGCACTCCAGCCTGGGCGACAGAGTGAGATGCCATCTCAAAAGAAAAAAAAAAAAGTACCGGGGATTCACCATCCCTGAGGCCTTCCGTGGCATGCATTGGTACTTGAGCAATGCCTATGCTCAGGAAATATCTGCCTCCACCTGTCCAGATGATGAGATCAAGCTCGCCTATGAGCAAGGGTCCAAGACCCTGAAATAAGCCCCTCTTGGGACTCTTTCAGCCACCTCCATTTTCTCCACAAAGGCCCTGGTGGTTTCCACATTATTACCCAATGGACACACTCCAGAATGATCAGTGGGCAGGGAACCCTGGAGCATTTGTCCCGGACTGGTGTGGGGAAGAGGGGATGAGGGAAAGAAATAGGGAGCCTGGGTGAGATTTTTACTGTGGGGTGAGATGGGTAGGACAACATATTTCAGTAATAAAACACAGAATAAAATTTGTTTAAAAAGGGAATAGGGCGTGCATGAGTTGTTTTTAAAAGAGTTGAAACTCAAACTTCCAAAGCCAGTGTTGAGTGATAGAAAAAAAACAATAATCTATATATAACCCACGAGCCCTCAATAAATGTTACCCTGAGGTCTGGTTTATAAAGCATGTGTTTTGCTTTGCATTTTTCCTTCGTTTGAGTCAGTTAACTGACTCAAGTATGTGAGTAGCTGGAACTGGCTCACTTGGAAGTAAGTTGAAGAAGAGAAGATGAGAAAAATCAATAGATAGGAGAATCAACAGATATTTCATCAGCAAAGACTTTGCATCTGTGGGAGACATCATATTTTATTATTTCTTTTTTTCCTTTAAGTATAAGTCACAGGATTATAGCATATCCCGAAAAAAAAACACTTTGCCAAAAATTAAAAATTTGTATTCTAGAACAGTGGCCACAGGATTTTAGTAGGTAATGAAATGAATTGTTAAGCACATTTCTTCCTTAATTCAGTTTAGTGTAAGAAAAGTTGGGTCTTAAAGACCGTTCATTTTAAATTATCTTCAGCAAATTGATAGGCTTATCCAACTCAACTCAGTTGTGCACAATTTTCATAGTATATTGCCTATTTCCAGGTGTGTGTGATGAATCACTTGGTATGATAGACTGCAACTCAGCTTTAATGTTTGGTTAAGTCACGCACAGCACATGCAACAGATTTTAAAAATAATTAATTCTATCATATCTCATAGTAGGAGGAAGAGAAATGCAGAAACACAGCTGGAAAAAGGCACCAATATCTACACATGCATATTCATGCCTCGCACATCATCCTGCTCAGGCATATTCTTCCAAAGGCTTTTCTTCTACCCTCTCACTCACTCCTTTAGCCTTGAGAGAGATGAATGGGATGAGCCACCAACCTGTTTTTTTTTACTAGCCCAGTGAGCATCAGTTAGTTAAACACAGGCCCGACAGTATTCAGGAGGCAGAAGGGAACCAGGAACCTTCCTATGCCCAGTGCACTCCACCTGTCTACTTGTGTCAAAGGGGGTTGGAGACATCACTATGCAGAATTTCCTTCATTCATGTCTTCATGATCATATGAATCACACTTAGTGCCCCAACTACCTGTCAGTTTGGGGGAGTAGGGATTTTTTGGGGGGTTTTTGGGGACAAAGTCTCACTCTGTCACCCAGACTGGAGTGCAGTGGCCCGATCTTGGCTCACTGCAAGTTTGACCTCCTGGGCTCAAAGGATCCTCCCACCTCAGCCTCCCAGGTAGCTGAGACTACAGATGTGCACCACCATGCCCAGCTAATTTTTATATATTTTTTAGAGATGCCTAGGCTGGTCTCAAACTCCTGGGCTCAAGTGATCTGCCCACCTCAGCCTCCCAAAGTGTTGGGACTACAGGCGTGAGCCACCACACCCTCAAGGAGTATTTTTAATCAAAGCAGAGACATGCTGTGAGTTGTCCTCAGATCACAGCTTAGTGTGGTTGGAGTTCACATCCTGATCAAGGAGAGGCTGCAGGGCTAGCATAGTGGGGAACCTCATGAGTGAAGAGGAGAAAACAATTATTTTACTTATCAGATGCTGAAAATTGTGTTCACAAGGATTTTAAAGAAAGCATTGTTACAGGGACTGTCTCTCTCAGAGTCACAGGGTCAGGCTGGGTAGCCTTTTGAGTTTTTAACTCTTCTTCTTATTTCATCTTTATTGTCTGGTTTCTGACCGTATGTAACAAACCTTTCATTGTGATGAACAGATACTATTCTGGGACTTCTTAAATTCAAAACAATCATTTATGTGGTAAAAAGATAACTCTTAATTTTTTTCCAATTTAGATAACTTACATACGACAAGAATATGAAACAAAATTGAAAGGGTTGATGCCAGCATCCCTAAGACAAGAACTTGAAGACACCATTTCCTCCCTAAAATCACAGGTAATTACTAGAATCAAGGCATTTTCCAAGGATTAGGTGATATGCATACTCTGAAAAGAAACTTGCAAATAAATCTGATTCCAAATTGATGCCAGAAATCAATGTGATGTCATTGTAAAACTTGCTACTCAGAATAAATTGTTTTCTTTTTTTAAAAAAATTTTTTCTTGTTTAATAACTCATTGTCTCAATAAGAATTTCTTTGAAGCACCCTTAAAATTGAAAAGTTCAGTCAGTTGTAACATCAGTTCATTTACAGTCTACCTACAGCCTCATTCTTTTATTCTTGGTTTCAGGTCCGAAATGCCATCACTTAGCATATGGCTGATTCCTCACTGTGTAGAAGTGCAAAGAAATTGAAAGCACAGTTATGTTAGAAGCACTTTTATTCTGGTGTATTTTATATGGTCGTTAGAGATAACAAGATACATTCTATGTTCAAGGCAAAATAATGACGAGGTATTCAAACAATTAGGTTAAATAGTTGTTGTTGAAATGTATGGTTCTTGGCTGGGCGTGGTGGCTCATGCCTATAATCCTAGCGCTTTGGGAGGCCAAGGCAGGCAGACCCTTTGAGGTCAGGAGTTTGAGACCAGCCTAGCCAACGTGGCAAAATCCCGTCTCTACTAAAAATACAAAAATTAGCTGGGCATGGTGGCCCGTGCCTATATTCCCAGCTACTTGGGAGGCTGAGGCGGGAGAATCCCTTGAACCCGGGAGGCAGAGGTTGCAGTGAGCCAAGGTCGCACCACTGCACTCCAGCCTGGGCAACAGAACAAGCCTCTGTCTCAAAAAAGAAAAGAAATATGGGCCGGGCGCGGTGGCTCAAGTCTGTAATCCCAGCACTTTGGGAAGCCGAGACGGGCGGATCACGAGGTCAGGAGATCGAGACCATCCTGGCTAACATGGTGAAACCCCATCTCTACTAAAAAATACAAAAGAAAAAAAACTAGCCGGGTGACGTGGCGGGCGCTTCTAGTCCCAGCTACTCGGGAGGCTGAGGCAGGAGAATGGCATAAACCCAGGAGGTGGAGCTTGCAGTGAGCTGAGATCCCGCCACTGCACTCCAGCCTGGGCGGCAGAGCGAGACTCCGTCTCAAAAAAAAAAAAAAAAATAGAAATATGGTTGGGTGCAGTGGCTCATGCCTGTAATCCCAGCACTTTGGGAGGCCGAGGCAGGTGGATCACCTGAGATCAGGAGTTTGAGACCAGCCTGGCCAACAGGGCGAAACCCCGTCTCTCCTAAAAATACAAAAATTAGCTAGGCGTGGTAGTGCATGCCTGTAATCCCAGCTACTCAGGAAGCTGAGGCAAGAGAATCACTTGAACCTGGGAGGCAGAGGTTGCAGTGAGCTGAGATCATACCACTGCACTCCAGCCTGGGTGACAGAGCAAGACTCCATCTAAAAAAAAAAAAAGGGGGGGGGGGGGGGAAGAAAAGGGGGGGTGTGGCGGGGGTTTATGTTTAAAGAAAGATTGTTATTTGTTTTGCTTGATACTTCT
>NC_045449.1:59298743-59309636 GCF_002776525.5 Piliocolobus tephrosceles | reverse complement strand
AAAAAAAAAAAAAGGGGGGGGGGGGGAAGAAATGTGTGGTTCTTGATGCGGTTCATGATGTAAGAAAACTTCTAACATGTTTTGCTACATACTTCTGTATTGTTTGACTGTTTTACATATTGTTGGTATCATGAGAAAGAGTTTGTGTATTCACATTTCCAATACACTTTGAATTTTATTTTATTTTTTTCATTTTTTTGAGATGGAATTTCACTGTCACCCAGGCTGGAGTTCAGTGGTGCTATCTTGGCTCACTGCAGCCTCTGCCTCCCGAGTTTAAGCGAGTCTCCAGCCTCATCCTCTCAAGTAGCTGGGATTACAGGCGCATGCCACCATGCCCAGCTAATTTTTGTATTTGTAGTGGAGACGGGATTTTGCTATCTTGGCCAGGCTGGTCTTGAACTCCTGACCTCAAGCGATTCGCCCACCTCAGCCTCCCAAAGTGTTGGGATTACAAGCATGAGCCACCGTGCCCAGCCCACTTTGAAGTTTCAGACATATTTTTTCCTTGAAAAATTCCATGAAGGAAAGAAAGTATTTCTTTACTCCCTGTACCAAGTACTGTGCCTGGCACATAACAGGTGCTTAATAAATATATTTATGAATAAAATAAATGATATGGTTTGATGATATCCACGTTATCTATTTATAATATGTAAGATAAAATGTGGAACACATTTTAGCTGCTCCTTTTATATTCCCCTAGTAAAAAGTCTCTAATCTGATAATGAAATGTTCATAATCTCAATCCATATGCTACTGTTTCCGATTGCTTCTATGGGCTATGAAATTTGCTCACGCCTGCATATAAAAATAAGTACTGGAGGAGAATGGGAACATACAAAGGGTTAAGTAATCTTTATTTACATGAAAAGCTCCACTCCAGGTGTGGTTTACCCATGAAGTTTGTGGGTGAGCTACAGATAGTGTCAGCTAGGTAGGACCTGATGCCTTCAGAGGGGTTTTTTTTAGGAAGAGGAAAAAAAAAAAAAGAAATCTGAAAACTACCTGCAGGACTTCTATTATCATTCATATCATTTCACTGTAATAAAAGCCACTTCAGCCTCCTAAAATTGCAGGCTGACCCAGAAAGAGAGTGCTGCCAGCTGCGATAGGGCCTCAGAGTTGGCAGCTGCACGGAGGAGTCACAGGCCATACAGTGAGCAGATTTAGTTTGAAAGCACAGGTGCCTGTGTTTTTTGAGAATTGTTGGAATTCCGATTACAGAGCATGGTTGGGGGAGGGAAGTTGAATCAGTGTAATCCCTGCATCTGTCAAAATTATCAATTGTCCTATGGGTCACTTGAGCAATTGGATAAAATGAAGACGAGGGTGCCGTACAAATCAGCAAAACCAGGAGGACCACTCTGAGATGCACCCATTTAGAAAGACTGTGTTTTCTTCTCTTTCAAGCACATTTTCTGTTCTGCCAGCTGTATTCTCTTGCATAACTATGTTTCGGGATCAACCGTTGCCATGGTTTCAGTTCAGACCAAAGACACAAGAATAAACAATTCTGAAACGATCAAATACCACTGATTCTTGATTACATGAAGCCATGGTATAAGTTAGCCCCAAACCATTTATATTGGGTTGTGTAAGGTACTTTTGCATCCACGCCTGATACAGGCATCTTTAATAGTATAGAAATGAATGCTTCACAATAATCAAACGCTTTGTAAAGATCTGATTGAAGACAATATGCTAAACAACGCAGTTTCCTCCAGCCCCCTCAGAATGGTGGTCTGGCAATTGTACCTGCTATGAGCTCTGCACTAGGTGGTTTCTCTAGTTGTTTCATGTCATCCTCATAACCCTGGGAAGTAGCTGTCATTAACCCCATTTCACAGATTAGGCATCAAGAGCTTAAGTAATTTTCCTAGAGCCACAAATGGCAAGCCAGGAATTGAACCCAAGTTGGCCTAACTCCAGACAAAGCTCAGGCTCTTTCCACTATGAAGTTCTGTCTCTCCAACCTCAGGGAATCCCTAGGATGGACTAAGATTTCCAGAAAGCAGTAATTTTCTTTACACTCACTCACTCCTCCATTCATTCAACAGCTAGTGAAACCAGCTACATGCCCAGCCCTGTAAAAGAAACTGGGGTAGAGAGACAGAAAAGTCATTCTTGCCCAAGAGAAGCTCTCAGGTTTAGGGAAGACATATGAAAACAAATACCCACAAAGCAGTGTGAGAAGTACCAGTAATAGAGGGGAGGAACACAGAGCAGGGGACCACTGGCTTTGCCTGGGGCTAGGAGGCGAGGAGCAGTTGGGGAGGAGTTGAACGATTCCACAGGAGAGATGACATTTAAACCAAATGGTGGAGGATGAATAGGAGACAGACAGACAAGTGTTCCAAAGAGAGAAAATGGCCCGGGCCAAAGAGCGACGGAGTGAGAATGACATGGTGTAGAAACAGCAGTGGTGGACAGGGTGTGAGGACAGGTAAAGCCACAGTGATGGGGGCGGGCCAGATCAAAACGGCGCTGCAATGAGGAATTTGAACTTTATTCTGTCGTATCTGATGGATTTTCAATAAGGATGGGATGTGACCAAATGTAAAAACACAACATTGACATTCAACAAATCCTCTGAGTTTTATCTAGGGAATTGTCTGAATTTAAATAAAATCTTACCATACTATTTGCACAATATTGACATGTAAGCCACGTCCACCTCTTCTCACACAAGGTGTCTTTTCTAGGTTAATTTTCTGCAAAAGAGAGCCTCCATCCTTCAAGAAGAACTGACTACATACCAAGGCAGAAGGTACAGCCCATAAGCAGGTGCCTCCTGATTAGTTTGTGTTGTGGCACCTGTGAGCCTCCTCGTTTGGCCTTTGTCTTTATTAAAATGCTTGGACATAATACAAGTTTTGAAAAAGACTTGTTTTTAGTAAGTAGCATGTCTTTAAGAAGTCACCCCCTTCTCATCCCAGTGCTTAGTCTGTACTATCAGAACAAGATGAGAGAATCTGCTGGGCACGGTGGCTCACTCCTGTAATCCCAGCACTTTGGGAGGCCAAGGCAGGAGGATCACCTGAGCTCAGGAGTTCAAGACCAGCCTGGCCAACATGGTGAAACCCTGTCTCTACTAAAAATACAAAAATTAGCTAGGTGTGGTGGCACACACCTATAATCCCAGCTACTCAGGAGGCTGAGGCAGGAGAATTGCTTGAACCTGGGAGGCAGAGGTTGCAGTGAGCTGAGATCACACCACGGCATTCCAGCCTAGGCAACAGAGCAAGACTCTGTCTCGAAAAAAGAAAGATGAGAGGATCTGCAGGGGCATGGCAAGTCCAGGCCTTACCTGGACAACAGGACAAGACGTCGTCTTGACGCCCCGTGATGGAGTGAAGGAGACACAATCTTCCTTTAAGATAGAGAGATGTTGCAATGCTTGCTAGGATAGCTCACATCTTCAAAGTCCTTTCCCCTAAGGGTTTGGCGTTGTTCTCGAGACCAGAATAGATCAACAGCTCAGTGATCCAGCACTCACAGTGACTTGAGTACCCTCAGTGCTCTTTTTGGGGATGCATGAGACCTTTTGTAGTCAAAGGTTCCCAGTGACATCACTAACACAGATTGTGTTTACCTCCTGTAATTCCATCAAACGCCCTTCCTGTTTGTGCAGTGAAAGACTGAACTACTTATTTGGCTTTGAATTAAAAGGAAAGATCTTGTGGATCACACATTTTTCAAAAGATTCTGTTTGCTTGGTGTCGGTAAGATTTGATCCCTTATAGATAAGCATAAATGATGAAATTTTGATATTAAATATCCTTTTCAACCCCTATCAACTTCTCCAGAATTGGAGCTTATTTTTTGATTGACATACCTGTTAAACCTAGAGAAAGTCGTGACTGTGACTTTTGGTTTACAGGTAACTGCACAAGAGAATGCAATGGATACAATTTCCAGGCTGCACTGTGGACTTCTTCCAGCAGGTTTGAAGATTTGGATATTGTAAACTGTGAGATCAGTGGCATTTTTAAAATCCTTAAATGTAATTAAGATCATAAAAACATGCATCATTCATACGCTAGTGGGGTGGTTTTATTTGTGTCTGCCTAAGTTATTTTTTTAACATTCCTTTGTTTTTGATTTTCATATTTGTGTGCATTTGAGTATGTGCTGAGAACTGCTTATATTGGGCAAAGAAATGATTTCTTATGATACGCCTTGTTAATCCTTTTGCATAGAATTTTACTAGTTGCGTACGATCAAAATCACGTTTATAGTATCATATCAAAAATTCTGACCTGTTTACACTGTTTTCATGTTCACGTTCATATATTATTAAAATATTATTTTGTACTTATCATTTATTTCTACTTTTTATTGAACCTCATTTGCTAAAATAAATGTGACATATATATGGTATTTTTCCCCAGCAAATGCTAGCAATCTTAAATTGTACTTTGGGAAAATATACCTTATATCATGTCAACAATCAAATCCATAATTAGTGCATGAATTGGTGTTTAGGATAAAATTGCTGGATCATCTGATATCAGTCCAAGTATTTGTCTCATTGGTCTCCAGTCACGTCCTGGAACCCTAGAGGCAGAATATGGTGTGACAATTTTAGATAGCTGCTGTGGTTTTATTGTTACTTTATTGATCTGCCTTTTTATGGTTGTTGTTTTCATCATAATATCAATCGATGATCCTTAAGAAAGCCTAAACAATGTGAGGTGAGGTTATGAGGACACGACACATTGGCAAGTAGCCACAGAATATGCTTTACTTGGTCCGGTTTGCATGTGGGCACCATATGGTGTTACTTCCATGAGTGGATGGTGAAGTCTAGGTCCCTCTCCCCACCCAAATGCCCAAGAGCTGTTCTGCGATGATTGGTCAACCCATCTGCCAAGGAAATTTTGAATTGCGGCGAATGAGTGAATGGATGCTCCAAATTCTTTCGACTGCATTGTGGTGTGCGCCATGGGCATTTTGAGCTCTCTAAAAATCTGGCCCATGGGCGGGGCTGTAATACTCTGGTTTACTGTAAAAGGACGGGGCACAACGTTTATTTACACTTTTTCAAAATTCTTTTCTCTTTCCCACACCCAAGTCTGTTGTTTGCAGCGCAAGGATTAATTACCCCTTTTTGTACTATAACTGAGCCACGAAGATGATAAGGAAGTAACAGGTTTTACAGCCACTTCCAAAGCCAGGGCGAGAATTGGCATAAACAGGACTGGGCTGTGGCCATCAGTAGGAGGCCTGGGATTCTTGCACTAACTCATCTCTGTGGGGCTACTGGTAATGTTCAGATACCCCCTGACACCTCCTCCAGGAATATAAGCCTGTGACCTTTGGAAGATGAGGTTTTTCCTGCATATACAATAAATTATAGTACTGGTTTCAAGAATATTTAGGAAAAAGCAAAATCATTGCAGACGCTATTAAAATAAATGAGGATTATTGGTACTCAGACTATGATTTAGTCTGAAGGGAAAGATTCCTTCAGGATTCCTGGTAAGTCCTTCTTTCTGTACAGACCATGGAGAACAAGTTGAAGCTCACCAGATTTCATTAGTAAGGTTATTAGCTGCTTGAGGTGAAAATACTTTGTGAACTGTGTTGAATGCTGGCTTTGGAACTCCCACTCAAGACTATTTGTTTTCCATGAGTAAATATCAGTAGGTGTTTTGGAAGGTTGCCTGCCATTCTTTCTTTTCCTTATTTCAAGGGTTATGAAATTACAAACACTGGTGAACCTTTGACATTACCCAGATCCTGTTTCCCTTCTGAACCATATCATGTGTGTCTGGGAGTAAAGGGAATGAAACTTTAGGTCACTTTGATTGGATGTGATAGGAATGGATAGTTGACACTAATGTCTTTGTGAACATTCTCTGATAAAGGAAGAGAAAGAAAAATTGCATTTGGCATGTTTGAAATTCCTTACTGAGTTGAGTGGTGAGTATAGAAATGGCTACTGGGAGAAAAAAACTAGTGCTCAGGAAATAAATTATAAACACCGTGCCTTATTATAAAATCATCTAAGGTTCCATCCGTTCTTTTATCTGCTGGAAGATCAATTGTTCATCACAAGTACCTAATTTCGTTACATCTCAAGTTATCATTATTGGCTGCTGTACCGGAGTCATCCACCTGTGCTTTTTCTATTCCAACAAGTAATTGTCAGCAGGTAGTGGTTGGTAGAGGGTTTGGAACAAGCCAAGCAGAAGAAACACTCAGCAACCCCGGGTTCTTGGTGTTTGTTGTCATCCACTTACGGGATCAAGGAAGAGAAGGGCGAACAGCAAAATTAGCTATTCAGTCATCTGCGTATGTCACAATTTTGTTCAAGTCCACCATTTCTGCATCACCAAGCAGTGCGCCCTTTCAGGGGTCTGAGCTCTGATTTTGCAGCCTCCCCACTCAACAGTGAACTTCACAGAGGGCAGCCATCAGGGGCGTAATGAAGAAAACAGGAAGACTAAGAGGGAACAGAGAATGACAGACTTGCTTCTAAGACCGTACAAAAGAATTGACTGTGATTCAAGGGAAATAGCTCAGATTCAAACATTATCCTGTAATGCCACATATCAACAGAGATTTCTTCAGAAACGGGTATATGCTTGTAGTGGTAAGCAACCTCATTAAAGGCATCTGCAGAGACAGTGCAGACAGAAGGAACTGTGAGTTGGAATTAACAATTAACAGCTCTCTTATTGAAGTGCATCACCATCCATAGAAGGCAGTGGTGTTTTAGCTTTCTTTCTAAGAGTAGAAAGGAAAGGTAAAACATCAAAAATGGTGGGAGAAAAGTTTCAGAACACAAGGTCATTTTAATTCATAGTTTCCTTAAAAGAACTATCTCTTCTGAGCTTTCATATTTTGTTCAGAAAGGTCGTCTCTTTTAAGCCTTGTCATTAAAGATGGCTTGCTCTTTAAAGTGAATTATCAAAGGGTATAGAAATTGCAAGTTACTGAAACTAAAATGCATGATCAATTTTAAGTCTGCTAACTAAAACCTACTTAAAATTGGATGTGCTTTTGTCCTGGCAGCCCCTTTGATAAAACCAGAAAAAGATACATGGTTGGTCAATTCAAAGTAGGGAATGAAGATAATTAGGTAAAACTTTTTTTCAACTGATATTGAAGTGGTTCTTGGCTTTGGAGACTTGATTAGGAAGTGGTGGTATAGGCTGTAATAGTATTTGAAAAGTAAAAATGGAGGCCAGGTGCCGTGGCTCACGCTTGTAATCCCAGCACTTTGGGAGGCCGAGGTGGGCGGATCATGTGGTCAGGAGATTGAGACCATCCTGGCCAACATGGTAAAATCCTGTCTGTACTAAAAATACAAAAACTAGGTGGGCGTGGTGGCATGCACCTGTAATCCCAGCTACTCAGGAGGCTGAGGCAGGAGAATCACTTGAACCTGGGAGACAGAGGTTGCAGTGAGCCGAGATCACACCACTACACTCCAACCTGGGCGACAGAGCGAGACTCTGTCTAAAAAAAGAAAGAAAAAGAAAAGTAAAATGGAATACCCTAGATTTTGACCTGGTTAGTGTTAACATTCTTCACTATATTGTTTTAAAATCAGATCATATTATTTACTTCTCATATGGAGGAAGAGAAATGAAATTTGTAACATAAGACTGAAGGAATTTGAAAATCTGGGTTCCTCACCACTATCTAGTTCTGCTGAAAATCTCTTCTTCCAGGCATTTCAGTTTTAAACAAGGATTTCCATCAGGCAATTTTTTTTTTTTTTTTTTTTCCGAAACGGAGTTTCACTCTTGTTGCCCAGGCTGGAGTACAATGGCATGATCTTGGCTCACCCCAACCTCTGCCTCCAGGTTCAAGCAATTCTCCTGCCTCAGCCTCCCGAGTAGCCGGGACTACAGGCGTGCACCACCACACCCAGCTAATTTTGTATTTTTAGTAGAGACAGGGTTTCTCCATGTTGGTCAGGCTGGTCTCGAACTCCTGAACTCTGGTGATCCACCTGCCTCGGCCTCTCAAAGTGCAGGGATTACAGGCATGAGCCACCGCGCCAAGCCCAGGCAAATATTTTAAAACCAAAGACCCAAGATGTTGCTATGGATTCTGCTATTTTGAGAATGCTTAATCTAGACTTTAGACTAATACATATTCTTTTCTTTTCTTTCTTTCTTTTTTTTTTTTTTTTTTTGAGAGCGTCTTGCACTGTTGCTCTGTCGCCCAGGCTAGAGCACAGTGGCACAATCTCAGCTCACTGCAACCTCCGTCTTGTGGGTTCAAGTGATTCTCCTGCCTCAGCCTCCCAAGTAGCTGGGATTACAGGTGTGCGCCACCACACCCGGCTAATTTTTTTTATTTTCAGTAGAGATGGGGTTTTACTATGTTGGCCAGGCTGGTGTCAAACACATGGCCTCAAGTGGTCTGCCCACCTTGGCCTCCCAAAGTTCTGGGATTACAGGTGTGAGCCACTGTGCCTAGCCTAATTCATATTCTTCTATCATCTTTGGAAGTCTGCTACATAAAAGAGGTCGCATGGAAAATAGCTAGTTGGACAAAAAGAGTTTATCATGGAACAGAAAGAAAGGGCTACCAAGTTAGAAGCCTGATCTATTTAATTAGCTAAAATGTGGCTATGGGAGGGAAACCATTGTATCCATACCCTTTACTTTAGCTAGGAAAGGAAATTCATTCATAGGTGGAATCTAACAATTAGTTTTATTTTCTTGGGTAATTCTCTTGACCTGCCTGGCTCACTTTTCTAATCTATAACAGAAGGACATAACTGGACCAATATTTCCCAGACTCTACCATTTCAATCTTCTCATTTATTGTTTCTCAGACTAGCGTTCTGTAAGCCCTGTTCTGTAAGCTTTGTCTTGAAGTATTCAGGTGTCATATTTAGGAAATGTGGCAAAGATTCGCATTTACACCACTCACTCACTCATTCATTCACTGAATAAATAGTTGCTGATTGCCAACTGTGTGCTAGACAGCAACATGAACCACCCCAAAACTTAATGGCTTAAACAATAACTTCCTATCATCTCTCTCAGTGCTGAGGGTTCATCGGGCTCAGCTAGGCTGTTCTCACTTGGGTTTCATGCAGGTGCAGTCAGATGTTGGCTGGGGTGGCAGTCATGGGAGGCAAGGGCTCAAGCCCACAAGACCCATTCACATAGTAGGCAACTGATGCTGCCTGTTTGCTGGGGAATGGCAGCTTTGAGGAACCCTCCAGAGCCAGCCCAGCCAGAGACCAGACATGGAAGCCACCAACCCCATAAGGCCAGCACCCAGAAACTGGCAGGATCACTTCAACTGTCAAAGACCGAACCCGCCCAGAGACAAGGGCAGAGTACGTAGACCCAGCAAAGGCGAAGCATCTATTGCCATCTGTAAGCTGCCACACCCTTTGCTAAAGAAACCAATCTACCTTTCTTTTTTCTTTTTTTTTTGAGATGGAGTTTTGCCCTTGTTGCCCAGGCTGGAGTGCAATGGCACCTTCTGAGCTCACTGCAACCTCCGCCTCCTGGTTCAAGTGATTCTCCTGCCTCAGCCTCCCGAGTAGCTGGGATTACAGGGGTGCGCCACCACGCCCGGCTGATTTTGTATTTTAAGTAGAGACGGGATTTCACCATGTTGGTCAGGCAGGTCTTGAACTCCTGACCTCAGGTGATCCACCCACCTCAGCCTCTCGAAGTGCTGGGATTACAGGCCTGAGCCACCGTGCCCAGCCTACCTTTCTTTAATCTGCAATTTCCTAAAATGATGTGATTCATGGAATTATCTTTCAGCTGCTTCTGTGACTCACGTATTTTATTGTAGAGTTCTGTGAAATATTGATCAGAGAAGCCCAAACCTAAGATATTGCTTAAAAGTTCCTTCCTGTTCAAAATTTCTGTTAATCTGTGTTGCATTTCTAGAATCACAGGTCCAGCTGGGGATTTAGAAACACTTCCTGGGAAACCCTGAGTTAGAGATACTTAAGAGCGCCACGTCTTTTTATTCTGTTCTTTTAAAAGATGGAAGCAACCTTGGTTGAATTTTTTTCACCTCTCCTCTGCTTGAGGTTTGGTATGCATTACTTGTCTTAATTATATTAGCAAGTGTATTAGTAAAATGTCCCTCAAAAGCTGTACCCTGTGCTCAGGAGCCTTCTTTCGTGGAACTATCAGGCACATGGAAGGCTGTGGACCTGATAAGCCTATGAGAGGAAATTTCCTGAACCACAAAGCACTTTAAAACTATTCAACTAAGTAGAGCATAATCATCTAGATAAACAAATGAATCAGCCTTCTAATTTCCCGTTAGCTTTCTCACTTTCTCACCACCACAGCCCAGTTCTCTCTCTCCTGGCCTTTTAGCCCATCTCTTGGATCTCATTCTTCTCAGTCTGAGCCTGGGGGTGGGGGGCAGAAGGTAACTGTGTAAAGGAAGCCAGGGGCAGGGGCTGGGTGGCCCCTCTGCTCTCTTAACTCTCCACATCTTACTGAATGCCGCAGTCACCAGACGATTGGTCCAACCCTGTGATCCGCAGGTGGTTTGAAAATATCTAAATAGGCTGAGCGAGGTGGCTTGCACCTGTAATCCCAGCACTTTGGGAGGCCGAGGCGGACAGATCACCTGAAGTCAGGAGTTTGGAACCAGCCTGGCCAACATATCATGAAACCCTGTCTCTACTAAAAAAAAGAAATACAAAAATTAGCTGGGCATGGTGGTGCATACCTATAATCCCAGCTACTTTGGAAGCTGAGGCAGGAGAATCTCTTGAACCTGGGAGGCTGTGGTTGCAGTGAGCTGAGATTGTGCCACTGCACTCCAGTCAGGGTGAGAGGGTGAGACTCCATCAAAAAAAAAAAAAGAGAGAGAAAGAAAGAGGGGGGAAGAGAGAAAGAAAGAGAAAGAAAAAGGAAGGAAGGAAGGAAGGAGAAA
>NC_045449.1:59261169-59298643 GCF_002776525.5 Piliocolobus tephrosceles | reverse complement strand
AGAAAGAAAAGGAGACATGTAAAACATTGGTTTGACTGGAATTCAGCTCAGTCCAAGAGGCAGAGCCTGTGAGAGTTTGAGGGAGAAAGGAAAATAGAAAAGACACTGTTTCCTTAAGAAGAAATATTTGCCTAAGAGGATGGTGGAGGGTCCTGCAAATCTTGCACTTTTTAAAGAAATGTCTTGCCATCGACTGAGATTTCTCAAAGCTAAATTTTGCATTTCCCAGTTTTGCTTCCTGTGAGGTGACGGCAGCTGTCACTAACCTGACATCAGCCCTGATGCTGCTCGTCAGGTTACATGTAAGCTCGGGTTCTGGCCCACTTTCCCAGCTACTGCAGTGTCACAATCCTGTGTGCAATCTTTCTCAGGACGGATCGTTTGGCCCATTACACATCACTGTGTTTGTAATAAAAATATTTACCCAAGCCGGGCCGCGGTGGTTGCTGCGTGAAGCCTCAGCGGCGTTGACTCATCACGTCTCCACCTGTTCTTTCTCAGAGTTAAGGATCTGGTAGCAGTTTTCTGCCTAGAGTGATATTTCCTGCAATGTTCGGGAATCTTTCTCTGACTGAGTTCCCACTTGTGTTATCTGATTTTCTTCTCCAGTATTTTTATTTATTGCATTCGGGCATGTGAATTTGGAAGCTGCTGAAATATAAATGGGGTGGATTAAGAGTTTTCTTTTAAAACGCTTTATACTATGTTATTTGGATTGTGGGGTATGTGTGGGAGGGTGTGTGTGTGCGCACGCGAGAGTGATGGTAAATCCGTATACCTTCAAAGGCAAATCCACACATCTTTATAGTGCCAGAAATCTTTTTTAAATAGGCTAATTAAGATAGCAAACCTAAGTAGACCTCCTACCGCTGGTCCCCGCTGTCAGGTACTTTGCTGAAAACCATGTAATGTTCACTCTCTCTGCCTTTTTATTGGCAAAGGAGAAAGATTAATTGGCTCCATCTCCATCTCACATTGTAATTACTGTTCTCCCTGTGATATCACCTCTAACATGAGGAACACATTCACTTCATGCAAACTGTAGATTGAGCTCAACTCTTCAAAGCTGGATTAAATTTGCGCAAAAATTAAATATTCTACAGACCTTTGCAAGTGCTTCATCTGTCCCAGGGACTGAGCCTGGAACTAAAAGGCAAACAAGGTTGAATAAGACCTTGGCAACATGCTCCTTGCCCAGAAAGAGTTTGTGATTCAGGAAGGAAAATAAAACATATGCACAAAAGGGAAAAAATGATAATACAAGAGAAAACCTGATCTTTGCATATGAGAAATGGCAAGCATTATGAGATTTCCAGGGAGGCAGGAATGTTTGCAGTCAGGTCTTCTAGGAAGAGGTGACACTTAGCTAGAGTTTAGGATAGCAGTAGGATTTCAGTAGGTGGAAATTCGGGAAGGGCCTTGTAGGTGGAGCCACAGCCAGTGAGGTAGTTCAGACCAGGGAGATTACAACTGCTGGGAGAAAAGTAGCATGAGATAAGCTTTTGAAGGTGTGTCAGAGTCAGATTATGGAAGACAAAGGGAACTATACATACTGACTACCTACAGTAGTAGGAGAGGCCTCAGCACAGGTCAGTTAAGGATCTGGAATTGGGCTGGGTGCTTAGCTTCCCTGAGTCCGAGTTTCCTGATCCTAGAAAATAGAGGAATAAGGCCAGGTGCGGTGACTCAACACCTGCAATCCCAGCACTTTGGGAGGCCAAGGTGGGCGGATCACTTGAGGCCAGGAGTTCAAGACCAGACTGGCCAACATGGCGAAACCCCATCTCTACTAAAAATACAAAAATTAGCCAAATGTGGTGGTGCATGCCTGTAGTGTCAGCTACTCAGGAGGTTGAGGCATGAGAATTACTTGAACCCAGGAGGCGGAGGTTGCAGTGAGCCGAGATCGTACCACTTCACTCCAGCCTGGGCAACAGAGAGAGATTCTGTCTCAAAAAAAAAAAAAAAAGAAAGAAAAGAAAGAAAAAGAAAATAGAGGAATAGTAGAACATGGTTATGAAGATGAAATGAGGTGTTGCATTTTAAAAATTCTAGCATGCAATAAACTTTCAATAAATGAAGGCTATTTTAATTTTATGACAATTCTCAATAAGTTTATAAGTCTTATTTATATTTGGGGAAGCTGAAGCAAAGAGAAGTTTGGAAACTTGTCCAAGGCCACATATCTAACATCTGGCAAAAGCAGAAATTGGAACCCTTGTGTCTCTGATTCACTCATTTTTGCTCTTTTCACTACAATGCATTGTCTCCATGCAGGAAAAGTTTGGAGGTTATTTTATAAGCAAGAGGAAGCAATTAGAGTTATTTGAACAGCAATTAGAGTCATTTGAACATCATCAGAAATTGCTGTATGAGCATTTGTCCAGCAACAGCATGAAATGGAATGGATTTTTTTTTTCCTTTTTTTTTTTAGATGGAGTCTTACTCTGTTGCCCAGACTGGAGTGCAGTGGCATGATCTCGGCTCACTGCAACCTCCACCTCCCAGGCTCAAACAATTCTCCCTTCCTCAGCCTAGTAGCTGAGATTACAGGCACCTGCCACCACGCATAGCTAATTTTTGTATTTTTTAGTAAAGACGGGGTTTCACCATGTTGACCAGGCTGGTCTTGAACTCCTGACCTCAAGTGGTCTGCCCACCCCAGCCTCCCAAAGTGCTGGGATTACAGGCATGAGCCACTGCACCTGGTGGAGATGGGATGGATTACAGCAGCAGTCCCCAACCTTTTTGGCACCAGGGACCAGTTTTATGGAAGACAGTTTTTCCACGGACAGGGTAGGGGTAGGGGATAGGACGCAGTGAGGATGATTTCAAGATAAAATAGTTCCACTTCGGATCATGAGGCATTAGTTAGACTCTCATAAAGAGCATGTGACTTAGATCTCTCGCATGCACAGTTCACAATAAGGTTCACACTCCTATGAGAATCGAATGCCGCCCTGATCCGACGGGGTGGACCTCGGGTGGTAATGCTTGCTCCAAGGCAGCTCATCTCCTGTTGTGAGGTCTCGTTGCTAACAGGCCACACACCAGTACAGGTCCTCAGCCCGGGGGTTGGGGACCCCTGGCTTAGAAGAGACAAGAGGCTGCAGGCAAAGAAAAATGTAGGCAATGTGTGTAGTATTCCCATAAATTGGTCCAAGTCCTCAGTGAGAGAGGCATTTCTCTGTGAATGGAAAGTGGGGCAAAGATTCAGTAGCCACCATGACACCTGAATAAATGACATGACTGCAAAAAAGAAACAGATGTGGGGCCAAGGCTTCCAGCTTCAGAAGACGTGGGGCCAAGGCTTCTAGCCTCAAAAGATGTGTGGCACAGGTTTCAGTCAGGGAAGAAGGATGAGTTTGGGTTTAGACATAATGAGCTTCATCAGGCAACTGGAAACCTGGGTCAGGGCCCAGAGATTTGTCAAGCCAGGAACATCTGGGTCACAGTTGATGCTGGGAGAGCCAATGGTTTCACCAAGAAGGGGAAGGTCTTGGGGGAAACAGAAAAGGAGAGGAAGAGGAATAGGAGAGGACCAGGGGAAAGTGCACTGTTCTTTCTGGAAGCTGAGGAAAGGAGTTTTTTGTTTTTGTTTTTTGAGACGGACTCTCGCTCTGTCACCCAGGCTGGAATGCAGTGGCGCGATCTCGGCTCACTACAACCTCCACCTCCTGGGTTCAAGCGATTCTCCTGCCTCAGCCTCCTAAGTAGCTGAGATTACAGGTGCCTGCCACCACGCCTGGCTAATTTTTGTACTTTTAGTAGACACGGGATTTCACCATGTTAGTCAGGCTGGTCTCGAACTCCTGACCTTGTGATCCACCCATCTCGGCCTCCCAAAGTGCTGGGATTATAGGCATGAGGCACCACATGAGTTTTTGAAAGAGAAGTAGTGGATAAGAGACGGGTGGCCAGCAGGGTTAGACAAAGGGTGCTTCAAAGAGGATAAAGTCCTTTGAATTTGCCCTTGAGAAAGAAGTCAGAATGGGCAGTGGGTCAGAGAAGACACATCTGATTCCTTGAGGGTCCAAACTAAAGAGTGTGGTGGCTCCCAGACATCTAGAGACCTGAGCTTAGTGGCGAGTGGACCAGGCATTCTGAGAGTTCCTCAGGGGGTGGAGGAAGTTCTTTCCTTTGATGCTAGATAATGGTTTGCAGTTGGGGGTGGCTCCACCAGACACTAAACCCACAAAATCACTGGAGCTCATACAGACCTGGCCGTGTGAATTGGTATCCTCGATTATCTGTGAAAGTTCAGGGAAATGTTCTTGAAAGTTCAGCTCTTCTCTCATCCTACAGTCTGCACCAATTTGTAAATTTTGTAGAGTTGCTAAATGAAGTTAGCCACTTTGCCAGCTAGCCCTCCCTCAGGATAAATCCTGATAAAATGGATCCTCTGAAAGAGAAGTTCCTCTGCACTCAGCAAAACGTTTTTGCTTCTGATCCTTACTAATATTAAATTCCGGAATTATCATTGATTTTCAGGCATTTTTATCCTTACTAACAACAACAAAATGCCAACTTTGACTTAAGGTGATATTTAGGTAGAACTTCACCTCAAGTTAGTATACTTATTCACAAAACTACTCCTATTAGTAATGTCCAGCACTCCCCTCGAAAAACAAGCAAACAATAGTTAACCCAGGCAAATGATTGTGAAAGCATTGTATTAGGGCCATTCTTACATTGCTATAAAAAAATAAACCTGAGACTGGGTAATTTATAAAGAAAGGGGATGGGGCACAGTGGCTCAAGCCTGTAATCCCAGCACTTTGGGAGGCCAAGGCGGGCGGATCACGAGGTCAGGAGATCGAGACCATACTGGCTAACATGGTGAAACCCCATATCTACTAAAAATACAAAAAAAAAAAATAGCTGCGTGTGGTGGCCAGTGCCTGTAGAACCAGCTACTCAGGAGGCTGAGGCAGGAGAATGGCATGAACCTGGGAGGCAGAGCTTGCAGTGAGCCAAGATCATGCCACTGCACTCCAGCCTGGGCGACAGAGCGAGACTCTATCTCAAAAAAAAAAAAAAAAAGAATTAATTGGCTCACAGTTCTGCAGGCTATACAGGAAGCACAGTGCTGGCATCTGCTCAGCTTCTAGGAAGGCCTCCGGATACTTCCAATTATGGTGGAAGGTGAAGAGGGAGCAGGTGTCTCACATGGCAGGTGTAGGAGCAAGGAGGTGGGAGTAGGTGCTACATACTTTTAAACGACCAGATCTCATGAGAACTCACTGTCAAAAGGACAGCACCAAAGAGATGGTGCTTAATCATACATTAGATATCTTCCCATTGGCCCAACGTGGTGGCTTATGCCTATAATCCCAGCACTTTGGGAGGCCGAGGCGAATTGGATTGTTTGAGCTCAGGAGTTTGAGACCAGCCTGGGCAACATGGCGAAACCCTGTCTCTATAGAAAATACAAAACTTAGCCGGGCGTGGTGGTGTGTGCCTTTGGTCCCAGCTACTTGGGAGGCTCAAGTGGGAGGATTGCTTGAATCTGGAAGGTCAAGGCTGTAGTGAGCCATGATCGCCCCACTGCATTCTAGCCTGGACAACAGAATGAGACCCTGTCTCAAAAAAAAAAAAAAGGAAAAACAAGAAAAGAAATTATGTCCCCGTGACCCAATCAATTCCCACCACCAGGCCCCACCCACCTTCAACATTGAGGATTACATTTTAACATGAGGTTTGGGCAGAGACACACATCCCAACTATGGAAACATTTTGGGGGTAAAGGAGATTTCATTAAAAACAGCCATGTAGGCCGGGTGCCGTGGCTCATACCTGTAATCCCAACACTTTGGGAGGGTAAGGCGGGTGGATCACCTGAGGTCAGGAGTTCGAGAACAGCCTGGCCAACATGGTAAAACGCTGTCTCTACTAAAAAAAAATACCAAAACTTAGCCTGGCATGGTGGCAGGCACCTGTAATCCCAGCTACTCAGAAAGCTGAGACAGGAGAATCGCTTGGACCTGGGAGGTGGAGGTTGCAGTGAGCTGTGATCACGCCACTGCACTCCAGCCTGGGCAACAAGAGCAAAACTCCGTCTCAAAAAACGAAAAAACAAAAAACAGCCATGTAAGGGGCTTTAGTATTGAACACCAGAAGATGATACAACTCTTTAAAAGGGAAATTAAACTTGTTAAAATTCTGGAAATACTGGTAAGACTTTCTTACTACATAAAAACGTTGTAATATCCTAAATTCTTTAGTAAATTTTGTAAATGCTTACTACAATGTCTAGAAGCCATAAATATCTTCCTTTGCCTATATTTTTATAGTTTGGCACTAAAATTCCTTCATGCCAACACTAAAAGTTATTAATAGAGACTTACAAAGCAAGGCAAGACATTACAATTCTGTCAAATAGTTTAGGTTGTGAGCTTATTTAGAGGCAGGAAGGGGGAAAATGACTATTTCCTACTAACGAAAATTGAGGGGCCAGGCGCAGTGGCTCACTCCTGTAATCCCAGCACTTTGGGAGGCTGAGGTGGGCAGATCACGAGGTCAGGAGATCGAGACCACCCTTGCTAACGTGGTGAAACCCCGTCTGTACTAAAAATTCAAAAAATTAGCCGGGCGTGGTGGTGGACATCTGTAATCCCACCTACTTGGAAGGCTGAGGCAGGAGAATTGCTTGAACCCAGGAGGTAGAGGTTGCAATGAGGCGAGATCGCGCCACTGCACTCCAGCATTTGGGTACTTTACAGTCTCCGGGGGGGAGCTATAGAAGTAAATTCAGTAAATGCTTTGGATCTGCTGACTGTCCTTCAAAGAAGTGGCAAAGGAAAGTCAACTAGCCGTGATGCCCTTGAGATGTTGGGTGAATTCAGTCAACTCCAACTGACTTAGCATAGCTTTGAGACGGTGTTGGGGGTAGCGTTCCCCACTGGAAATGTCTGTAGAATTGACTATGGTTTGAGTAGATGTGCCAAAAACTGGGGGCTGTGCCATCATGAATCCAGCCCTGGATTTCTCTTTTAGTAATAGAATGTGCCTCTCCCGGGTGCAAAAAGAGAAGTCGGGACCCAGTTGCAACTTTAAAGGCATGTCAGTTAGCTAGTCGATTGCAGAGATCGAACAGTGAGAGACAGGTTGGTAGCATGGACTTGGGATTTTTCGGTGGCTGGTATCGTAAAAGTGGTACCACTCTTCTGCCAGGTGGCGTTGGCTGAAATCGAGCTAAGAAATGCTGGGGATGATGGTGAGCTTGACTTTAGACTACTTACCACTCATTGCTAAGGAGGGTGTGCTTTTCCCCCAGGCTCTTCAAGTAGAGAGGATCCCAACACAGGAAAACTGTAGTATCGTGGACAAGCCCTGAGTTTCACTCCCAGAAATATATGTAAAACTGGGAGTAACATTTCTCTTCATCTGAAAGAAGTGTTCAGGCCAAAAATAAATGGAGTCTTATTCCTGACTAGCTTCACTGTAATATAGTTTAAATAATTCCATTTTATGTGCTGAGCTTATGCTGTAATTCGTACTTGGTCATAATGGTTTTATCTGTGTTAATAAAGTGATTACACCCCTAAGGATAGTTGAATTTTACTTTATTGCCTTCTGACCATGGAGAAAAGAAGGTATAATTCTACTGCATCTTCAGGCATGTTATCAAATTCTGTATAGTTCATAATACTTAAGGAAAGAGCTTGTATTGATAGCCAGATTCCATTTCTCACAGTTTGGTTAAGTTGGCCTTTAGGCTAGCCACTTAAATTCTGTATGCTTAGCTTCCCCGTCCAGAAAAATACACAAGAGATAATGACTACAGCCTTATCAAACTAGTGATGTGTTTAATATGTACAAACCACAATGTAGAAATCACTTAGATCATCTTTTTTTTTTTTTTTTTTTTTTAAGTGGAGTCTCACTCTGTCACCCAGGCTGGAGTGCAGTGGCACGATCTCGGCTCACTACAACCTCCACCTCCAGGATTCTAGCGATTCTCCTGCCTCAGCCTCCCGAGTAGCTGGGATTACAGGTACATACCACCATGCCCAGCTAGTTTTTGTACTTTTAGTAGAGACAGGGTTTCACCATGTTGGTCAGGCTGGTCTCAAACTCCTGACTTCAAGTGATCCGCCTCCTTCACTCTCCCAAAGTGCTGGATGGGATTACAGGCTAAGCCACCATGCCCTGCCCGCTTAGGCCACTTGAAAGAGAAATGTTACCTGCAGCTGATATTTGACTGTAAACAACCCTTCACCCTTCTTACTCAACAGCTAGTCTTGCTATCTGTCCCTTCTTTTTTCTTTTTTGAGACAGGGTCTTTTTTTTTCCTTTAATTTATTTCCATAGGTTTTGGGGAAAACAGGTAGTATTTAGTTACATGAAGTTCTTTGTGAGAATTTGGTGCACCCATCACCAGAGCAGTATACACTGAATCCAATTGGTAGTCTTTTTTTTTTTTGAGACAGAGTCTTGTTCTGTCAGTCACCCAGGCTGGAATGCAGTGGCGCTATCTCGGCTCACTGCAACCTCCACCTCCCAGGTTCAAGCAGTTCTCTGCCTCAGCCTCCCAAGTAGCTGGGATTACAGTAGCTGGGATTACAGGTGCCTGCCACCATGCCTGGCTAATTTTTGTATTTTTAGTAGAGACAGGGTTTCATCATGTTGGCCAGGCTGGTCTTGAACTCCTGACCTCGTGGTCCACCCACCTCAGCCTCCCAAAGTGCTGGGATTACAGGTGTGAACCACTGCACCCAGCCCCAATTTGTAGTCTTTTATCCCTCATCCCACTCCCACCCTTTACCTCAAGTCCCCAAGGTCTGTTTTGTCATTCTTATACCTTTGCATCCTCATAGCTTAGCTCCCACTTATGAGTGAGAACATATGACGTTTGCTTTTCCATTCCTGAATTACTTCACTTAGAATAATAGTCTCCAGTTCCATCCAGATTCCTGTGAATGCCATTCATTCATTCCTTTTTATGACTGAGTAGTATTACATAGTATACATAGGCCACAGTTTCTTTATCCACTCGTTAATTGACGGGCATTTGGGCTGGTTCCATATTTTTGCAATTGCGAATTGCGCTGCTCTAACTCTGCCGTCCAGGCTGGAGTGCAGTGGTGCAGTCTCAGCTCACCGCAATCTTCCCCTCCCAGATTCTAGTGATTCTCATGCCTCAGCTTCCCAAGTAGCTGGGATCACACGCATGCACTACCACACCCAGCAATTTTTGTATTCTTAGTAGAGATGGGCTTTCACTGTGTTGGCCAGGGTGGTCTCAAACTCCCAACCTCAGGTGATCCCCTAACTTGGGCCTCCCAAAGTGCTGGGATTACAGGTGGGAGCCACTGCGCCTGGCCCTATGTGTCCCTTCTTTAAGGTCTTTTCTTAACCAGAGTTAAGATCCCTACTAACCACCAAAACTTGTATTTACTATCGCCTATATCAGTCTTACCAGTCAGAGTCAAGGTTGCTAATGATTCATCCTGAGCCTCAGGAAAAAAAAAAAACAAATCTTTTTGGCAACACTTCATTTTTTTAAATTCAAGTATTAAAATGTTTTCATGTTTCACTTTATTTAAGGAAAGTAAATGTGATGTGCAGATTCTCAAATCAATAAAATGATCAAGAAAGACCATAGTTTTGGAAATAACTCATTTAGTCAAAAGTAAGAGGTTTCATTTCATGGTGAGCACAATTTTGAAGGACACAGAAAGTATTTGAAGCATGTAAAGTGCCAATTCCTCAGTTATAAGAGAATGTGATACTCATTTATGGAGGAGGAAACATTTTGATAGGATACAACGAACCTAATCAGATGAGATGAATCCATACATTTCAGAATCAAGCAGTAGTTTGAGCAAAAGAACCAATTCTCTTCCTTTTTTTTTTTCCTTTGACAGAGTCTCACTCTGTTGCCCAGGCTGGAGTGCAGTGGCACAATCTCGGCTCACTGCAACCTCTGCCTCCTGTGTTCAAACCATTATCTTGTCTCAGCCTCCCGAGTAGCTGGGACTACATGCATGCGCCACCATGCCCAGCTAATTTTTGTTTTGTTCTGTTGTGTTTTGTTTTGTTTCGAGACAGTGTCCCGCTTTGTCATCCAGGCTGGAGTGCGTGGCATGATCTCAGCTCACTGCAACCTCGGCCTCCCAGGTTCAAATGATTCTCCTCCATCAGCCTCCTGAGTAGCTGGGACTACAGTCACGCAGCACCACACCCAGCTAATTCTGTATTTTTTAGTAGAGACAGGGTTTCACCATTTTGGCCAGGCTGGTCTCCAACTCCTGGCCTCAAGTGAGCCACCTGACTCAGCCTCCTGAAGTGCTGGGATTACAGGCACCAGTCACTGTGCTCAGCCTAGAATCAATTCTCTTCTAAACACATAAGAACATGTAGACATTTTTAGCACCACCAAAGCAGTGTTTCATCACTTCCAAAAGTGAACTTTGTGGCTTGATGTCAACAGACAAGAGAAAGTTTTAAAAACCTATTCAGAAGCATCAAAGAATTGTGCAGAAAATCAATGAAGGAGGCAAGGGAATTTTTCTCTTCCTGCAGTTACCACTCAATGGATTTCTAGATCATCCATGCACAGTAAATCCACAGTAACTATTTTCTAGAGATGACTCTAATTTTGAACACAGTTCCAAGGCCCTTGGCTCAATGAAAAATGCTGATATGAAGGTAATATTTTCTGTCCAACATCACTAAGCTCATATTTTTAGAATATTCAACCAGTTCAACCCTGAAGAAAAGCCTTCGAAAAGGAACATTTCAGGCTGGGCGCAGTGGCTCACACCTGTAATACCAGCACTTTGGGAGGCCGAGTCAGGCGGATCACCTGAGGTCAGGAGTTCAAGACCAGGCCGGCCCACATGGTGAAACCCCATCTCTACTAAAAATACAAAAATTAGCCGGGCATGATGGTGGGCACCTATATAGTCCTAGCTACTCGGGAGGCTGAGGCAGGAGAATCGCTTGAACCCGGGAGGCAGAGGTTGCAGTGAGCCAAGATCCCACCACTGCACTCCAGCCTGGGTGACAGAGTGAGACTCCGTCTCAAAAAAAAAAAAAAAAAGAAAGAAAGAAAGAAGAATAATTTAACCTGTTACCAGCTTGGCAACCAGTTAGGTTGTGAAGGATTGTTTGTCTTTATTTAGTGAATCTGGAACCAAGAATTGTTACATTCACTTCTTCCAACTTTTATAAAGACAAAACATGTAGAACTTTTCATTCTAATAACCCAAGAAGGGTGGAAAGAGTAGAGCTGTTGGGTAGTCAGAGAAAATGACCTTTGCTGAATCAAGAACTTTCCAAGAATGTGTCTGGAAGATTCCTTTCCTCAGATCAGCTTAGCAAGTGACCCATGTGGCTGCTCCTTTGGCAGATACCCTTCATCAGCGGTTCAGTACCACTCTGAGGACAGAGCTGGCTAAGAAGTGACCCACACCATCTAGGAGAAGTTGGGTGACAGACTGGGCCACGTTCCTCAACAGAGGGCACCATGCCTTCCACATACCACTGTGGGAGCTGCACACTCCGCATGGCATGGTGTACTTTACCTCGTCTGCCCAGGCCGTAACCAGTTTCCTTTCTCATTCACCAACTCAGGGAATGTTTTCCAGCCTGCTTGATGTGGTTTGGCTGGATCCCTACCCAAATCTCATCTTGAATTATAGCTCCCATAATCACGGGAGGGTCCCGGTGGGAGGTAATTGAATCATGGGGGCAGGGTTTTCTGTTTGGTTCTCATGACAGTGAATAAATCTTATGAGATCTGATGGTTTTATAAAGGGCAGTTCCCCTGCACATGCTCTCTTGCCTGCCACCGTGTAAGACATGACTTTCCTCCTCCTTTGCCTTCCACTATGATTGTGAGGCCTCGCCAGCCATGTGGAACTGTGAGTCCATTAAGCCTCTTCCCTTTATAAATTATCCAGTCTTGAGTATGTCTTTATAGCAGCATGAGAACAGACTAACACACTGCTCATGTTCAGACTCCTCGTTTCCTTCCTTTGCTTTATAAGAATAATGTGCCTCATTTAATTTTTCATCCAAGATTCATCCTGCAGGCAGATGAATACAGAGCCTGTGCCTAGTGTTGCCAAACTGGCCAGTCACAAATTTGGGCACAGTCATAATTCTCTAATGAGACGGATTTCTCCCAGTTCTCCCAGCCCCCCGTAGAGTGATTGACCCTGGTTGGAATGAGGCCAGTTTTTCCCTTTGGTATAGCCTATCCAGGTGGCCACTACTTAGCAGATTTTAAGATTCAGTGAGGCCCGACGCAGTAGTGGCTCACGACTGTAATCCCAGCACTTTGGGAGACCAAGGCAGGCGGATCACCTGAAGTCAGGAGTTTGAGATCAGCCTGGCCAACATGTTGAAACCCCGTCTCTACTAAAAATACAAAAATTAGCTGGGCATGGTGGCACACAACTGTAGTCCTAGCTACTCGGAAGACTGAGGCAGGAGAATCGCTTGAACCCGGGAGGTAGAAGTTGCAGTGAGCTGAGATCATGCTACTGCCCTCCAGCCTGGGCGACAGAGCAAGACTCTGTCTCAAAAAAAAAAAAAAAAGAAAAGAAAAGATTTAGTGATTCAGGCCAGGTGCAGTGGCTCATGCCTGTAATCCCAACACTGGGAGGCTGAGGCAGGAGGATTACTTGAGCCCAGGAGTTTGAGACCAATCTGGGCAACATACTGGAACTGCAAAAAAATAAAAAATAAAAAAATTAGCTGGGCACAGTAGCACAAGCCTGTAGTCCCAGCTACTTGGGAGGCTGAGGTGGGAGGATAACCTGAGCCCAGGGAGATGGAGGCTATGGTGAGCTGTGATCATACCACCGCACTCCAACCTGGGTAACAGAGTGAGACCCCATCTGAAAAAAAACATTTTTTTAAAGATTCCATGATTCATTCTGTGTATATTCAAGACACATCCTCTGTGTGTCAGGCACTGACCCAACGATGAATTGGGCACAAGTCCCATGCCCAGGAAGTCACAGTCTAGAAAAACTAAAGTGGTATATAAATACCTGTAATGTATAGGATTTGGTGGTACATTTCATAAGAGAGTCCTAAATAGGAGCCCAGGAGAAGTGCTGTCTCCTAACCTGAGAGTTCAAGGAAGAGTAGCTATAATGCTCCAGGATGCAGGACAAGTGAGAACTTGTCCCCTTTCTAGAAGAGCGTGTTCCGTTGGGGAAACACTGGTGTAGGCCAGGTCAGTGCGTGTCCTTTCCAGCCCTGCATGAGTGCGACCCCATCAGGATAGCTACAGGTTCAGCTTCATATTCTCAAGTGGATGTCAGTGGAACCGGATGGGAGTAAAGAAAAGGCCACTTTCTCGTGAAAACAGCCAACCCCGATATTACAGGGAAGAGAAAACTCGGGTCAGAAAGGTAGGGCTAGCTGTTTATACACGCCTTCCAGAAGTCCGTGGCTGAGCAGACCCTCTTAGATTGCAGTACAGGGCAGATTTTGGATACTTTGTGCAAGAGCTTTTGTCCGTGTCACCATTAGCCAGAGAGTAGACACGGGGGAAGAAACGTTCTCTGAATTTGGCTAGAACTCCCTTCCATCAAATCTGACCCAAGTCTGTGTGGTTTAGAAAGCCCCATCATCCGCCTTCAAGGGAAGCCGCTGGACTCCTTTGGCTATTTTGTTTCTACTTTAAGAGTGTGCAAGATGGGCACGGCGGCTCACGCCTGTAACCCCAACACTTTGGGAGGCTGAGGCGGGTGGATCACGAGGTCAAGAGATCGAGACCATCCTGACCAACATGGTGAAACCCTGTCTCTACTAAAAATACAAAACTTAGCTGGGCATGGTGGTACACACCTGTAGTCCCAGCTACTCGGGAGGCTAAGGCAGGAGAATCACTTGAACCCAGGAGGCAGAGGTTGCAGTGAGCCAAGATCGCACTACTGCACTCCAGTCTGGCGACAGAGTGAGACTCTGTCTCCAAAAAAAACCAGGAGTGTGCAAAGTCTGCCTTGCCCGCAGTTGGTATTTGTAACCCAGCCTGAACCAAATAAAACATGCAGCTGTAGCTGGATTTGTTTGACAGCTCCAGGTCTGAGTCTCTATTTGGCTCTTTTTTTGTGTTACAAATTCAGGTTCCCAAAGATGTATACTAAGTCTAAGATAAACTGAGAAATCTCAGCTAGATGTATAGCTTAGACTGGGAGACCAGTGTGTTCAGCCATTTTTCAACCCCATTTTCAACCAGGGATGCAGAGAGGAGGTCAGCGAATTTTTTCTATAAAGTGCCAGATAGCAAATGTTTTCAGCTTCAGGTCATACGATCTCTGTTGCAACGACACAATTCTGCAGTTGCAGTGCAAATGCAGTCATAGACCATGTATATCTGCATTGCAGTACAATTTTATTCACAAAAACAGGCAGCAGACAGGCTTTGGCCCACAGGTGAAGCTTGCAGTGGATTGATTTCCTCATTTGCATGCTTTTAATTAGAATTTTTTTTTTTTTTTTTTTTTTTGCGATAGAGTCTCACTCTTGTTGCCTGTGCTGGAATACAATGGCAAGATCTTGGCTCACTGCAACCTCCGCCTCCCAGGTTCAAGTGATTCTCCTGCCTCAGCCTCCCGAGTAACTGGGATTACGGCATGTGCCACCACGCCCTGCTAATTTTATATTTTTAGTAGAGACAGAATTTCTCCATGGCTGATATTGAACTCCTAACCTCAGGCAATCCACCCGCCTCGGCCTCCCAAAGTGCTGGGATTACAGCGCAAGCCACCGCGCCTGGCCTAGAAACTTTTTAGGCTCATAAAATCTGTAGGTTGCTAGGAGCCCTTAAGGTCACTTCTGGCTCAGTCTCTTGTGGAATGAGGCCCAGGACGGAGGGGTGGGGTTCGATGGATGATGGAAAAGTGGCATCCAAGTCAGGCTGCTTCTGGATGGTTCCCCAGGATCATCATGTGCTGGTCTTGAATCAGCCAAATGCTTCCAGTGAAAAGGTAGAATTTTTATCTTCCAAGGCAATCCATTTCATTGTCGGAAGCGCTTCTTCGTTGGAAGCTGTTCTTTATATTGACTCAAAATTGTCCTTCCTATAACTTCTACCCATTAGTCCTAATTCTGCTCTTTAGGAATACCTGAAAGGAAATGAGTTCTTCTCCCTTATGACAGGTATTTGGGTATTTGAAGAAGGTTCCCTCAACCACCATCTCGAATGAAGAATCCTCAGTTCTTTTAGTAGCTGCTAGGCGCTTTGTTTCCAGATCCTTCATCAACTTCTGGGACCTCCTGGGCACACTCGGTCTGCTGACCATCCTCTTAAAAAGCGGTGCCCAGGCCGGGCCCAGTGGCTCATGCCTGCAACCCCAGCACTTTGGGAGACCAAGGTGGGCAGATCACCTGAGGTCAGGAGTTCAAGACCAGCCTGGCTAATATGGGGAAACCCCGTCTCTACTAAAAATACAAAAATTAGCCAGGCGCGGTGGCGGGTGCCTGTAATTCCAGCTACTCGGGAGGCTGAGGCAGGAGAATCGCTTGAACTCGGGAGGCGGAGGTTGCAGTGAGCCAAGATCCCGCTACTGCACTTCCGCCTGGGCAACAGAGTGAAACTCCATCTCAAAAAAAAAAAAAAAAAAAAAAAAGCGGTGCCCACTGAATACCTTCTTACAGACGTGGTCTGAGTTGGTCTCTTCCTTTCAACCAAGCTTTTCATAAAAGCTCTTACACGTAGGTCTCCGCTCTCCAACTCTCCTCTTACTTTTCAGCCCACTACAGACTCACTTCCCGTGCCTGTAACTACTGAGGCTGCTCTTGCTAAAGTTACACCATTGTCACATCCAAAGGATATCCCGTTTTGCCTCGTCTGCCTTTCTTCCCCTCTCTGCTCTCTCAAACTCTTCTCCTTTGGCTGGTTCACCCTCACCCCCAACCCCCACCACCACATCTCTGCCATTGCAGTCTCCTTTATGGGCTTCTCTTCTGCGTTTGTTTGTTTGTTTTTGTTTTTTGTTTTGTTGTTGTTGTTGTTGTTGTTTATGGAGGCTCCCTCTGTTGCCCAGGCCGGAGTGATCTTGGCTCACTGCAACCCCCATCTCCTGGTTCAAGCGATTCTCCTGCCTCAGCCTCCTGAATAGCTGGGATCACAGGCACCCACCACCAAGCCCAGCTAATTTTTGTATTTTTAGTAGAGACAGGGTTTCACCATGGTGGCCAGACTGGTCTCAAACCCCTGACCTCAGGTGATCCACCCGCCTCGGCCTCCCAAAGTGCTGGGATTACAGGTGTGAGCCACTGCGCCCGGCCTCCTGCTTTCCTTCATTGTTGGTTTCTGTAGACCTCATTCCATACATGATCATTTCCGTATCCAGGCTTCAGCTTCTACCCACCAACTATGACACCCACCCAGTCCTTTCTTCTGAACTTAGAGCCCTTTCTTCAACTAACTGCTAGATGTCTCCACCCTCATGCCCAATGGGCGACTGAATTTCAAAATGTCTAGGACTAAACTTGTCCCCTTTACTAGTCACCCACATCAGAAGCCCAGCAGACACTTGAACCCTGTTTTTCCCTTCATGCTTGCAACTAATTAATTCCCAATTTCTGCAAGCTCCAGCATCTACAGAGCTTTCTGGCTCTCCTCCTTTTCTCTATCTTCACTGTCAGCAGTGTAGCCCAAGCCTCTGCTATTTCTCAACTATCGCAATAGCTTCTTCAGCAGCCTCACTGCTCTGCTGTCCATTTTCCCCACTGCCTCCAGCCTATCTCCTGGGAACCCAGCTCTCTCCCTGTTACTCTCCTGCCTGCACTCCTTAACCTCCGTTTTCCCCTGGCCTCTGCTGTAGCTGATCATAATCAAGGCCATTCTCCATATCATAGTACTCAATATCCTTTACAATCTGAGATGCCTCCTCTGTGAGTCCATAGCAGGCAATGAGTATATCCTACGCACACAATATTGTCCATGCCTGGATGTCTTCCCCAATTGGATGAAACTCCCTAAGGGCAGAGTTGTATTGTTTCCATCTTTGTATTGACAGAACCTGGCATCTAGCAGGCACTTCGCAGGTGCTAATTTCAGTATTTCCCAAGTGAAGGAGTCTGACCTCCAGCAGCCACCTCTACCGTCCCACCCACGGGCATCCCTGCCTTGTTGCATGACTTATAGCTGTCTGGCGGGGCCATGTGGCCTCATGCCTTGTGGCATTGTCACATGCCATTCCCTGTGTCTGGAGCTCCCTTTTCCAGGAAGCCCCTGGCTAATGCCCACCCATTCCTCGGAACTCAGCTTGTATCAACCATCACCTCCTCAGGATAAAGAATATCTGCTCTGATTCCCACAATGTGATGTCCACATCACTCTCATAGCTCTTCATGCACTGTATGTGTGATAACAGTTTATTTCTGGGTCTCCCTGGACTTTTGAGCTCTTTGAAAGCAAAGATATAAAATTTGAATGGGCACATAGTAGACTTTCAATAAATGTTTGTTGAGGAATGAATGAATGAGTTTTGTCCCCTTTGTTTTGTTTGTTTGTTTTAAGACGGAGTCTCGCTCTGTCACCCAGGCTGGAGTGCAATGGCACGATCTCAGCTCACTGCAACCTCCGCCTCCCAGGTTCAAGCGATTCTCCTGCCTCAGCCTCCCGAGTAGCTGGGATTACAGGCAAATGCCACCATGCCCAACTTATTTTTGTATTTTTAGTAGAGGCAGGGTTTCACTATGTTGGCCAGGCTGATCTCAAACTCTCAACTTCAGGTGACCCGCCTGCCTCTACCTCCCAAAGTGCTGGTATTACAGGCTTGAGCCACCCTGCCCAGCCGGTTCTACCCACTTTGATCTGGATCCTGTACATGTATCACTGCAGCTTAGGGCTACGTATACTTTCCTGGTTGCTGCATCAGGTTAAACCTCAAGACACCTGCCATACTCACGGCACCCTCTTTAGGGGACCTGCCCTTCCCCTAGCCCCTGTTCTAGATGCAGCCAACCCAGCCCTCTTCTCAGTCACTGGACCAGTGACCTGTGGCCCGGCCTCATCCAAGAAGATTCTCACTGACAAGAGTTAAAGCTCAGAGCTAGCAAAGGGATGGGGCTGATGTGCTGGTGACGCCACCCGCCTTGTTCAAGGCTGACAGAGGAGTTTCTGCTCCTTGCAATCAAAGTCCATTGTTTTGGCTTCTACTGACTTGTGGCCAACCAGAAGCCTTTTCCTCGTTTTCCTTCCTTTTGCTTTCATACTTTTAAAAAACCTCTGCTTGGTTTCTTTGACCCAAACCCGTCATTTCTTTCCAGAATTGGTCCCCCTTGTTATAATGATGTCTTCTTGTCCTAGGAATTAAACATACCACCTCCCTTTCATTTGACTTTATCATTATAAAACTCTTGTTTCATCCATTAACTCAATTTTCCCAAAGGTATGGACAAACACTTATAGCTGGTATTATTAATGCCCCCCCCCCCTTTTTTTTTACAGATGAGAAAGCTGAGAATCTCTAAGGTAAAATGATTTTTCTGAGATTAAAGGTCAGCTGCCTAGTTGCTAAAATTAGGTCTAGAATCCAAGTTTTTGGCTTCAAAGTGTCTTTCATGTTGCTTACTCCCTGACATCCTGATATGGTTTGGGTCTGTGTCCACACCCAAATCTCATGTCAAATTGTAATCACTGATGTTGGAGGTGGGGCCTGGTGGGAAGTGATTGGATCATTCAGGCAGATTTCTCCTTTGGTGCTGTTCTTGTGCACCAAAGGTGAGTTATCAGAAGATCTGAGTGAGTTATCAGAAGATCTCTCTTCCTCCTGCTCTGGTCACGTGAAGACGTGCCTGCTTCCCCTTCACCTTCCGCCGTGATTGTAAGTTTCCTGAGGACTCCCCAGCCATGCTTCCTGTGTAGACTGCAGAACCATGAGCCAATTAAACCTATTTTCTTTATAAATTGCCCAGTCTCAGGTATTTATTTATAGCAGTGTGAGAACATACTAATACACACCCACAGCTTACTGTGGAGTATTAGACACGTCAACTTAACCCATGATGAGATGAGCCAAGTCTTTTTTCTTTCCAATGGTCACTCATGGGCCAGTGTCCATCTACTAGTTTCTTCAGGATGTTATATGTCTTGGGATGTAGAAAGATTGAAAGGCTTAGTCCACCGTGGCCCTGGGAACAGTGTCTGTTTGGAAATGTAGGATATAGCAACAAAGCTTAATTTCATAAACTATCTGATAAGACGTTTTATAGGAGAACAGCACTTGGCCAGAGTCCCAAACAGTGTTATGTGCAAGAGTCTGCTCTTGGGTAAGAGTTTGAGAAATGGAGTGGGAATTGCAAGAGGGGAGTCCTGGCATCCCTTCCAAATGGCTTCGCTCACTGTTGCTCACAAGTAATTCTTCCACGCCTGGGCCCTCGGTTTCCTCCCAGTTCTCTGGAGAGAGATTTCTCTGGGCAGTGGGGAAAGGATCCATGAGGAAGCTGCAGCCTTTCCCATTATTTGCGAGGTCAGAGTTACCATTTGAGGTAGGTCTTCCCTTGTCCTTGAAGGTAGCGGGCCCTCATTCCTCTAAGTCTTGGACCACTGGTGTCAGGGAAGCAGTAGGAGATGGGAAATTGCATTCTGTGAGCCCGTGATCTGTATCTCTCAGGTCTTTGTAATGCCAAGACTCTGTGACAAAATCTTAGGAAGCAGATAAGTAGCTAACCTTGAGCAATGGGTGGGGAAAGTGTGAAGCAATCAGCAGATCCTTGATGTCCAGCCAGATGTCCCCACACTGGGACATTATTAAAACTGGATGCCTTCACAACGCCTCAGACACATAGGATTTGGCTTTCACATTGCTGATGTCTCTGATTTTCTGTTTGGAGATGATGGAAAAACAGCTGAGGAGAGATGTGGATGGAATGTTTCTGGTTCCTAGGACAGCCAGGAAGGAAAGAAGCTGAACCTCCTCTTTTCCAAGTTTGATTCTCTCTGTGGCCAAAGACAGATTCAAAATGTTACATTTTTTTGTTTTGCTTAAAATAAAATGCTCCAAGAGAGCATAATGTGCAAATCATATCTCAGGAGCCAGCAGCTTCCAAACCCTTAAAAGTCAGGAGGCAGGTTTCCTTCAGAATAAGCCTGGAGCCCCACTTTCTATAGTTTACACAGAGGTGAAAAACGGGGTGTAGACAGTTCCTGAGTCAATGGCTCTGTTTTATTTATTTATTTATTTATTTATTTATTTATTTATTTATTTATTTGAGACAGGATCTCACTCTGCCACCCAAACTGGAGTAGGGTTGCATGATCATGACTCACTGCAGCCTCAACCTCCTGGGCTCAAGCGATCCTCCTACTTCAGCCTCCCAAGTAGCATGGGAGTGCTCCCAAGTGTGCACCACCATGCCTGGCTAATTTTTGTATTTCATTTTTTGTAGAGATGGGGTTTTTCCATGTTGCCCATGCTGGTCTAAAAAATTCCTGAGCTCAGCAATCCATCCGTCTTGGCCTCACAAAGTGCTGGGATTATAGGCATGAGCCACTGTGCCTGGCCTGTTCTTGAACAACATAAAACGTGAAAACTTTGAACTCAAAGTTTTCAAGTGTGGATCAGTTGTGATTGTAAATCATCTACTTTTGGAGGGCATGGCCCTTTTACAGGCATTGCTCCCTAAACCCTCACCATGGCTACTGTATGAGGTAGAGTCCCTTAACTCTTCTTTGCAGATGAAGAAATGAGTCTGAGAGGTTCTCTCTCAAGGAGAAGCAGCCATGGTGATGCAGCAGGGCCTGATGAAGACTTCTACTGATTCAGGGAGAGGGCACAGTGCCTCTCACCCCACATCAAAATCGCCAGAGAAGCTTCCCAGACGCGCCCAGGCCCAGAGCTCACTGCAGACCCATTAAAAGCTCAAGGCTGGGGTTGCGAATGGTTTTAAAGCTTCTGAATGATTTGAAGGTGTGTTCAGGATAAGAATCACTGTTAGAAGACCTACTGATTTCACACTTCTTGATTTTGGTTGTTTGTTTGTTTGTTTTTTTTGGAGACAGGGTATTACTCTGTCGGCCAGGCTGAAGTGCAGTGGCATGATCTCAGCTCACTGTAACCTCTGTCTCCTGAGTTCAAGCAATTCTCCTGCCTCAGCCTCCCAAGTAGCTAAGGTTACAGGTGCCTGCCACCATGCCCAGCTAGTTTTTTTTGTTTTGTTTTGTTTTGTTTTGTTTTTAAGTAGAAACGGGGTTTCGCCATATTGGCCAGGCTGGTCTCGAACTCCCAACCTCAGGTGAGCCGCCCACTTCAGCCTCCCAAAGTGATGGGATTATAGGCGTGATCAACCATGCCCAGTCCCCATTTTAGACTTTATGGAGCTTTACAAGAATTTCCTGGCCGGGCGCAGTGGCTCAAGCCTGTAATCCCAGCACTTTGGGAGGCCGAGACGGGCGGATCACGAGGTCAGGAGATCGAGACCATCCCGGCTAACACGGTGAAACCCCGTCTCTACTAAAAATACAAAAAATTAGCCGGGCGAGGTGGCAGGCACCTGTGGTCCCAGCTACTCGGGAGGCTGAGGCAGGAGAATGGCGTGAACCCGGGAGGCGGAGGTTGCAGTGAGCTGAGATCCAGCCACTGCACTCCAGCCTGGGCGACAGAGCAAGACTCCGTCTCAAAAAAAAAAAAAATAATAATAATTTCCTATAAGAATGGAGAAGGAAGTCACCCGGGAGAAGGGAATGTGCCCAAACTGGCCACTAGATCAAGGCTTGGTTGCCGCTTTGAAGCCTTTTCTGGTGGGTGGGAGCAGATGCCTTGTGGTGGAATGAGGTTTCTTATGAGCTGTTCATGAGACGCGTCCCTGCCTCGGCTGTTGATACTGGGGAAATAAATCTGCGAAGGTAGGAGGACCCCCTGCACAGTGTGGCCATTTGGCTGTCTATGGAGGAGAAATGAATAGTTGGGGTCTGCACTGCTTCGAAGTCCATGGTGAACTTGGAGCTGCCGGGTGATGCCCTCTTTCCTGCAGATGCTTTTATTGCTCTCATTACCTCTTGCTTTGGGGATGAACGGAACACATCCTGCCTCTGCCTCTCCCAGATAGCCACTTCTCATGAGAATCTGTGCAGTCGTGTCTGCCAGCCCTTGGTGCCAGCAAAGAAACAGAGGCACTGTCCTCAGATCCCCCACGCCTCCCTTGTAAGCCTCACTCCTTAGGTCAGAAAACCTGCCATATGTGGTTGCTGTAGGATTAAAGGCAGTGGTGCCCGTCATGCCAAGCCAGGGCCTACTACCTGCAGAGCACCCCACACATGGCAACAGGAGCGATGGCAATGAGGAGGAGGACACCCCTTACTTTTCCAGTGTGCTTCTCTGCTTTGGTGCCCTGCCACTCCTGCCAAGCCCAGGGTCTCAACACCAAGTTCTTAGGAATACACAGGAAGGCACTCCATTCAGGGCCCTCCTACTGAGACGTTCCCTGCCCAACACCAGCAACCTAGACTCTTCCTCATCATTCTCTTCACTTACGGCTAAGCCTGGGACTGGCCCGTTCCTGCCAGGGGACTGTGGGTGCTAAGGAATCTGTTCCTAAGAAAAATAAGGAGGCCGGGCGCGGTGGCTCACGCCTGTAATCCCAGCACTTTGGGAGGCCGAGGTGGGCGGATCACGAGGTCAGGAGATGAGACCATCCTGGCTAACACGGTGAAACCCCGTCTCTACTGAAAATACAAAAAATTAGCCGGGTGTGGTGGCGGGCACCTGTAGTCCCAGCTTCTAGAGAGGCTGAGGCAGGATAACGGCGTTAACCTGGGAGGCGGCAGAGCTTGCAGTGAGCGGAGATCGCACCACTGCACTCCAGCCTGGGCGACAGAGCGAGACTCTGTCTCAAAAAAAAAAAAAAAAAAGAAAGAAAAATAAGGAACCAGCACGCACCTGACCAGGGCAGAGCATGGCTCAGACCTAACTCGAGCCTGAGCTGCCTTCAGGTCTGGTTCCAGCATTGACTAACTCTGCAAACTTGGTCACACTGAGTTTACTCTCTCCGCCAGCAGAACAGGGATATTGCACCTACCCTATCCCTCACTGTACTAAGCCTAGCACTGCCTCTTCCCCTCCAAGGTGACACATCACCCCAACCCAGACAAAATACTTCTTCAGAGTCCCAAGATGAGTAGACAGTTGGGACTGGCAGGCAAATACACCTCTTATCAAAATCCCTAAAATTGACTCCTAGAATCAGTCCTCTGCCTCCTACCCCTTCAAAGTTTCCACACAAACCGCAGCTTGTCCTCAGTTCCGCTCCAGAGCATATCATTGTTTCAAGTGTAAAGTACTTTAGGATCCATCATCATTCCCTTCCAGATCCCAGGGAGCATTGTATAACCAAATCCATTTAAATAGAAATCCTATTATGCCATTCATGGTGTCTTCATAATGACCAAAGGGGACAAGAAGTTAACATGAATTTTTTGTTTGTTTGTTTGTTTGTTTTTGAGACAGAGTCTTCCTCTGTTACCAGGCTGGAGTGCAGCGGCATGATCTTGGTTCACTGTAACCTCCGCCTCCCGGGTTCAAGCCATTCTCCTAGCTCAGCCTCCCAAGTAGCTAGGATTATAGGCACCCACCACCACGCCCAGCTAAATTTTTTTGTATTTTTAGTAGAGATGGGGTTTCACCATGTTGGCCAGGATAGTCTCAATCTCCTGACCTTGTGATCCACCTGCCTCGGCCTCCCAAAGCGCTGGGATTACAGGCATGAGCCACTATGCCCGGCCTTTTTTTTTTTTTTTTTTTTTTCTTTTTGAGAAGGAGTCTCGTCCTATCACCCAGGCTGGAGTACAATGGTATGATCCCAGCTCACTGCAACCTCCACCTCCCAGGTTCAAGCCATTCTCCTGTCTCAGCCTCCCGAGTAGCTGGGATTACAGTTGCCTGCCACCACACCCAGCTAGTTTTTGTATTTTTAGTAGACACAGGCTTTCACCATGTTGGCCAGGATGGTCTCGAACTCCTGACCTCATGATCCACCCACCTCTGCCTTCCAAAGTGCTGGGATTACAGGCGTGAGCCACCGCACCCAGCCCAAAATGAAATTTTTCTAAGTGAAAATCAATATGACTTTTCAAACTTCATTTTAAAATTCCGTTTTGAAAACATAGCAAGTATTGCCTTTAAATCTACAGCCTATGTATCCAATTCAAACACCCCTCCCCCTTCAGTGGCAGCATCTCTCATGGGTGACCTAAGAATTACGGCGGGTCCCCACACACACCACAGATGATGTGGTCTCTACCCTGAAGGATGCCCAGTGTTCATCCCACGGCCCTACCCCCATGGATGCTTAGGAAAATTTCAAATAGGAGCATACGCAGCTATCTCCTTGGATGCCATTTTCCTTGACATCACCCCCTCCAACACACACACACAGAAATATACACATACTCTAGATATTCCAGGGTATAGTGGTGTGAATGTGTCCTTCAAAGATCATGTGTCAGCAGCTTGATTCCCAATGCAATGTAATAAGTGGCCTTTTTCCTTACGGAGTTGGTTAGTGCTGGCAGAAGGGATTCGGGTTGAGAGTCAGCTATCCTCCAGCCCTGGCACCATGAGATTTAATCCCCGCTATCTGATCCCTGAGGAAATGAAGAGACACTGCCCACAAATATTATGGAGACCAAGTTTGATGAATTTCATCCTAAGAGACCGAGCAATGCCAAGCATCCCCAAGCTCTTGTGGAAGGTGGAGGTGGGGAGATTTGCAGGCCGAAGCAAAGCAAAAGTGGAAGCATTTGGGGACATCCTTAGGTCAAGGCCAGTTGGGATGGATGGGGCAAGGTAACCATAGTGAACTTACGAAGGGGGCTTTGGCCCGAGTTCACAGACTAGAAAATTGCAGAGCTGAGCCTGATGCAACCTGAAGCCATAGTCGTATGGCTTTATTTAGTCAATTGAATTAGTGAACCACTAAAATGCCTTTTCTTTCATTTGTTAAAAAAACAAACAAAGGGAAGCAAATATGTCACTATTGTTATGAGGGGCTGACTTAGGCATTTGGAAGAGCAGTGCAGTCACAGCCCATGGTGTCAAATCAGCTGTGATGGGATTTCTTGATGGATGAGATGTGTCATGTGACAGATAAAATGTAAGCATAGCTCCAAAATGATTGGCCTAGCCGGGCGTGGTGGCGCGCGCCTATAATCCCACCCAGCACTTTGGGAGGCCGAGGCAGGTGGATCACCTGAGGTCAGGTGATACCCAATATCACACAGCCAGTTAGTGATGGATCTAAGATTAGATGTTGCTATGGTGTGAATGCACCTTCAAAGATCATGTGTCAGCAACTTAATTCCCAATGCAACAGTGTTGGGAGGTGGGGCCTAATAAGAGATGATTAGATCATAAGAGTTCTGCCTTCATGAGTGGATTAATATTGTTATCTCAGGAGTGGGTTAGTTATCACCAGAGTGGCTTTGGTATAAAAACGAGTTCAGCTCCATTTGTTTGCTCTCTTGCTCTCTTGCCCTTTCCCCTTCCATCTTCCACCATGGGAAAAAGCAGCAGGAAGGCCCTCACCAGATGCCAACACCTTAATAGTGAACTCCCAGCTTCCAGAACTGTGAGAAATACATTTTTCTTCTTTATAAATTACCCAGTCTATGGTATTCTGGTATAGCAACACAAAATGGACTAAGACAGGTGTAAATTTTTTAATGCCCAAAGGACCTTACAACACAGCTGTTTTCAATTGGGACTAAATGATTTGCCATAAGTTGCTGTGTTTCTGGGTGAAATTTCATTGTTGTTGTTGTTGTTGTTCTATGAAAATGTTATAAGGTGTCTGAGAGCAGGGAATTCAGTTCAGGTCAACATTTACTGACTTTTGATTCTGTGCAAGATGCTTTCTTGGCCCCAGTGCCTCAGAAGAACAGATGGTGAGGTTTCTACTATGAAGAATCCCCAGTGTTTATCCAATGCCATACCCCCACAGATGCTTAGAAAAATTTCAAATAGGAGCAGACCCAGCCATCTCCTTGGATGCCATTTTCCTTGACATTGCCGCCTCCAACATACACACACAGAAACACGCACATATCCTAGATGTTCCAAGGCATAAGAATCACCTCCACAGGCCAGGCACAGTGGCTCATGCCTGTAATCCTGGCACTTTGGGAGGCCAGGGCAAGTGGATCACGAGGTCAGGAGTTCGAGACCAGCCTGACCAACATGGTGAAACCCCATCTACTAAAAATACAAAAGTTAGCTGGGTGTGGTGGTGTGCACCTATAATCCCATCTACTCAGGAGGCTGAGACAGGAGAATTGATTAAGCCCAGGAGACAGAGGTTGCAGCGAGCCAAGATCGCACCATTGCACTCCAGCCTGGCGAACAGAGCAAGACTCCGACTCCTGTCTAAAAAAAAAAAAACGAGCCGAGTGCAGTGGCTCACACCTGTAATCCCAGCACTTTGGAAGGCCGAGGTAGGCGGATCACCTGAGGTCAGGAGTTCGAGACCAGCCTGACCAACATGGTGAAACCCTGTCTCTACTAAAAATACAAAAGTTAGCCAGATGTGGTGGCATACGCCTGTAATCCCAACTACTCAGGAGGCTGAGACAGGAGAATCGCTTGAGCCCAGGAGGTGGAGGTTGCAGTGAGCCAAGATCATGCCATTGCACTCCAGCCTGGCCAATAGAGCGAGACTCTGACTCCCATCTCAAAATATAAAAGAAAGGAAAAAAGCCAGGTGCAGTGGCTCATGCCTATAATCCCAGCACTTTTGGAGGCCAAGGTGGTCAGATCACAAGGTCAAGAGATTGAGCCCATCCTGGTCAACATGGTGAAACCCCATTTCTACTAAAACTACAAAAATTAGCTGGGCATGGTGGCACTTGCCGGTAATCTCAGCTACTCAGGAGGCTGAGGCAGGAGAATCGCTTGAACCTGGGAGGTGGAGGTTGCAGTGAGCTGAGATCCAGCCACTGCACCCCAGCCTGGCGACAGAGCGAGACTCCGTCTCAAAAAAAAAAAAAAAAAAAAAAGAAAGAAAGAAAAAAAGAAAAAGGAAATAAAGAATCACCTCCATCTACAGCATTTTTCTTATTTTTTGGATGAAGGAATATGTTAATTATATAAAAGATTAAGAGACAAAGATCATAAAGATTGTGTGAAGTGCCAGTTCCAGTAATAGAGCTAGTTCTCATTTGGAGCTATTATGAATATAGCTGCTATGGATATTATTGTATGTGTCTTTTGGTGAACGTGTCCAATTATTTCCCCTGGATATGTACGAGAAGTAGAATTACCAGGACATAGGACAGACATATGTTTAGCTTTAGCAGGTATTGCCAAACAATTTTCCAAAGTGATTGAACGAATTTACACCCTTATCAACAAGGTATGTGAGATCCCATTGCTTCATATCTTTGCCAACACATGGTATTGACAGTTTTTCAAACTTAAGCCATTCTGGTGAAAGTGTAGTGTTAGCTCATTGTGGTTTTTGTCTTCCCCAGTACAACATGATGTACATGTTGTGTTGTCCAGCAACTGGCACAGACTGGAGTATACAGTGGGCACTGAGGGTTCGTTGGATTCGATTGAGTGAGCTCACTTCCTGTGCAGCTCTCCATCAGCCTCCACCCTATCTCACTTTTGCAAAGAGACCATGGGACAGACTTTTCCAAAAGTCAAAATGGGAAATTGGTAGTGGGGAAGCAGGGATACATACCTATCCCCCACCTTAAGGCTTTGCCTTTGAAATAGGGATATTATGTCTACATCTTTATTCCAACGGTCCTAGAACTGGGCATTCTAGACCCTTCATTTTGAGGGTCTAGAATTCTTCACAACACATCTGTACAGCGAGATCAGTCACTCAGGACTACCCCTATAATTTGGCTCCAAGAAGGAAAGTGGCAGTCGAAGGTCATTCAATCAAGATGGTAGCAAAAATAAGATGTGAACACAGGTCACCTGGCTGAATCTAAACCCATGGCTGATCCCCTACAACATGCAGTCCAAGGCAAGCTGTATTTTGACGCCTTCGAAAGACCATCAGCTCTGGACCCATCCTATTTTGGGGTGGTAGCCTGTTGCCAGGTGGCAGATCTGTGGAAACCCTTTGCCTTGGGCCCTGGATGGGAAGGACTTCTTTTCATCCCTACCTAGATATTAATCACTTTGCAAGCTGCCAGCCTTTTGCCAGCTGCATTCCTTGATGGCCCGTGTTTTAATAAGGCATGAGCACTCCTGGCAGGCTGGAATACAATGTGTGGATTCACCAGACGGGATTACAGAAGGGGCTATTCTTTGCTGCAACTAGGGCTGGGGGTTTGTGTGCATTTCTGCTTCGACACAGCATCTCCAAGGAGGTTTTCACTTTCTGAGAAGGATGCTACCCACTGAGCTATTCAGAGTGGGTAAATGAGAAAATGGGTTAATAAAATACATGCTAGAGAAAAAGAAAATAAGATTAGAGGCCTGATGTTTGGGCTGAGACTGCTTTGCTGGGCCCCAGGAAAAATAGAACAACATGATTATTTTCTTTTTTTGGCCCAGAAGACGTCATGCCCAGAACACCACCACTAATCCTGTTTTCCTGTTCTAACAAGTATTTTATCAACACCTTTTTAAAAGTTCAATTCTTCTACTGACTAGCCAGTAGCCCCACTTTATAGATATATTTTCAATTTCTTTGGCAGAACTTGACTACACAATGCTTGTGTCCTGACTCAGGGGGAGTAGGGTGTGTTCAATGTCATGTTTCTACCACAATCACAGTTTTAGGGTTTCTCACTCTTAATGGCCCAAGAACCTATGAGTTTTTGCTTTAAAAAGATACACGGGGACCTGATTAAGAGTCACTCAGGTACTGTAGACGTGAAAAGTCAGCAACCAGCACCGAATGTCCGTCCCTTTCCCAGGCTGATTAGAGTTGACCTTGTTTGGTGAACGGACAATACTAATTTTTCTCCTTAACCAAAGGAGGGGGAAGGGAAGACACAGGGAAGCTAAGAACTGAGAGTTTCGTCAGTTAAGACTCTTTCCCAAACTTTCAAGCTGAAAAGGTTTTTGAAGAGTTTCAAGCATGTTTTTGCAAGACATTAAAAAAAGAAGAAGAAAGGTTAAATATAAAAATTGAAGTTTGGCAGGCAGTATTCCCTGAACTCAATGCATTGCTTGTGGTATTTTGAAAAAAGAAAAGAATTTTGCTTTGAAAATGTCATACTCCAAAGAAGTTTTTGGAAGTGATTTCTAGGGGAGTTGACTCCTATTTAGTTGAATGGATGATTTGACTGTTCCTTTAAAGATATTTCAAACTGTTCCAAACAGTCTCTCTTTTTTTGAACAACAGAAGACCTACCGTACACAACGTTCTAGTAAAACAGGGTAGGAGAGAAGACATTTCCATTTCAGTGGAGAAATACTAATTACAAAAATGCTAAGATGTTAAGGCTCATACCTGATAATCTTCTCCAAAGATATGGAAACAAATGCCGTTCAGCAGCTCCCAGAAAAGTCCCCAGATTCTAGGCAATCAACCAGGTAACTATCAGAAGCCCCACAAAGGCGAGGAACGTCTCGGAAGAGCCACTGTGCCATCAACGCGGCTGTTTTAGAGAAAGAACTCTCCCTGTCTTTATTCTTCAACCTCAAGTAGCCCAACTTCCTCCTTCCCTTCAGGAGGTGCTCAGAGAAGACTGGATGCGCTGTCATGTACCCAACTTGTTTCCCTTCGCGTCAGGGGACAGGCATGGCATCAAGGCCTTAGTGCTTTGGCAGTTCCAATAAGGAGTCTGCCAGAATGGATGGCACCAACAGTGATGAGGCGCTCAGGAGGGAGGGAGCAGGCTTTTGATAGAGGAAAAAAACATCTGTGTGTGAAGAGAGATGATGTGGCAGAACATGATTATGACAGACAGTGACAAAATTTATTACCACCCTTTAGTAACACTGTGTTTATCCAGAGTGATGGCGATTACCTGATCTTTTCCACACGGAGTATGATGCTTAGAATGTTTTTGCTGAAAGAGACTTTGGAGATGATCTAATCCAACCCCTCACTTTACTGAAGAAGTAACTAATTGACAGAGAATGTAAATGGCTTGGCCACGGCCACATGGCTAGCCAGGGATCATCAGTACCACTGAACTGCTCCAATGACTCTAACACAAGGTGAACACAATAACAAATGTGTCCCCTAAAGTACCTCTTTTGTGGTGCTCTAGTAGGGCTTCAGTCCTTAGCACAGTGCCCAGCACATAGTAGGTGTTCAGCGACGGTTCATGGAAACAAGTGAATAGACAACCTCATCAGATTATCTGCACAGCAACTCTTCCCAAGAGTAAACACTAAGGCAAGGGCATGACACTCACAGCTTCCAGCAAAGATCACTACGAAGTGAATCCTATTTTCCCATTGACTTCTATTGCAAGACTGGAGTTGCTGTCTCCAGGTGGAGGAGAAGAGCCTCTCCGGTTGGTTAGTTCAGTCCATCAGACCATCCATCAAGGCCATGGTTTTGAGCCCCTCTTGGTGCATCCCATTTTTTAATGTGCCACCATTAGAAATTGTGCCCTAGTCAGGCATTTTACATGTTTGTGGAGGGTCATGAAGCTCAGACAAGATAGCTAGGGCAGGTGGAGGCAGATTCATCTCAACTGTTGGCCAGGCGGAGCCACTCCCTAGGATCAGATTCGTGTGGGAACGACGTCTGTGGCATGTTGGATGTGCTTAGTGGCCCAGGTGTGACAGACCGCCAGCAATTTGAGAACTTGGTAGCATTTGACTCTTCCTAAGTTGAAATGCCTCCTCCACCTTTACCTCCTCTTCAATTGATTCTAGGGGTTGAGGATCCTTCAACTCTGAACCTACTCCTCTTCCTCCTCCTTTGCAATGTCTAATAGACTCAGGTTGCATTTCCAAGCTCTATCAGTAGGTGCCCCTGTTTAATACATCACAGACTTCAACTTGTCCTTAAAGCTTGCTGTCTGTTCGATAAAAGTAATGTTTCCAATTTTAACAATCCTATAAGATTATGCTTTTTTTTAATTTGAGACAGAGTCTCACTCTGTTACACAGGCTGGAGTGCTATGGCGTGATCTCAGCTCATTACAACCTCCACCTCCTGGGTTCAAGCGATTCTACTGCCTCAGCCTCCCGAGTAGCTGGGATTACAGGTGTGTACCACCATGCCTGACTAATTTTGTATTTTTAGTAGAAATGGGGTTTCAACATGTTGGTTAGGCTGGTCTCGAACTCCTGACCTCAGGTGATCCACCTGCCTCAACCTCCCAAAGTGCTGGGATTACAGCCACTGCACCCGGCCAAGATTATGCTTTTGTAAAGCAAAGACTACTGTAGTTCTCATCCCCTACCCTCTCCTGACCAACAGCAGTTCCTCAGGGATCTATACCAGCAACCACAACCGTGTATTAGAGTCCATCGTACTCCCAGCAGTGTACTGGAACTTGAGGCTACGAAGTGAGATGCAGTACCTACTCTCAGAAAGCTTACAGTCTTGGAGCCTAAACAAAACCCATTCTTACCTGTTTTTTTTTCACACAGAAGAATTACTGGAAAAATAAGGCCGGGCGCAGTGGCTCACGCCTGTAATCCCAGCACTTTGGGAGGCTGAGGTGGGCGGATCATCTGAGGTCGGGAGTTTGAGGCCAGCCTGACCAACATGGAGAAACCCCGTCTCTACTAAAAATAGAAAAATAGACAGGCATGGTGGCGCATGCCTGTAATCCCAGCTACTCTGGAGGCCCAGGCAAGAGAATCGCTTGAACCCGGGAGGCAGAGGTTGCGGTGAGCCAAGATGGCGCCATTGCATGCCAGCCTGGGTGACAAGAGCAAAACTCCATCCCCCCCCAAAAAAAGGGGAAAAATAATGAGTATACTGAGTGCCTGCTATAATGTGGCAAAGACAGTACACTACCTCTAATAGTCCCCAATCCCATGACACAGGAGACCTCCTCTGTCTTACAGGCTAGGAAATGGAGGCATGGAGGGATTGGGTAACTTGTCCCAGGAAACCTATCCTCAGTCAGTGTGTGGCAGAGTGAGGCATAGACTCAGGCTGTACCTAGTAGATAAAACTCTGCAAAGCCCAGATTCCTGGGGCGGTAGGTGTGACTTACGCTGGGGACTGTGGGTCTTAAGTTCATTCTTTCCTTCCACGAGAGTGAAAGGCCTTCTGGAGTGTCCCCGGCACCCTCAGAATAACACCTCCACTCACACACTCACACACTCACATGCACCCCGCCCCACCTCCAGTGTGAGACTGGGCGGGAAGCATCTATGCTCTGTGTGGGGACCGAGGCCCTGTTTCTGCTTTGAGGCTGGGGACTTATTAAAAAGAATATCCCTGGCTTCGGGCCTTCTCCTGCTTCCAGCAAAACCACCTTTAATAGGAGCCTGTTCCTGACACCTACTCTCATCACAAACGAAGACTTCCTCTCTGAAAACAACATGAAAGGAAAGCCTTTTACTTGGTTCCTAAAGTAAGACTTCTCTCTGTAGCCTGCAGCTTCTTTTGGAGAAGCCTCTTCATAAACTGGGGTTTAGCTTCACTTGGTAATTAACATCCATTTTCTCTTGCTGCAGAAATGTTTGTCACATAAACAAACAGCCCCCACCACCAACACTATGTAAAGGTGAAATATTGGCATATTCCAGTGGGTAATATGGAAAAGTGATGCTGGGATCAAGCCAGTCCCTGACCCCAGTTCCCCAAAAGCCTTCGGCGTTGCCCAGCTAGACTCCTGGGGCCTCGGTGCCAGTCCAGAGCCCTCTTCCCCCATAGTCCTTTCTACCCAGCAGAATTACATACCCGAAGCCAAGATGAGACTGTCCCAAAACCGATCATCAAAAATATACTTCAGTCCAGGCATGGTGACTGTGCCTGTAATCCAGCACTTTGGGAGGCCAAGGCAGGCAGATCACTTGAGGTCAGGAGTTTGAGACCAGCCTGGCCAAAATGGTGAAACCCCGTCTCTACCAAAAATACAAAAATTAGCCCAGTGTGGTGGTGCGTGCCTGTAATCCCAGCTACTTGGGAGGCTGAGGCAGAAGAATCGCTTGAACCTGGGAGGTGGAGGTTGCAGTGAGCTGAGATTATGCCACTGCACTTCAGCCTGGGCGACAGAGTGAGACTCTGTCTCAAAAAATAAATAAATAAATAAATAATTTAAAAAATAAAAATATATATATACTTCATGTCATATCTTCCTTTTGTGAGGAGAGAAACTTAGAATAAGCCAGGGCATTTCAAAACTCTTTACAAAATTCAGGCCCTCCATAATGGTTTTTTTTCCACTCCTACTATAAGGATCCCGATCCCCAACCATCTTACTTTCCAAGGTGCAAAGATTAGAAAACCACCATAAAATGGAAAATCCTAAACTGAGGAGAGATTATTCTTAATGTGGGCCGATTTAGGCTTACCATGCTTTTTGTTTGTTTGTTTGAGACAGGGTTTCACTCTGTCGCCCAGACTGGAGTGCAGTGGTGCAATCTTGGCTGGCAGTAACCTCCCTGTCCCAGGTTCAAGTGATTCTCATGCCTTAGCCTCCTGAGTAGCTGTGATTACAGGTGTGTGCCACTACTACCCGGCTAATTTTTTTGCTTTTTTTTTTTTTTTTTAGTAGAGACAAGGTTTTCCCATGTTGACCAGGCTGATCTCCTCGAACTCCTGACCTCAAATTATCCATCCACCCCAGCATCCCAAACTGCTGGGATTACAGGCATGAGACACTGTGCCTGGCCTTACCGTGCTTTTCAAATATTTTATTTCTTCACAGTAGACATGTTTGAGCAGTTGTAGTTTGGGCAGAAAAGCAAAGGAGTCCCTCCAATTCAAGTAGAAGTTCCTCCAGCGTCTGCATAAATTGTATTATAAAGCAGCTTTTAGGTATCTAGAAGAATGACACTTGATTTGAAGAGGTTTGCTTTTTGTTGAGCTAACTTTAGCATTCGCTTTCATCAGGAGCAGATACATCATAGCATCCTAGACAGCCCAGCACGTTTGGTTCACATATAAATACATGCATGTCTGTCTAGGCACGGTGTCCAAGATCAGCACAGCTGAGGACATCACCACCCTGACCGTCGCTCAAGCCATCCTAAATTTCTGTCACTTTTCACTGGCTGGGTCTGGATCATGTGCCTCTGTCCACCAGCCTATCATCACTAAGGCTGTCTTTCTAACTAACCCTCATCCTCCAAAGCAGAATGACCAGAGCCCCATGGCTCATTTTGAGTGACATGTCCACATCTGTGACCCCTCTGGTTTCTTTAAATCCAAGAAATGGAAGAGTGACCTAAAAGAAATGAGGGCTGAGGCTTTAAAGGATTACTGTCTCTGAGAAAAAGTTCAGTCCCTGGGAGAAAAGAGCCCTAGGCTTTTGGAGAAAGTATGAGAAACATTTCGATCTTTTCACATAAACCACTCTACTTTTCAAAACCTGCTGTCTTTTTTTTTTTTTTTTTCTTCCAGAGTGCTAGCTGAGTGTGTGTGTAAATAAGAGAGAGGAAATAAAAACCCAAGACAGGAGCGTTTTGAAATAAAAACCCAACAGGCTCATTTCAAACTGAATCCCAAGCCTACACATTAGGGTCTCCAAGCTGTTTGTCCTTCTTCCCGGCACTGGCAGGAGGGCCTGACTCAAGTTATTCCCAGGAACCTGAGAATGTTCAGCCATTGCTTCCTGTCTGAACAGACTCAGGGGGCTACCGGCTGCCTCCCTTAAACTCGGAGTCACATGAAGCCCAGGCCCCAGAACCCAGGCCAAGGGGACCTGCGCTGGCTCCAGCCTCCAGCAGGCAGAGGGCAGGCCTGTTTGTCTGACCCCCTCCTAGGCTTCCTCACCAGGGCTTCCAACCCCCAGCCTTCGTGACACATTGCAGGAGGAGATGCTGGCTTTGTGGTTGCAAACACTGTCAGGACCTAGCAGATGGAGAAGGGAGCTTTCCAGATGTTGCACACAATAAAAGGAGTTTTTATTTTATTATTTCTTTTTTTAATGAGGAGTGGGGGAGTTGTAACAAGGGCAAAATGTGAGCTTTCAAATCCTCAATTGGCGGTGTTTGTGTGTGCATGTGTGTGTCAGGCTGAGAGGTGCGGGCTGCGTGGTGGAGGGGCAGACGCGCCTCTGTCACATCTAAAACCAGGCTGGGGCTGCTGCTCGTTACTGGAGAAGGCTTCTTGCTCATTCCAGTGCGACTGGGAAACTGCAGAGACAGGCTGTTCCCCCTGTGTTTTCATCTTCTCTGTGTAGACAAGCATTCCAAATGGGATTAAATGAAAAGGAGAAATGAAACACACATTGCCAACATTCGTTAGCGCATACACACTCCGTTTTTGTTTTGTTTTGTTTTGTTCCTTCTTTTCTCCTGTCTCTCTCTTTCCTTCTCTCTTTAAACAGGGAGAGGCCAGCACCGAGTATAATGATCCTGAAAGAGCTGCTGCCTCTAGGAACCCAGAAACACTTTTACCAAAAAAAAAAAAAAAAAGTTTTGATGCTTTTTCCTCCTGATGGTGAGGATCCAAGTGAAACTGACTTTCCTCTTTGGTGGGGAAGCGGCAGGAAAGTTTCCCCTCTTTCTGACAGCATCTTTGGGGGACGGATCTTTTTAACAAGCCATTTCCTGGCGCTTGAATAGTTGATCCCCTTCCCCCTTTAACAGTGTCATGCACCATGTCAGACATCAAAGCCCTAATTAAACCCATTCTTTAATTGTGTCTTTTTGCTTCATTACTTTCCCTTCTCCTTTGATGAAGGCTGCACCTCTCTGATCGCCCCCAAATTATCGTTTTCTCTTCATTTTCTAGAGGATCTGAAAATTGCTCGCTGGGTCATTATCAGGTACCCCCACTTCCTTTTTGAGTTCTTCAAGTTGGGGACACAGGGCCTTCTCGGCCCCCATCCCCCATCCCCCATCCCCCCATCTCCCCATCCCCCTTCCCCCCAACGGTTACAGGGATATTCACACCTTTTCCCCTCCCGGCTCCTCTATTCTTATGAAGTTTCCATTGATTATTGTCCTGAAATTCCTTGGTCCAGTCATAGATAAAAGGATAATGACTTCAAAGGGAAGAGTTAAGAGTTTAACCCCAAGCGAAGAGAGTGGACAACTAGGTAATTGAGGGTAATAACCCATCACAGACTTGCTTTCAAAGGATCGCCCAGCTGAACTCTCAGGTGGCTTTAATTTTATTAACATTTGTAGCCGCTGACTTGAGAAGACGGTCTGGAGTCATTACAAGCTTCAAAGCTCCAGGTAACACTCCGCCCGGCCGGGAACCTGACATCAATTTGGGCCTGAGCGCCCCCCTCATATGGATGGCAGTGACTGCTGCTAACCCCAAACTTCTCTGCCGAACCACAGACCCCAGAAACTCTGGGGAGGCGAGATGAAAGGTCCTGCTCAGCCACACCCCTCCACAATGGCAATCAAGAATTCAAATCAAACGAAGACACTTAAAGGCACAAGGTTTGGGGGTAGAGGGGAGGAAAGCCTTCCTTTCTTGGTGTCAGTGGACCTGGGTCTTCATGGGTGCGCCCAGAACACCCATGGCTTGATCCCTCAGGGGCCTCCCCCACCTCTCTCACTCTCCTTGCATCCTCTGAGACGTCCCTGACACCCATCAGAGAGAAGCAGACCTGGTGACCTGGCCAACATCTTTATTTTGTGAATGAGAAAATAACATTTCAAAAGCCAAGATGACTTGCCTGGAGAGCACCCATGACTTGGTAGTAGCAGAACCCCCACCAAAGGCAGAGCTGACTCCCGCAGCTAGAGCTGGATGAGCAGACAGGAGCCGGGGAAGAAAGGAAGACTGCATCAAACATCGCCCCAGCGAGACCCAACACTTGTATGACACTGGCATCATCCCTGCTAGCATCTTTCCAAAGCCTCCTGTCGCCTTCCTGCCCTGCACACCTGTGTGTTGCCCTTCAGTAAATCCCAAAGCCAGAGGGGGCCTCCCCTGGGTCATGATGGCCCCTGGGGTGCCATCCCCTGATTTATTGGGCTGATTGCCCAGTTCAGGTCTCCATTCTAGGTGCTGGAGGGGTTGGAGGGGAGCTCAACAGACTTCCTGGTCACCGAAATTGGGAGGCCTTCCTGATGCATGGCTTCAGGCTGTCCTTTCGGCTGTTAGAAGTTTAACAAAAAGCCTTTGAAATGGATAGACGCTTGAACAGCTGCCAGGGCAGCTATAGCCTCTCTGCAGACTTCGGCAGGGCTCTCCGACCACATTCCTAGTCCCGACCAGTGGGGAAGGCTGGGTGCTGGGGGAGGTTATCTTCACCACTGCCAACATGCCTCAGCCCCACCAACCCTCATTTGGGCTTCTACAGAGAGCCATCTGAGTCCTCAGATGGTGACACCAGGAAATGCACCCCAGACCACCAGGACAACACAGTGCTCTACACAGAGCGTGATTCTGTAAATGTTCCCTGAATGCAGACAGAGTGCAGAGGCCTCTGTCCAGCTCTCAGGAGACAGTAACCAGCACACCTGAGAAGACTGTGGCCCCATCC
>NC_045449.1:59231707-59261069 GCF_002776525.5 Piliocolobus tephrosceles | reverse complement strand
ATATATATATATATATATATATATATAGAGAGAGAGAGAGAGAGAGAGAGAGAGAGAGAGAGAAAGAAGGTCTTGCTCTATCACCCAGGCTGAAGTACAGTGGTTTGACCATGGCTCACTGAAGCTTGAGGTGGGCTCAAGGGATCCTCCCACCTCAGCCTCTCCAGTTGAGTTGGGACTACAGGTGTGCACCACCACATCCAGCTAATTTAAAAAAAAAAAAAAAAAAATTTGTAGAGATGAGGTCTCACTATGTTGCCCAGACTGGTGTCAAACTCCTGGGCTCAAGTGATCCACACGCCTCAGCCTCCCAAAGTGCTGGGATTACAAGTGTGAGCCACCATGCCGTGTCTGGCTGAAATAATTGCTTCTTTTTTTTGCAGGGGGGTGGGAGGATGGAGCTTTGCCCCGTCGCCCAGGTTGAAGTGCAATGGCTCAATCTTGTCCCACTGCAACCTCTGCCTCCCGGGTTCAAGCGATTCTCCTGCCTCAGCCTCTCGAGTAGTTGGGACTACAGGCGTGTGCCACAATGCCCAGCTAATTTTCATATTTTTGGTAGAGACGGGGCTTCACCATGTTGGCCAGGCTGGTGTCCAACTCCAGACCTCAAGTGACCCAACTGTCTCAGCTTCCCAAAGTGCTGGCATTGCAGGCGTGAGCCACCATGCCTGGCCTCTGTTTCTATTCTCTAAAAAACCAAAAACACCAAAAGCTTCTCTGAAGTGGTATAAATGTACCCTAGGGAAAGAGACTGCAGCATCTCAAGACACAAGTCATACTTGGGCCTCAGGTAGAAGAATCAAAGGAGGGCAGGAGAGAGCTGGGGACCTCCTACTCCCTCTGCAACTGACTCTTGTATCGTGGTGTGGCTGCCCTGCAGCTGCCAGACCTTTGCAGAAAGGCTGTCTTGGGAAGATGACTCTGGCCAAAGCCAGTGGCCCCCTTGATTTTAGCACCTTTTAACACTCATGATCTAACCAGCTGGCCAAATTTCACTTCCAACCGTTTATCCCCCTTTCTGGTTTTTCAAGCTCAGAAAGAAACACTGTGACAGGGCGTGGTGGCTCACGCCTATAATCCCAGCACTTTGGGAGGCGAAGGCGGGCAGATCACAAGGTCAAGAGATCAAGACCAGCCTGACCAACATGGTGAAACCCCATCTCTACTTAAAATACACAAATTAGCTGGGCATGGTGGCGCACACCTGTAATCCCAGCTACTCGGGAGGCTGAAGCAGGAGAATCACTTGAACCCAGGAGGCGGAGGTTACAGTGAGCTGAGATTGTGCCACTGCACTCCAGCCTGGGTGACAGAGTGAGACTCCGTCTCAAAAAAAAAAAAGAAAAAAAGAAATACTGTGGCCAACTGTGCCACAGTATCATAGAGTGTTCCCTGAAGAAGGGCAGGTAATGTGTAGCGGTGCGTAACATAGACTATCCTTGATCACAGACAGGTTATGCATTCTCCAGAGGATGCCAGTAAAGGTTGTTTGGTCAGTTCATTGCATTTGATTTGTTCCTGGAAAATTATGGTGGTTAGCTGGGCGTGGTGATGTGCACCTGTCATCCCAGCTTACTTGGGAGGTTTGAGGTGGGAAGATTACTGGAACCCAGTAGTTCAAGGCTGCCATGAGCCAGGATCACACCATTGCACTCCAGCCTGGATGACACAGTGAGCCCCTGCCTCAAAATTAAGAATAAAAATAAATAAAATAAAATTATGACAAATGTTCAATGTAGACTGATATGGGGAAATGATATGATTTGTTCCACAATCGAGTCCAAAAACTTTGAAAATCATCTGCTAATTTAGATTTTTTTTTTTTTTTTTTTTTTTTTTTTGTGCTTGTTTGCTTTTGTATTGCTTTGTGGCCCAGGCGGGAGTGCAGTGGTACAATCTTGGCTCGCTGCAACCTCCACCTCCCCGGTTCAAGTGATTCTCCCGCCTCAGCCTTCCAAGTAACTGGGATCACAGGTGTATGCCACCACACCCAGCTAATTTTTGTATTTTTAGTAGAGACGGGGTTTCACCATGTTGGCCAAGCTGGTCTCGAACTCCTGACCTGAGGTGATCCACCCGCCTTGGCCTCCCAAAGTGCTGGTAGCTCATGCCTATAATGAGCCACTGTGCCTGGCCGCTAATGTAGATATTATACAAGGCAGCCTACGTCCTCTTAGAGAAGAGAGAATTTGTTGGTAACCAAAAACATCCGTAGTGTGGCCCCCAGAGGGGCTGCATGGACAGCGCCCACTGCACTCTCTTCCCCAGAGCCCCTGTCAGCAAAGAGATACCTGAAGCCAGGGTCACCAGTCCTTGGCTCTGGGACAAAACTGGTCCATGTGTGAAACTGGATGCTGGGAACGTATTGCCAACCTTTGATTTTTATGATGTTGTAAACCCACATGTCTTAGCTCAGACATATGTGTGATGTACTGGAACAAGCCCAGACTTTGAAGTCAGGCAGACATGTGTTCAAGTCCAGACCCTGCCATTTACTGAACAGCTTAGCTTGGGCAAGTCCCACAGGCTCTCAGATCCTCAGTGTTCCCGGTGGTGTGCAGTGAGTCCTGCATCAAGGACACCTAACCGTGCTGGGCCTCTGCTTTGGGTGAAGCTCTGGAAATGCAAAGGTGAATGAATCTTTTCCTTGCCCTTAAAGAGCTCATATTCTAGAGCTGTGGGCAGAGGTTCCCGTGCCGTGCAATGGGGTGGGGACTTTGATGTAGACACTGGGGGTGGCCAGGAGAGCCTGGCCATCCTGGAGCATGGCACAGACTTCCCGCCCCCTCACTCTCATCCCCACATCTGGGGCACCAGGGTTGCCACAGTGAGGTGGGACATGAACCCTGGCAGAGAGGCCGAAAGAGACTACACAGGAGTTCCCCAACAGTTCAGATGTTACAGTCATAGTCTCGTTGTTTTCTTGCAATCTTGAGGATCCAAGACAAGTCAGCTTTGTAAATGGGCCTGGGGCGCAGATTTGAATGTTTCACAGGGAGATGCTCTGCTTTTGGGTCTATCAGTGACAGGACCCAGTGGGCTGTCAAGAGGAAGGGGGAAAGGGATGGTGTCCCAGCCACATCATCCACAGTCCTGATTTTCCAAGAGAAAGCTGGCTTCCATGCACCATTATAACAGGGAAGAGGTTAACCTGGAAGCTCAATGGCTCTGGGACACTGTGGAAGGTTGGCCTGGCCCTAGAGGGTGGAAGGCAGGACAGGGAGTTGACATATGGGTGGCTGAGTGTGTCTGGCTGGATCAGGAGTGCGGGCGGCCAGCGAGCTGGCACCGGGCCTGGTTAAAGGCCTATCAGAGTCTCATTGACTGGCTGTCTTTGATCTCTGTTTATTCACAAGTCTGAAGAGGTAACGCCCGTGCTCAGTGATTAATTGCATTTTGGGTGGAGACCACATGCCTTAGTGATAGCTGCGGCCACAGGGACAGACCAAGGTTTCTGTCAGTATCCAGCCTTGAAGGTCAAAGTTCTCCCTATGCACCTTCTCGTCACCTGCATGAAGCTTGTGAAGGCAGCCACCAATCTGTAGGGGACATTCAGTAAATGTCACTTTTCTCCCTGCTGGCCCTTGTCTGACATTACTCAGCATTTCAGAAGTGGCATATATTACGGACTTACAGCAAGCCTTGAACATTCTTGGAAAACTTGCCCAAGCTGGAATCCTGTTTTTATCTTTATAACCATCTTAGAGATGAGTAGGGCATGCAGAGCCATCGTGGTTGTGGAGATAAAGAGCACTGAGTGACCGACGAACGAGAACTTGGCCTTCCCCACATCAGTTAGCCAGTCAGTGGCAGCCCTTGGATGGGCCCTGATTCTTGTAGCAAAGCCCTGTTGTAGCCACTGATGTGGTTCATGGTTAGCTAGTGAGGTCAGTATGGGGCATTCCTTGCTTGCCAAATCCCTTGTCCACTCCTGGCTGGAAAAAATTTTTTAGAGTCATAAAGTCCCCATAATCCCGGAAAAGGAGCTGATGTGGCTGTCCTGTTTTGGGCTTTCCTCGACATTCTAGATTTGAACCATACTAAATTCTTCCCAAGCAGGAATTCCTGGCTGGCCCTGGCTAGTCATGAGATGCACTGGAAGTCCTTGGGCAGCTTTACATGGCACCAGATGCCCTCAGAGCTCTGCTCTCCCACCCCCTCTCCCCTCACCCCCACCCCACCCTGGACACCAGCTTCTCCCTGCTTCACTCACAGCATTTCCTGCTGCCTCTCTGGTAGAAGCTGCTAGAATGCCTTGTGCTGGCAACTTGGAGAGCAACAAGTGTCTGCATACCCTTAATCTCCTCCCAGCCCTTAACCAGTGGTGGACAGATGCTGGGGTATAAATCCTCCAGCTCCCTTGTCCCCAAGCCGGGACAGTGGTGAGCCGTGACCTACGCCATCTCCAGATTTCCCCGTGGGTGGAACCAAAGTCCCCCTCTGTGGACACTGCTCGGTGTCACAGCCTTGCCTGGCTTCCTTCCCTTCCATTCCCTCGCTCGCCTGCAGGGTTTCCCCGAGACTTTTCCTAGTAATTCACATGCATTCCCCTCACAGGGTCAGTTTCTGGGGAGCCCGACCTAAGACAGTTGCTGAAATAAAATATGAATATCTAAACAAATACGATCGCTTACATTTGTGTAATGGACTCCCATGGGGTCCCTGCTGCCTGAATCCTACCTCTCATTACATCTAGCCCCAACACACCCACAACAGGCAGCTTTCTAAAACCCAGCTCGGGTTACATAGCTCCCCAACTGCTCGGTTTAAGACAATTTATCTGCGAAGTCAAGGCCATACTCCTCGCAGAGCCCTGGGTTTCTCCTTGATCTGGCCACAACCTCCACTCCAGACAGCCCCCTGTGGGATACGTGCTGTCCGGCTCCACAGGGAACCATCGCCTCTCCCCAGGCTGCGTCGAGCTTCGGAGCCTGTGCTCCCGCTGTTCCATCTTCCAGGTTTGCCCTTCTCAGTTTCCTTGAGCTGATTTTACCCCTTGTCATCTCCTCTAAAGTAGACTCAGTGCCCCTTCTTGCTCCCCCAGCACCCTGGGTACATCTCCGCCTTGGTCATTACCGTTTCTGTGTTGATCTCTCACACAATGAGGGCTCCTGGAGAGCGAAAGCCTGGGTCTGACCATTGCTGACACTGCCCCCAAGCCTATGCCAGTGCCCACCCGGCAGGCCCCTGACATGTGGGTCAGATCGACCTGGTGGTGCTCCCGGAGGAGCTCCATGAAACATGGTGCTATGGACCCCAGTGTGTCTCCCCAAAATTCCCATGTTGATGCCCTGACCCCCAATATTCAGAGATAGGGCCTTTGGGCGGTGATTAGGTTCAGATGAGGTCATGAGGATAGGGTCCTCATGGTGGGATCAGTGCCCCTATAAGAGGAGACACAAAGTCCAGGCACAGTGGCTCACGCCTGTAATCCCAGCATTGGGAGGCTGAGGCAGGCAGATCACCTGAGGTCAGGAATTTGAGACCAGCCTGGCCAACATGGTGAAACCCTGTCTCTACTAAAAATACAAAAATTAGCCAGGTGTGGTGACATGTGCCTGTAATCTCAGCTACTGGGGAGGCTGAGGCAGGAGAATCGCTGGAACCCAGGAGGTGGAGGCTGCAGTGAGCCAAGATCATGCCACTGCACTCCAGCCTGGGTGACAAGAGCGAGACTCCATCTAAAAAAAAAAAAAAAGAGATGCCAGAGAGCTTGCTCGCTCTCTGTCTCTCAGCCATAGCACGACATAGCCAGACAGCAGCCCTCTGCAAGCCAGAAAGAGAGCCCTCACCAGGAACTAACGGGGTCGGCATCTTCATGTTGGACTTCCAACCCCCAGAGCTGTGAGAAGTAAATGTCTGTGATGTAACTATCCAGTGTCTGTTGTTTTGCTCTGGCAGTCCAAGCTGACTAATGCACACGGGTACAGTAAATCCAAATGTGTATTTCTGAGCAAATACCAAAAATCCTGTACTAGAATTCAGTGTCAAGACCTACCAAACATCTTTTAGGGTTGCTTTTCTTAATTATGAGAGAAAGAATGGAGGCATTTCTGTCCATTAATTTTATCTGTATGTAATGACAATTATATCCATTTGTTTTAGGCTATCTTGATCCAAGGTGGTCTAAAAATCACTGGGCTAAGCTGCTGACCCCTCAGCCCGACCTCCTGAGTCTCCAGAGAAAGCTCTGGAATCTGGCTTTGTGTAGACCTCCCCGAGGACTCTGATGCACAGAACAGGTGCAGCCCACGGTGCTGTCTGGCACTCCTGGACTTAAGAGTTCTAAGGCCAGGTCTGAAACTGAACTCATGAATGCTGTCCCTCCAAGATCCCACGTGATCTGTTTGATCTATTTGATCCAGCATGATGTGTTTGATATTTAAGTTTTATGAATTGTTTGCAAGTGACATACAATGTCCATAGTGAGTCAGGCATCCCCAAAGCCAAATAGGGTGGATTCATCCGAGATAAAAGCAGCCAGTGAGACTGGCCTGCAGGAGTCATCCCAGCCACTCTCAAGGCATGTGAGTGTTAGCCTCACCTTCCAAGGCCCAAAGTCCCTGCTCTTCCTAAGGTTCTCTTGGATTGACCAGAGGGGCCAGTGCATGCGCTCTGCATTCTGCCTTGGGTTGGGGGATAGGCTGAGAAGGGATCTCCTAGCTTCTGGGCCTGAGCAACATTCAGAACCTCCTGGGGCCTGCGGGACTCCCTGGTGGCGCCACCAGCCCTTTTAGTGCCAGCACGTTGGCCTTGGTTTTGCTGGCTCTGCCAGCAGCCAGCACTGTCCCTGCCAGGAACTCTTAACTGTGATCCCACAGCCAAGGCTTTGTAGCCTCTTCATAGAGAGAGAGGCTGTGCAGCTTCCTCTTCAGCTGGTCCAGGGCCCCTTGGGGTTCCCTTTCTTCCAAGGCCACATCCCTTAAGAAAGAAAGCAAGTCCTTCTCAGGTGCTCGTGATCCTTGCAGGCGGTGCCTCAAGGACCTTCCAGGCAGGTGGAGAGGGGCAGTGACCCAGTCTTACAGGAAATGTTCTCAGTCTTCACACAGAAAGCCTTGGGGACCTGGGCAAGAGAAGAGTTAAATTCTGGGCTGAGGCTTCAGTGTTCAATTTCTTTATTTCCTGTTGATGACATTATTGCCTTCCTACAACCATTGACACATGTTGCTTTCATCTGTTTCATTTCAAGACATGAGTACACTCGCTGGAAACTATGCTTAATAGCTAAACTCAAAACATTTGGATTTCCTTTCCTTCTGTGACTCTTTGCTGGTATGCTGCATTCTCTAGTTTTTTTGGGTGGTGGTGGCGTGTGTGTTTTTTTCAGCCACCATTTCTAAGCAGCAAAAAGAGAAGTCACTGGCTCTCTGGCCAACTGCCTCAGGCCCATCTGCTTCATATGGGATATTTCCTTTCGCTGGAGGAGGCCTATGTTTGCCCCATGTTGTGGTGGTTGGAGAGCATCTCTTCGTCCTCTTCTTTTTCCCAGCTCCTTTCCCTGCTTGTCAGGGAGAGGACCAGCCTTGTTTAACTACAGGATGGGCAGATGGCTTCTTCCAGTTGCTATGTGCCCTGGAGCCTGCACCTACCCTTCCCACCTTCCCCAGCGCCACCGGGCTCTATGACTCATGGCTTGGAGCTTCTGAACAGAGCCTCCGGAATGGAGAGGTGAGCTTGTGAGTCTGGACCCGAGGACTCGGGGGAACAAATAGGCCTTGCTGCCTGGACTGCCTGTGGAGGGGATCTGGGCAAAGCTCCCCTTGGCCAGACCTTGGATGGAAAGCGGCCGTTGGAAGCAGGCCAGCCTCATCTGGTTGGAATTGGGTTTGACACGCGTTTCCAAACCTGGTCGCAGAACTGCAGCCGCCACTAGCCCTTCCCTGGGCCTGGACTGCACTGCCCATTGACAGTCTGCAAAGCAAGCAGTCAGTCTGCTATGGAAAAGTCTGCAAGGTGGACGCCCCCCTAGCCTGGGGTGACTGCCCAGCCCCCAGCAGGCTCCTGGGAAGGACATATTCCCAGGGGGAGTCCAGAGGGGAGTAGGAAGGGAAGGCAGTCACAGTCTGACTCCCTAAGATAAAGAAGGTCACTTGCGGTATGCATGGACCTTTATGTCCATTTCTCATTTTATCCTTCCTGTAACAGAGCAGCTTATTCCCATTTTGCAGTTGGGAAAAGTGAAGCTCAGGAAGGGTGAGAAATTTGCTCAAGCTAGGCCAGGTGTGGTGGCTCATGCCTGTAATCCCAGCTGAGGATTATAGCTGGGAGGCTGAGGCAGGAGGATCACCTCAAGTCAGGAGTTTGAAACCATCCTGGCCAACGTGGTGAAGCCCCATCTCTACTAAAAACACACAAAAATTAGCCAGGTGTGGTGTCAGGCACCTGTAATCCCAGCTACTCAGGAGGCTGAGACAGGAGAATCGTTTGAACCAGGGAGGCAGAGGTTGCAATGAGCCAAGATCATGCCACTGCACTCCAGCCTGGGTGACAGAGCGAGACTCTGTCTCAAAAAAAAAAATAGTCCACACTCCTCCCCTTTTTCTCCTCGGTCCTTCTCTCCCACTTCATCCACCCCGGGCCTCTTCTGTTCAGAAATCCACATTTCAGGCAAGTAGGAAGAAAGTCCACTAATAGGTAAGCGTGTTTGCGTGCATTTTATCCAGGAGGAAGAACATTTGAGGCCATTTCGCTGTGCCTTTCAAGTCCGCAGATCTGGCCGAGAGCCTGAGATAGCAGGAAGTGTGAAGAACAGAAACTTCAAGGGAAGAAGCATGTGAGGGGATGGAAATGCTAGAAGCTTCTAGGGCCAGGAAAGTTATCACTCCTGTCTGTCTGTACTCCCTCACAAAAGTCCCCTTGCTCAGGAAATGGACTTCCAGTTCTATCAAACTCATTATATATCTTCTTCCACTTCTTGTCTGGTATTTCCAGGCTGCTGGTGTCCTGGTTTGGGTGTGTCTGAGCATCTGTGTGTTTGTGTGAGCATATGCATGTGTGCGTGCACACGTGTGTGAGTGTCTGTGCGTGTGAGAGAGAAAGCGAGAGACAGGCTGGGCGCAGTGGCTCACAGCTGTAATCCCAGCACTTTGGGAGGCCGAGGTGAGCAGATCACTTGAGGTCTGGAGTTCAAGACCAGCCTGGCCAACATGGTGAAAACTCATTTCTACTGAAAATATGAAAATTAGCCGGGTGTGGTGGCGGGCGCCTGTAATCCCAGCTACTCAGGAGGTTGAGGCAAGAGAATTGCTTGAATCTGGGAGGCAGAGGTTGCTGTAAGCCAACATTGTGCCACTGCACTCCAGCTTGGGTGACAGAGTTTAACAACATCAAAAAAAGAAAGAGAGACAAAGAAAGAGAGAGAGCTGAGAGTGTGTGAGGTAGTACAGAGACCACATGTAAATGGAGATCCACCAAATGTCTGAGGATGTGATCAGCACAAGATAGGCAATGCCAAGGTGCCTGTCGAAGGTGACGAGGCCCTGTTTCCCTGGCAGTTCGTCTCCAACAGGCCCTGGCTGAGACTGTCTGATGGCAGAGTCCCAAGGGACATCCAGGGGTGCACAATGTCCCAACAGCCTAGAACTCTAGGCTTTCTAGCTCCTCTATAGCCCTGGTGGAAAGACATAAGACCAGGCAAATGTATAGTATTTGACTGGGTATAAGAAGGCATTCCAAAATGACAGGGTCACCTGACATGCTGTGGACTTCCCTTTTTGGTGGTTCCCTATTGTATTAAAAGTTATATAAGCCGGGCGCGGTGGCTCAAGCCTGTAATCCCAGCACTTTGGGAGGCCGAGACGGGCGGATCATGAGGTCAGGAGATCGAGACCATCCTGGCTAACACGGTGAAACCCCGTCTCTACTAAAAAATACAAAAAAACTAGCCGGGCGAGGGGGCGGGCGCCTGTAGTCCCAGCTACTCCGGAGGCTGAGGCAGGAGAATGGCGTAAACCCAGGAGGCGGAGCTTGCAGTGAGCTGAGATCCGGCCACTGCACTCCAGCCTGGGTGACAGAGCGAGATCTCCGTCTCAAAAAAAAAAAAAAAAAAAAAAGTTATATAGGCTGCGTGCAGTGGCTCACACCTGTAATCCCAATACTTTCAGAGGTTGAGGAAGGAGGATCGCTTGAGCCCAGGAGTTCAGGATCAGCATGGGCATCATCATGAGCCTCCATCTCTATAAAAAAAAAAAAAAAAATTAGCCAGGGCCAGTCACGGTGGCTCACACCTATAATCCCAGCACTTTGGGAGGCCGAGGTGGGTGGATCACCTGAGGTCTAGAGTTCAAAACCAGCCTGGCCAACATGGCGAAACTCCATCTCTACTAAAAATACAACAATAAGCCAGGCATGGTGGCGGGCGCCTGTAATCTCAGCTATTTGGGAGGATGAGGCTAGAGAATCCCTTGAACCCAGGAGGCAGAGGTCGCAGTGAGCCATTGCACTCCAGCCTGGGCGACAAGAGTGAAATTCTGTCTCAAAAAAAAAAAAAAAAATTTAGCCGGGTATGGTGACACACACTGTAGTCTTAGCTACTCCAAAGGCTGAGGCAAGAGGGTCACTTGAGGCCCGGAGTTCAAGGTTACAGTTAGCTATGATAGCGCCAGTGCACTCCAATCTGGGCCACACAGTGAGAACCTGTCTCAAAAGCAATAATAATAATAATAGTATAGAGCCATAGAAATTTTGGAAGGCGTAACATAACATTTTTCAGCTGCAAGGACCAGAGATCCTCTCAGTTGACCGCAAGGGAAAATGGGAGTGTGTTGCAAGAATAAGGTTGCTTGTGGGGGAATTGGCCAAGGTGGCTGTTGACGTCTCTGTCCCTAGGACTTGGCTTTCTCTGCCGGCCTCTGGCCCCTGCCCCCTCATAGCCTCAACAAGCCCCTCACCCAAGGTGGCCATTCCTCTAGCAGTGTTCTGGTCCCCTCCGCAGCTTCAATCCAGTGGAGCAAACTTTTTTCTTTGTTTCTCAGTTCACATTTCTGAGCTCAAGAGGAAAGCTGAACAAATAACTCAGCTCATCTTTCTAGGCCAGACTACTCAAGTCACATGGTGTTGGTCTGCCTATAGCTGGCTACCCACAAGTGACATCCCAGTCAGCTGTGCCTGGGAAGGGGAAAGTGGGTAGGGTTAACATGGTACAAAATATAGCCAGCCAGGCCTGGCTTCAGGAAGGGGCTGGGGTGGCCAGCAACAGAAATATACTAATGCAAATACAAAAAGCAAGAAAAAAGTGTTCCACAATCCCATCGTCTGTACTGGTTGTTGTTTTTTGTTTTGTTTTGTTTTTTGTTTTTGAGATGGAGTCTCACTCTGCCACCCAGGCTGGAGTGCAGTGGCATGATCTCGGCTCCCTGTAACCTCCACCTCCCAGGTTCAAGCGATTCTTCTGCCTCAGCCTCCCAAGTAGCTGGGACTACAGGGGCATACCACCATACCCGGCTAATTTTTTATTTTTAGTAGAGACAGGGTTTCATCATGTTGGCCAGGCTGGTCTCGAACTCCTGACCTCAGGTGATTCACCTGCCTCAGCCTCCCAAAGTGCTGGGATTACAGGCCACCACGCCCGATCCTGGTGGTTTTTTCTATGTATTCTACCTGGTTGAGTATATATTCTATCCAGTTTTGCACCTTGCTCTTCTGAGTTAATATTACATCATAAGCATTTCTGATATCATTACAACACCATTACCGTTTCAATGACTATATAACGTTCCCATGTGCATCCATGGTTTTCTTAATCCCCATAGGCATAAATGTTATTTCCTAATTCCTATGATTATACATAACCCCACATGCTTGGAATGGTTTCAGGAATGTACAGGATGACATCCTAGACTCCACTAACTCTAGGAGTGTTTAGGAAACCTGGCTCTTTCTCTTGAAGCGGAGGTATGAGGGCTTTTTGGAAGAGGCCACAGGGAAGGCAGGAATACATTGGTTGGTCCCAACCTCTTAGCATCTGCCTATATCCTTGCTATTGTCCTTGAATGGTGTACCTAAGAGCCAGACTCAAGGCCCAGGCCAGGACCTCTCCTCTCCCTGCCAGCCTCCAAGGAGGCCAAGGACATCCCAGGCTGTGAAAAGGGAGGAAGAATGAGTGGGTGCCTTCTGAAGTCTTTGCTCTGATGAGTCTGCCCACCTTGGAGGTGAGGCTGAGCTGCCTCCCAGGCCAAGATTATGCAGTGAGGAAGAAGAATGGGGATAGGAGAGCCGCTAATGTAAGAGTCACGGAGGCAGAGAGGCTGATGTTGAAGGCCCTCCTTGTGTAGATGAGGACCTCTGGCAGCCCAGAGTGTCTGGGGTCACAGAGGGAGCTGGAGCCATCACTGGAACGTGGGTCTCTGAGCCCAACCTGGACTCTCACCACTAACCCTCCTGACTGTCCATTTAATTGATAAGAACATGTAGTCAACCAGAAAATTAATAAAAATGCCACTTTAGTTTGATGGCTCTGCTCTTAAAAATAGCAGCTCGGACTACCTGCCTTCAGTGCTGTGGGCCTATGAACACTGACGCCTGTTACTCAGAGAAGGGAAAGCTAACACTGGACCAGGGGTTTGAGGAAACGCCTGTCTGCATAAGAGGGCACAAGACAGGCAGACCTGTGCCCTGGGCCTGAGGCAGGCGAGTTTCTGGTGGTAGAGTCCACACTTCCATTCTGGAGGACATTTCTGCAGCAGCTCCTTCCAGCCCTGGCCACTACCACTGCCCTAACAGGGTGTCTAAGGGGATGGAAATGCTAGAGGAGTGTAGGGCCCGGAAAGTTACCACTCCTGTTTGTACTCACTGAAAAAAATCCCCTCGCTCAGAAAATGAGCTTACCATTCTATAAAAACTCTTTATATATATGTATTTTTGTTGTTGTTGTGATTTTTGTTTTTGTTTTGAGACAGAGTCTCACTCACTCTGTTTTTCAGCCTGGACCAGGACAGTGGCATGATTTCGGCCCACTGCAACCTCTGCTTCCCAGGTTCAAACGATTCTCCTGCCTCAGCCTCCTGAGTAGCTGGGACTACAGACATGTGCCACCACGCCTGGCTCATTTTTGTAGTTTTAGTAGAGACGGGGTTTCGCCCTGTTGACCAGGCTGGTCTTGAACTCCTGACCTGAAGTGATCCATACCCCTCAGTCTCCCAAAGTGCTGGGATTATGGGCGTGAGCCACCATGCCTGGCCTCATTATATATTTTCTTTCACTTTCTTGTCTGGCATTTCCAGGCTGCGGGTGTCCTGGTTTGGGTGTGTTTTGGGTGTGAAAGTGATGGGATTACAGGCGTGAGCCACCATGCCTGGCCTCATTATATATTTTCTTCCATTTTCTTGTCTGGTGTTTCCAGGCTGCTGGTGTTCTGGTTTGGGCATGTTTTGGGCGTGTGTTTTGCTTTTCTAAGCAAGTAGAGACTGACATCTTATGAGACAATGGCCCATCTTGAATTCCCTGCCTTATCGGAAGAACCCACCTCTCAGGGAGCTGTGTGACCCTCAACAGCTCCTTTACCCTCTTTGAGCACTGCCCATCTTATAGAAAGGATGAGAGGAACTAAAAGACCCACCCGGGGCTTTGTCCTGTCCCACTGCACTGTGTTCACATCAGAGCCACCGCTTCTTACTACTGTGTGACTATTGTCAAGCGTCTCAACCCCTCTAGACAGGGCCGGCTTCACGGACATGAGATCGGTGCAGTCACACAAGGCTCCACACTCAGAAGGCCACCCACTAGCTTTAACCTTCTGTGGCTGCCATCTTGAAATTCCTGACAAATGGTGCACAAGGGGGCTGACGTTTGCATTTTGCACTGTACCCTGCTCATGATGTAGCAGATCCTCCCTCTAACCCAGGTCTCCTGAAAAATAGGTTGGTAATGGGGGGGCCGTCTCACTCTCGGTTGGGTGGGAGAGCGAATGAGCTGATCCCTTTACAGGGACCTGGTGTGCAGGAAGTGGCCTTCACCACTTGTGGTGTTATTCCATGGCCCCTTCTGTAGCCGGCCTCTTGGCCTTCGTCGGATGCCCCCTCCTGTCCTTTCCTGTCCCCTCTGACGGTTTCTCCTCCTTGATCTTCCCTCTGTGCACTCTGACCCAAGCATTCAAACATCCAGGGCACGCGAGCCCAGACTAGGAAATCACAGCAGGTCTCCTCCAAACCCTTGAAGCCCTTATCAGAAAGGAAACTGCTAAGGACTCTGGCTCCAGTTTATGGCGGCTCCTCCCTCTGCCTTTATGGCCTTTTACTGCTCCTTGGCCCTGGGGGTTCAGACAGTGCCGCTCTTTTGTGAGGGAAGATGGCGCCAAGGAGCTGAGCTGTGTTGCTGGTCCACCTTCCCTCTGAGGGCCGGGCAGTGGATTCCCTGTGGCTGGTGCCAGGCCAGTCTGCAAGGGTCTATGGGAGCGCCTGACTCGGCCTAGCAGCCATACTTACAGGACAGCCTGATCACTACGGCCAGGTATCCAAGGTCGGCTTTTTGGATCAGAGCACCTCCGAAGAAGACACTAACACCAACCCCAATGCCAGCAGACATTCTGCTCCCTCTGTGCCAGCAACTGTGGTGGGCACTTTGCATATATTATCTTTTCTTTTTTCTTTTCTTTTCTTTTTTTTTTGAGGCGTTGTTTCACTCTTGTTGCCCAGCCTGGAGTGCAATAGTGTGATCTCCACTCACTGCAACCCCCACCTCCCAGGTTCAAGCAATTCTCCTGCCTCAGCCTCCCAAGTAGCAGGGATTACAGGCATGCGCCACCATACCTGGCCATTTTTTGTATTTTTAGTAGAGATGGAGTTTCACCATGTTGGCCAGGCTGGTCTTGAACTCCTGACCTCAGGTGATCCACCTGCCTCAGCTTCTCAAAGTGCTGGGATTATAGGCGTGAGCCACCACGCCCGGCTTGCATATATTATCTTGATACCCACAATATCCTGGGCCTGTTAGGTGGGAAACATATGAAAAAGGATAACTCGGCAGGGCGCGGTGGCTCATGTCTGTAATCCCAGCACTTTGAGAAGCTGAGGAGGGCAGATAACCTGAGGTCACCATTTCGAGACCAGCCTGACCAACATGGAGAAACCCCGTCTCTACTAAAAACACAAAATTAGCTGGGCATGGTGGCATATGCCTGTAATACCAGCTACTCGGGAGGCTGAGGCAGGAGAATCGTTTGAACCCAGGAGGCGGAGGTTGTGGTGAGCCGAGATCGTGCCATTGCACTCCAGCCTGGGCAACAAGAGTGAAACTCCGTCTGAAAAAAAAAAAAAGAGAAAAGAAAAGAATAGCTCACAGATGATCTCACATAGCAGATAAAAGATACCCTCACAAAGTGGGTCTTTATCCTTAGATCCATTTAATGGATGGTGATATTAAAGCTTAAAAAGGATGCACAACTTACTCAAGGTCTCAGCTAGTCAGTGTGGGGTTAGGATTTGAAATCTGATTTGTCCTTCTGACTCCAAAGTCCATAGTGTGGTGTTACTTCTTGTTCATTAATTTCCTCGCTTGTTTCTTGTTTCTTTTTTTTTGAGACGGAGTCTCGCTCTGTCTCCCAGGCTGGAGTGCTCACTGCAAGCTTCACCTCCTGGGTTCACGCCATTCTCCTGCCTCAGTCTCCTGAGTAGCCGGGACTACAGGCGCCCACCACCATGCCCAGCTAATTTTTTTGTATTTTTAGTAGAGACGGGGTTTCACCGTGTTAGCCAGGATGATCTCAATCTCCTGACCTTGTGATCTGCCTGCCTCGGCTTCCCAAAGTGCTGGGATCACAGGCGTGAGCCACTGTGCCTGGCCCGCTTGTTTTTTAGTATTACATGGTGCTGGATACAAAACAAGTAGAAGGCTTGGCTCCATGTTGGTTGGGCTGTCTGGACAAGCACCTTTAGAAAAATCCAGCACCCTGTAGTCCCATTTTGGCTAACATGGTGAAACCCTGTCTCTACTAAAAAATACAAAAAAATTAGCTGGACGTGGTGGCGGGCGCCTGTAGTCCCAGCTACTGGGGAGGCTGAGGCAGGAGAATGGTGTGAACCTGTGAGGCAGAGATTACAGTGAGCCGAGATTGCGCCACTGCACTCCAGCCTGGGTGACAGAATGAGACTCCGTTTCAAAAAAGAAAGAAAGAAGGAAAGAAAGAAAGAAAGAAGGAAGGAAGGAAGGAAGGAAAGGAAGGAAAGGAAGGAAAGGAAGGAAAGGAAGGAAAGGAAGGAAAAAGGAAGGAAAGGAAGGAAAGGAAGAAAGATCCGGCAGCTCATATATACAATACAAACAACCTCACCCGGGGCTGCATGCAGACACGTGGTAGAAAATACTTCTGAGAGAGGGTCACTGTGGCTTCCTACCTCTGTGCATCCCCTCCTTTGTCCCTTTTGGGCCTGGTTATGGGTTCCCTTGTGTAAGGCCCAACTCAAAGAATAAACGTAATGAGGAAACAACTTCTAAATTGGGTGTTGAGGTTTTAGGGGGCTAATAAATAGTACCGCTTTTCCTTGACCAAGCAGAGAGCAAATTGAGAGCAGACACAGGAGCCAGGGAGATGGAAATAAAACCTCAGATCAAGTAAGAGCATTCTAGAGCTGGATCCCAAATTAGGCACAGTTACTACCTGGTGTGGTTTGAATGTCTGTTCTCTCTAAAACTCATGTTGAAATTCATTTATTTATTTATTTATTATTATTATTATTTGAGATAGAGTCTTGCTCTGTCACCCAGGCTGGAGTGCAGTGGCATGATCTCTGCTCATTGTAACCTCTGCCTCCCGGGTTCAAGCGATTCTCCTGCTTCAGCCTCCCCAGTAGCTGGGATTATAGGCTCTAATTTTGTATCTTTAGTATAGATGGAGTTTCACCATGTTGGCCAGGCTGGTCTTGAACTCCTGACCTCATGATCTGCTCACCTCGCCCTCCCAAAGTGCTGGGATTACAGATGTGAGCCACCACGCCTGGCCTTCATGTTGAAATTTAATCCCCAACGTGGCAGTAATGAGAGGTAGGACCTTTAAGAGGTGCTTGGGATGAATGAATTGACAGGTGAATGGGTTCTGATGAGAGTGGGACTAGGGCTTTATAAGAACAGGAAGAGAGACCTGAGCTAGCATGCTCAGTCCCCTCATCATATGATGCCCTACATGGCCTTGGGACCGTGAAGAGAGTCCCCACCAGCAAAAAGGCCCTCGTCAGATATAGCCCCTCGACTAGATATAGCCCCTTCAGCCTCCATAACTGTATAATAAATAAATTCCCCTTCTTTATAAATTTTCCAGTTTCAGCTGGGCGCAGTGGCTCATGCCTGTAATCCCAGCACTTTGGGAGGCTGAAGGGGGTGGATCACCTGAGGTCAGGAGTTTGAGACCAGCCTGGCCAACATGCTGAAACCCTGTCTCTACTAGAAATAAAAAAATTAGCTTGGTATTGTGGCGATCACCTGTAATCTCAGCTACTCAGGAGGCTGAGGCAAGAGAATCGCTTGAACCTGGGAGGCAGAGGTTGCCAGGAGCCGAAATAGCACCACTGCACTCCAGCCTGGGTAACACAGTGAGACTCCATCTCAAATAAATAAATAAATAAATAAATAATCCAGTTTCAAGTATTCTGTTATAAGCAACAGAAAACTGACTAAGACACTGTGTGACATTAGTTTGGCTGGACGCGATGGCTCATGCCAGTAATCCCAGCACTTTGGGAGGCCAAGGTGGGTGGATCATGAGGTCAGGAGTTCAAGACCAGCCTGGCTAAGATGGTGAAACCCCGTCTCTACTAAAAATACAAAAAAAAAAAAATAGCCAGCAATGGTCACGGGCACCTGTAATCCCAGCTACTCGGGATTACAGGGCTGAGGCTGAGGCTGAGGCTGAGGAAGAGAATTGCTTGATCCAGGAGGTGGAGGTTGCAATAAGCCGAGATGGCGCCACTGCACTCCAACCTGGCTGACAGAGCAAGACTCTGTCTCAAAAACAAAAAACAAAAACACAAAGATACTAGTTAGTTTAGAGGAACAACGTTGGATTCTCCCAATGAGGCCTCCTCCTCTTCACGGGCCAGGGGTCCCTACGCCACCATGGAAACGGGAGGGGTGGAGGGCAAGCATGCCCCCAACCAGAGCCATCAGAGAAGGACACAGCCCACCAGGCTGCCCAACAACGGATGGAACAGACCTGCACCAAGAAGGGTGGTGGGAAGATGCAGACAATGAAGGGAAGTGCCTGTTGAATTCTGTCCCCAAGCCCTTGGAACTTTGTTCACTTTACTGAAGTAGGCAAGGCCAAGCATGGACAGTCGGGCTGGAAAACCAAAAAAAATGCTCTCCTTGCCCTCTTCTGCCATCAAATGTTACTCTAGCAGAGGAAGACAAGTCTAAGAATGCCTTTGCTGGGTCCACTGTACCTCCTAAAGCCATCTAGCCTCCCTCATTGCCACCAACCCCTACGAGAGAGAAACATAATCTGAAAACTGATGGCTGTCAGTCACGCAGATACGGCCACACACACTGTCAAAGTCAAGTACTTCCAGAATGGATAAGCACATGGCTCCCTCTCTGCCTCCCTTCTTACCTCCTTTCAACACTAAATGCCCGCCATGCTGGGCACTGTCCTGGCCTCAGAGACAATGGGAAACACCAGTGGGTTTGCACACACCTTTGTGTGGGTTTGCACTCATCTTTGATGAGGCTCTGGCAAGAGAGCCTTGGGAACCCAGGACAAGGAACCTCTAGGATGTAGACTGGTGCCAGGCACACATGGAAAGAGGACAGACAGTCGAGGCAGGGCAAAGTGCGCAGAGGTTGGGTGTGAACAGGGTGTTGAAGAAATGTTGAGTCAATAGTTCAGCATGCAGAGGACTGGAGAGGAGCCTGGAGGGCTTGGTCCTGATGGCCATCTTCTTTTTTTTTTTTTTTTTTTTGACATGGAGTTTCGCTCTTGTTACCCAGGCTGGAGTGCAATGGCGCGATCTCAGCTCACCACAACCTCCGCCTCCCGGGTTCAAGCAATTCTCCTGCCTCAGCCTCCCCAGTAGCTGGGATTACAGGCACATGCCATCATGCCCAGCTAATTTTTGTATTTTTAGTAGAGACAAGATTTCACCATGTTGATCAGGCTGGTCTCGAACTCCTGACCTCAGGTGATCCACCCACCTCGGCCTCCCAAAGTGCTGAGATTACAGGCATGAGCCTCCGCACCTGGCAATGATCGCTATCTTTTAAACCACCTCCCATCCACCTGGGGGTTGCCCCGATGACACAGTAACATCAAGATATCACAATCAGCATATCTCAAAGTTACACAGAGGCCTTGTTTGTGGGCAAGACATACCCACTCTTCAGGAAAGCATGCCCATACCTGGCATACTGCCTCTGCTTTAGAAACGCCTGGTCAGCAACAGAAAATGCACGGTGGCTGGGAGGTGTGACATGTCTGTGGCCATCCTAATACTTGCCCCAGGGGCTCCCTTTGAACAAGCCTTTTTCTGATGCAGAATGTGAATCAGGAATGGAATCTATACCCAAAAGAATGGATGAAACAGAGCTTCCTGCAGGATTTACAAAGCAGGCACCAAAGGTGCAGAAGGAAGTCCTCTTGAACTTGGTGACCATACCTTGATACTTACAAAATTCTTAAGAGAGACTCAACATGCTGCAGTGTATATCTGTCGCCAATTATGGAAAGGTCTGTGGACGATGGGGAGAAAGGGGCACTGCGCGAATGTTTGAGGGATAAGCCGGGCCTAAAGACGGGCACCCTGACTTTCCTGGCCTCACCCCCTGGGGCCCACCTTACAGCTCTCGGGAGGAGGAACAAGAATTAGAGAACAAGGCCGGGCGTGGTGGTTCATACCTATAATCCTAGCACTTTGAGAGGCCGAGGCAGGTGGATCACCTGAGGTCAGGAGTTCAAGACCCGTCTGGCCAACATGGTGAAACTCCATCTCTACTAAAAATACGAAAATTAGCCAGGCATAGTAGCACATGCCTGTAATCCCAGCTACTCGGGAGGCTGAGGGAGGAGAATTGCTTGAATCCAGGAAGCAGAAGTCGCAGTGAGCTGAGATGGTGCCATTGTACTCCAGCCTGGGCAACAAGAGCGAAACTCCATCTAAAAAAAAAAAAATTATAAAACACATCAATGCAACTTTTGGCGCTGGAGGAAGGCCCAGGGGTCGTGGTGATGGGGGCACCTAGCAAGGCTGGGGGCTGTGATGCTATACAGGGTTCAGGGCTCCTAAATTCAAAGAACACTTGACCATTTGCAAGTACCTAGAAGTCCCCGCTGTCATCACAGCAAGACTTGAGCATGGGAGTGGGCACATTCTGACAGAGACTCACCAGGCGTCACCTGGCTGCAGCCGCTACCCCTAGCTGAAGACTTGTAATGAGCAGTGAAAAGATTAAATATGCGCCAAGACCTTTATGGGCCTTGGGAAGCCATTTGTGCCAGAAAGCTGAGCACTTACATCTTTCAGAAACTAAATGTACTGGCTAGACTGTTTCCATTCAAACCTCACCTTAAATCTGTCATATTTCATTCCCACTTTATAGGGAAGGGAGGGAGATCTTCAAGAGCCCAATAACTTGTAGGACCTCCCTAGCCGGGGGAGCAGGGACCTAGGCCAGGTTGCTCTCTTTGTTTTTTTTCCAAATATGTCTAACCCTTAGCAGGTATTCCCTGGGCATCAGGGGGGTTCTAACCACTTTACTGCATCATTTCTTTTCTTTCTTTCTTCTTCTTTTTTTTTTTTTTTTTCTTGAGGCAGGGTCCCACTCTGTCGCCCAGACTGGTGTGCAGTGGCTCACTGTAACCTCCTCCTCCTGGGTTCAAGTGATTCTCCTGCCTCAGCCTCCCGAGTAGCTGGGACTACAGGCACATGCCACCGTGCCCGGCTAATTTTTGTATTTTTTGATAGAGGTGAGTTTTCATCATGTTGGCCAGATTGGTCTTGAACTCTTGACCCCAGGTGATCTGCCCATCTCGGCCTCACAAAATGCTGGGATTACAGGCATGAGCCACCATGCTCGGCTGCATCACTTCTTCATTTAATCCTCCCAACAACCCTCCAGACAGGCACAGCCATTCCTTCCATTATACGCTTGGGGAAACCAAGGCACAGAGGAATGACAGACTCTCCGTAGGAGGTGTGGCCGTCCATTTCCAGAGCCTTTGTGTTGAACCATTGAGCCACACTCCCCTGGCTCGTCCAGACACGTTGGGGTAAAGAAAACACCTCTTTCCCGTGGCCCACAGTGCTCTGCCAAGCCGGCCTAAGCCAGTCTGCCCCACCTCACCTTTCTCCCTCCCTGCTCTCCCTGGTTTGTATGAATTTCTGGAAAGGGCAGAGCTTCCTCTTGCCTGGGGTCTTTGCAGGTCCTATTCCCAGCTGCCCACAGCCTCCAACTCTCCTGTGCCCTGCGTCTGTCTCACCTCTCCTGCTGGTCAAGTGGCACAAAAAAGTATCAAAACAGGGATTATCCGTGTCCTCTTCCCACCCTCCCCCAGACTGGGGGCTGCTGAGGGCAGAGACACTGCTCTTAGGTTCCACTTGGGGGCCCCAGCGCCCACTGCCTTGGGTGCCTGCTTTCCTCGTGCCACCCTGGCTCCCCGAGAAAAGGCCCAGCCCCACGTTCCCAGGCACAACTGCCTCCCTAGGGGCATGAAAGACCCTCCATTGTCTTGCAGAGTTTAAGGTTGATGCCTTTTCACAGGGAAATTCAGAGCAGGGCATCTCCTGGGGACGGCGAGAGGAGGGAAGGAAGGTGGCCTTTGTTGGGGAGAAAAGGTCAAAGTTCAAGGGATGGGAATGGAGTGGGGGAGGGCCAGGTCTATAACAGATAAACCAAGTTCGGCTGGAGCAGCTGCTGGACCTGCACAAAGTGGGTGGCTGCCTGAGCGAGCGGAAATGGGTGAAGTCCCAAGGCCACCCCATGGCGCCCCACACTCCCTTCCTGGGTGGCCCTGGTGCCTTTCTTGGTCTTGACCTCAGGAATCCGTTCTACAGCTGAGGGTGTCCCCAAGGGCATGCTCTGAGTATCCACTCTGCAGACAGCGGCACTGCCTCCCCCTCCTTCCCTGGGCGGGACGCGTCTGGCACCTGCCTTTCACACCTCTGTGCTCTTACAAATTGCTCTGGCTCCTCTCTGACCTTGGAGTAGAAGAGAGGATGGGAATGGAGCCCCTTACTTACTGCACTCTGCTCTTTGTGACCGTATTTTCTGACCCCAAAGTCAGGCCGCCAGGTCTTGATCATTTTCTGCTTTGTGAGCCAATGAATTCCTGTGAAAAGTTATACAGAGGTAGATAGATGAATGCATTTAACAAATTGAGCTTCTTGAAAACAAGGCAGTTTACAAAAAGAAAGACTCGTTTCAGTGGGGGTGGTGTGGGGGCAGGGAACAATATTATCAGCAAAAAGATTTGCCTTGTCACCTAACCTCACTCTGCTTGACCTGCTGACACTGGTGGGATGTCTTGCTCCAGTCTTCCTTATCTGAAAAGCTGGGCTAGCTCAATACTTGTTTTTCACTGAAGTTTTTCTCTCTTTCTTTTCTTTTCTTTACTTTTGTGTTTTTCCGGGAGACAAGATCTCACTCTGTCTCCTAGGCTGGAGTGCAGTGGTGTGATCTTGGCTCACTGCAGCCTCAAACTCCTGGACTCAAGCGATCCTCCCACCTCAGCCTCCCGACCCCAGTAGCTGGGATTATAGGTGTGCGCCACCATACCTGGCTAATTTTTATTTTAAGTTCCAGGATACATGTGCAGAATGTGCAGGTTTGTTACATAGGTACAAGTGTGCCATGATGGTTTGCTGCACCTGTCAACCAATCACCGAGGTATTAAGCCCAGCATTAGCTATTTATCCTGATGCTCTCCCTCCCCCTGCCCCCCTCAGCTAATTTTTGTATTTTTGTATTTTGTATTTTTATATTTTGTATTTTGCCAGGCTGGTCTCCTGGGCAACAGGAGCGCTCCACCCTGCCTCAGCCTCCCAAAGTGCTGGGATTACAGGCATGCACCACTGCACCTGACCAGTTTTTTTTTCCTCCCAACATCCCTTAGGTGTTTGGGTGATTCATTGAGGCTATCAAGATAGATTTTCTAGTTTCAGTAATTATTGTATCTTTTTCTATCCTCAAAAGTTATCAGCAAAAGTATTTACCAAAAGAGCATGACTACCAGGAGGTGAGGCTCAATCTACACTTTTTTTTTTTTTGAGTCGGAGTCTCGCTCTGTCTCCCAGGTTGGAGTGCAGTGGAACATTCTTGGCTCACTGCAACCTCCATCTCCCAGGTTCAAGTGATTCTCCTGCCTCAGTCTCCCGACTAGCTGGGACTACAGGCACGTGCCACCATGCCTGGCTAATTTTTTGTATTTTTAATAGAGACAGGGTTTCACCGTGTTAGCCAGGATGGTCTCTAGTTTCACCATGTTAGCCAGGATGGTCTCTAGTTTCACCACGTTAGCCAGGATGGTCTCTATCTCCTGACCTCGTGATCTGCCGCCTCGGCCTCCCAAAGTTCTGGGATTACAGGCGTGAGCCACCGCGCCTGGCCAATCTACACATTTTATTGTTTGTGATAGTAATGTTTTTGCTAAGGAAGCTATTAACGTTCAACCATATTGATCTGTAGACCATTTCTCCTTGTTTGTTTAGAGAACATACTACCAGGGCACACTGTCATTAAAAGGGTCATCAAATACCAAGATTTCTTCGAAGTCTTTCTGAACCATAACATTCAGGAATCCTCTCCGCCAATCCCCGCCCCCCGCCCCCACCACTTCCCATCCAAATTCAGTGACAAGGACTCCGAGGTCTGCTTTCTAAAAACCATCATCATGCACAGAATTAGCCCACGTCCCAGCCAATTTTGCCACCACATTTAAGTCACATGATACTCTTATTAGCCTTTTTCCCAGGTTCCTAATCACTCCATAGGGAAGATTCATTTCCTCTCCTCTAATTTGAATGCAATAGTTAGCAAGGACCATTCACATTTACCTCCTAGACCAATGGGTTCTTTCCATTTGGGAAGAAAAAGGTGGCAGCATGGCCGGGCGCGGTAGCTCACGCCTGTAATCCCAGCACTTTGGGAGGCCGAGGAGGGCGGATCACAAGGTCAGGAGATCGAGACCAAGGTGAAACCTCGTCTCTACTAAAAATACAAAAAAAAAAAAAAAAAAAATTAGCCGGGCGCCGTGGCGGGCGCCTGTAGTCCCAGCTACTCAGGAGGCTGAGGCAGGAGAATGGCATGATCCCGGAAGGCAGAGCTTGCAGTGAGCCGAGATCATGCCACTGCACTCCAGCCTGGGGAACAGAGCGAGACTCCGTCTTAAAAAAAAGAAAAGAAAAAGAAAAAGGTGGCAGCAAAGCAAATACTGTTTTTGAGTGTGACCAAATGTCTCTACCCTGTAACTCAGTAACATCTCAAAATAATTAGATATTTCTTAATCTATTAGGAGAATTTTGATATATTTCAATAGAAATTTCCAGAAACCTTTGAAGAACTTCAAATATGTGATATTTATTTATTTTTATTTATTTATTAGACAGAGTCTGGCTCTTCTCACCCAGGCTGGAGTGCAGTGGCACCATCTCGGCTCACTGCAACCTCTGCCTTCTGGGTTCAAGCTATTCTCCTGCCTCGGCCTGCCGAGTAGCTGGGATTACAGGCGCCTGCCACCATTCCCAGCTAATTATTTTGTATTTTTAGCAGAGATGGGGTTTTGCCATGTTGGCCAGGCTAGTCTCGAACTTCTGACCTCAGGTGATCCACCTGCCTTGGCCTCTCAAAGTGCTGGGATTACAAGCGCGAGCCACTGCGCTTGGCCCAAATATGTGATAATTACTGCCAGTAGCTTATGCTTGTCGTCATCGACCATCAACGTGCTGTCATTTCCTAAAGTACAGAAAAGGGCCGGGCACAGTGCCTCATGCCTGTAATCCCAGCACTTCGGGAGGCCGAGGCTGGCCGATCACTCAAGGTAAAGAGTTCAAGGCCAGCCTGGCCAACATGGTGAAACCCAGTCTCTACTAGAACTACAAAAATTAGCCAGGCATGGTGGCGCACACCTGTAGTCCCAGCTACTTGGGAGGCTGAGGCAGGAGATTCGCCTGAACCTGGATGGCAGAGGTTGCACTGAGTCGAGATCACGTAATTGCTCTCCAGCCTGGGCAACACAGCGAGGCTCTGTCTCAATAAAAGAAAACATAAAAAGTAATTATAGAAAAGATTTACAACCTGTATGTCTTGCAACTGCGTTCTTACCATTAGGAATGTTAACTCACAGGGCAAAGTCTTATCAGCAGGTCGGTTTTCGCCACTCCTCTCCCCAGAGGATACATCTTCATCCGTGGGTCCAGAATCTGGATATGGCTTAACCGGGTGCCTCCTCCTTGAGGCTACCAGCAAGCTAGCAGCTGGACCTGCATCATGTCAAGGCTTGCCTGGGTGGCGTTCAGCTTCTGAGATCACTTGGTTGGTGGCAGGGCTTATCCCTCGTCACACGGGGCCCTCAACAGGGATGCCTCAAGATTCTAGGGAAAGCACCTAAGGAAGAAATCGCAGCCTTTCGATAGCCTAATGTGGAGGGGATGTGCTGTTGCATCAGCCAGATTCTATTTGTTAGAAGAGAGTCAAATGCCATCCATGCTCAAGGGGAGGGAAGTACGCAGAGTGTAGAACCAGGAAGCAGGGATCATCAGGGCCCAACTCAGAGGATGCCACCCACAGGTCCTTATGACACAGTGACTACTGGCTTGACTCTGGCAGAGGGTTTCCAAGACCCTGTTCCAGATCCTAGGCTGGTATCAGTTCTGATTGGCCAGTGTACAGGTTTCACCAGCTGTTAAATATCTCCCAGGTCCCTCCTTCCCACAGTCTAGTTCAAGGGATGCAAGTATCACAAAACACGGTACCTGTCCTCAGAAAGTTCATGGTTGAGTTGGTGGGACAGAGAAGTAGATGAACCACAGTGTTTTGCTAGAGGTGAGCCCCAGATGCCACAGTAGGAGGATGGGCTCTAGCCTGGTCTCCAGGGATGAGGTGGGAGAGGACTGAATAAGTGGCAGAGGGAGGGCAGTCGGCCACGGAGGAAAAGGAGAGGCAAGCCACCATGTATATGGTAGGGACAAGGGGGTGTCAGCAAGAAATAGAGCTGGAGGGCCGGGCATGGTGGCTCACGCCTGTAATCCCTAAACTTTGGGAGGCTGAGGCGGGCAGATTGCCTGAAGTCAGGAGATCAAGACCAGCCTAGCCAACACGGTGAATCCCCATCTCTACTAAAAATATGAAAATTATCCAGGCATGGTGGCATGCGCCTGTAGTCCCAGCTACTCTGGAGGCTGAGGCAAAAGAATCACTTCAATCCGGGAGGTGGAGGTTCCAGTGAGCCAAGATTGGGCCACTGCATTCCAGCCTGGGCAACAAGAGCGAGACTCCTCCATCTCAACAAACAAACAAACAAACAAACAAAAACAACAACAACAACAACAAAGGAAAAAAGAAAAAGAAATAGAGCTGGAAAAGGGCCTGGGCCTGGGCTGTCTACCTGTGCACCACACAAAGGGTTCTGGGCCTTATCCTGAAGGTTATGTGCAGCCGGGGAGGATCTGAAGCAGGGGAATGACATGGTTGGCTTTGCACTCACAATGTTTACCAGTGCAGCACTATGTAAGGGGGGTCAGGGGTTGGGGCTATAAACTGTAGGTGTGAAGCATCATTAGAACATTTGGCTGTTCCTGGCAAAAGCTGTGATAGTGGTTGTGGATTTGCAGAGCAGGGGATGATGCTAGGAGATTCTTTAGAGGCAGAATCAACAGGGCTAGGTGAATGAATGGAGGCGTTTAAGGGAGAGGGCAGAGTCTAGATGTCGCCCAGGTTCGTTCCTTCCCTCCCTCCCTCCCTCCCTCCCTCCCTCTCTCTCTCTCTCTTTCCTTCCTTTCTTCCTTTCTTCCTTTCTTTCTTTCTTTCTTTTTTCTTTGAGACGGAGTCTTACTCTGTCCCCCAGGCTGGAGTGCGGTGGCCGGATCTCAGCTCACTGCAACCTCTACCTCCCAGGTTCAAACTATTCTCCTTTCTCACCCTTCTAAGTAGCTGGGATTACAGGCACGTGCCACCATGCCCGGCTTATTTTTTGTATTTTTTTAGTGGAGACAGGGTTTCACTGTGTTAGCCAGGATGGTCTCGATGACCTCGTGATCCGCCCGCCTCAGCCTCCCAAAGTACTGGGATTACAGGCATGAGCCACTGCGCCCAGCGGAGAATAAGGCAACTTATTTCAAGCTCAGCTAAACTTTGCTTTCCAGAAGTTGTTTAAAATGAGCAAAATAAGATATCAGGAGGTGAGGAAAACGTCTACGGGGGATGGCTTAGGAACACAGACATATGGATCGGCAAAGCTTCATGTGTCGCAGGTTGGCATGATGAGTTTAGGGGGATTCCTTTCTATTTTTCAGTTCCTTTTCTAAAAATGACCTTGGGGGGCTGTTTTCTCCCCCCACCTCACCCTTTGTTTTGGTGTCTCTCAGTGGAGAAGACCACTTAAGAAAACAGAACCTCTGGGCCGGGAGCAGTGGCTCACGCCTATAATGCCAGCATTTTAGGAGGCCAAGGCAGGAGGATCACAAGGTCAGGATGGGGGAATCACAAGGTCAACATGGGGAAACTCCATCTCTACTGAAAATACAAAAAAAAAATAGCCAGGCGTGGTGGCGAGCGTCTGTAATCCCAGCTACTTGGGAGGCTGAGAAAGGAGAATTGCTTGAACTTGGGAGGCGGAGGTTGCAGTGAACTGAGATCATGCCACTGCACTCCAGCCTGGGCGACAGAATAAGACTCCATCTCAAAAATAAATAAATAAATAAAATAAATAAGTAAAATAAAATAAGAAGAAGAAAGAAAAAAGAAAACAAAACCTCTTTCTGGATTTGTTTTAATATAGGCATATCAGTGCTCTCCTCTGGTTACAAGTTCAAGCCAATTCCTAAAAGCCAAACTTGAAGACCATGAAGGGCGAGATGCTGAAAAAAAAATTGGCAGTTTGCAGCTCTATCTACAATCCATAATAAAAGCACTTGAAAGGCAACGCAATTAGGAAGTTTTAAATTACTGTTTAGCTGTGTTTTAAATTTCATATATTAAAAAAAGATGTTTTATCAACAAATAAATTCCCCCAACACTTCTGAAGAAGAGATTTCATTTCTTTTTTTTTGAGGCAGAGTCTCACTCTGTTGCCCAGGCTGGAGTGCAGTGGCACGATCTTGGCTCACTGCAACCTCCGCCTCCCGGGTTCAAACGATTCTCCTGTCTCAGCCTCCCGAGTAGCTGAGATTACAGGTGCCCACCACCACATCAGGCTAATTTTTGTATTTTCAGTAGAGATGGAGTTTTGCCATGTTGACCAGGCTGGTCTCAAACTGCTGACCTCAGGTGATCCGCCCACCTTGGGCTCCCAAAGTGGTGGGACTACAGGCGTTAGTCACTGCATCTGGCCTTGAAGATGGGATTTCTTAGGGAACCTTACTTTTCCCCTTGTTGCTTCAAAATCTCCACCTTGACATTCCCAATCCCTCCTCTGCAAAGGGGAGAGGAAGTAGGTCCATTCCCCTTTAGGTGGATCAACTTCACGGAGATGCCCACGTAAACGGCTGCCACTCTAAAAGACGTGGGTCGCACTGTCCCAGATGAGGCAGAGATCAGGCACTACCCAGATCAGGTAGCCCAGCTGGCAGAGTCAAGGCAACCTACCTACAGGTAGGGGCTGGAAGAAGCGTGCTTCAGAGGGATTGCAGGCAGAAGCCCTGTTGTGATTCTTTTAGGAAAGTATCCCAGATTGTATGTATTAGTCCTGTTGTAAAAGTCAAGACCTCCAGATGGTCCCGCCCCCTCCATCTCAGCCAGCCCCACCCTGCGTCTCCTCATTATGGTGTGGAGGAAAAAGAGGCTGGGCCAGGAGTCAGGACCCGTCAGAAGTTCCAGCTCATCTCTGATACGGGCAAAGTGATCCTGGAGAAATCTCACTTTCTCTTTGCTTAATTTGTCTGATTTCTTTCTTTCTTTCTTTTCTTTCTTTTCCTTTCTTTTCTTTCTCCCTTCCTTCCTCCCTCCCTCCCTTTCTTTTCCTTCCTTCCTTTTTCTTTTCTTTCTTTTTTCTTTCTCCCCCTTCCCCTTCCCCTTCCCCTTCCCCTTCCCTTCCTTTCCTTTCCTTTTCTTTTCTTTTTGACGGACTCTTGCTCTGTCGCCCGGGCTGGAGTGCAGTGGCCGGATCTCAGCTCACTGCAACCTCCACCTCCCGGGTTTACGCCATTCTCCTGCCTCAGCCTCCGGAGTAGCTGGGACTACAGGCGCCCGCCCCCTCGCCCGGCTAGTTTTTTTGTATTTTTTAGTAGAGACGGGG
>NC_045449.1:59141372-59231607 GCF_002776525.5 Piliocolobus tephrosceles | reverse complement strand
TCCCTCCCTCCCTCCCTCCCTCCCTCCTTTCCCTCCTTCCCTCCTTCCCTCATTCCTCTCTTTCCTCTCTTTCCTCTCTTTCCTCTCTTTCTTTCTTTCGACAGAGTTTCGCTCTTGTTGCCCAGGCTGAAGTGCAGCGGCGCGGTCTCCGCTCACTGCAACCTCTGCCTCCCGGGTTCAGGAGATTCTCATGCCTCAGCCTCCCAAGTAGCTGGGATTACAGGCGTGCACCACCATGCTCAGCTAATTTTTGTATTTTTAGTAGAGACAGGGTTTCACCATGTGGGACAGGCTGGTCTCAAACTCGTAACCTCAGGTGATCCGCCCACCTCAGCCTCCCAAAGTGCTGGGATTACATGCGTGAGCCACCACACCCAGCCAATTTGTCTGGTTTCTTAAATGAAGGGTTGGACTGGATAACACTTGAATGGCCCCTGGGCTTATTTCTTTCTGCATAGGACTGTCCTTGAAAGAAGGTAGCAGGGCACAGCCTCCTTTGTCTCCTTTGGGCCCCCTGTGGTCAGCCTCCTGGGGTCACACTCCCCCAGGTTGTCGCTCCCAATGGAAGGTATCTTTGCTTTGGAGATGGGGAGTTTCTTCCCAGAATAGGTAACAGATTATTGAGGGAACAGAGTTACTCTGCAAAAATAACCACCATGTTCTGAACATCTCTTCTGTTGTGTGTCCAGCTCTGTGCCAGGCATTTATCATATTGCTCAGGCTCACAACAGCCTTTGCAGGGGAGGTTTCCTCCAGTCTACAGGTGAACAAATGGAAACAGCGTGGTTAGGTAACCTTCAGTCTTAGGAAAGGTTACCTGTGTCTCTCTTCACCTTCCTCCCCAAACAAAGGTACATTGTCTAAGGCGGCACTTTTCCAAAGGAATAAAAGACAAAGTTACTGAATCTGAGAGAGCAATGTCCTGGGTCTCAGCTCCTCTGAAGTCCCAGCTGGTGTGACTTCCCCTCCACAGTGGTTTTTGTGAAGCTGACTAAAGGTCAAAGATCTGGCCAGATGCCTCCCAGGGAGCCCTTAGTCCTTGTTTTCTGGGATTCTAGGATTTCAGCCCAGTATATAATTCCAGCAAAGAATCACTCTCTGCTTTATTAAACTTGTCTGCACTTAGGCAAAGTGGACTGTTTATCCTCGGCAGGGTTTTTCTTTAAAGGTGGAGCGGGGGGTGAGTGAGCATGTGCAGAAATCCATCACCTTGCTTTCCAGTTTCCAGGCAACCGTGCAGGATTACAACAAGTCACATGATAGCGCTGCTGCCAGGGAGAAGGGGAAAATGGAAAATGTGCTATCTTGAGAAAGGGGCTGGTATAAGCATAGGACTTTGGATTCTCCTCTAGAAATATTATCAACAAGTAGTCAGAGACTCAGAGGCTAGAGAGAGGGCTTTCCAGCACTTGGCCTGGCCTCCTGCTGGAAGGGAACTGTCCCACCAGAGATAAAGCTGCAGGAAAGGGAACAGGCCACGCGTGATGGTGGAAGGAGTCATTGCCCTAAGGCGACCCCAGCACCTGTTCTGGAAACCATGCTCTTAGACGAGTTGTTTTTCTATTTATTTTAATTTATTTTTTATTTTTTGAGACAGAGTTTGCTCATTGCCCAGGCTGGAGTGCAATGGCACGATCTTGGCTCACCACTACCTCTGTCTCCTGGGTTCAAGAGATTCTCCTGCCTCAGCCTCTCAAGTAGCTGGGATTACAGGCATGTGCTACCATGCCTGGCTAATTTTGTATTTTTAGTAGAGACAGAGTTTCTCCATGTTGGTCAGGCTGGTCTCGAACTCCTGACCTCAAGAGATCCGCCTGCCTTGGCCTCCCAAAGTGCTGGGATTACAGGTGTGAGACACTGCGCCCGGCCCTCAGAGGCGTCACTATTGACTGAGAAGATCCAAACCAAACCAGGCCTTGCTCCTGGGTCCCCAGTCCCAGTCCCCTCTTGTCGCGGTTGCAGCTGTGGGATAATGAGGCAGTCCTTTGGTTAAAGCTGAGCCTACAGTGATTAGGACTGGTTGGGGGAGGCAGTGACAGTCAGTGGTGACAACTGGGAGGAGAGGAAAACCACCCATGAAGACCAAGTTTCCACTTCCTTTTTGAAAACCTTTTTTCTGAACATTGTTTATTTTGATTTTAGACGTTTTGATTTTTCTATCTCTCCCCCACCCCCCACATTGTGTGTGTGTGTGTGTGTGTCTGTGTGTGTACCTTTACTGTTGTTTATATGGTAGACACTTCTATGGCAATCCATACCCCTCTGTCTACACTTCTGTTCCAGTAATAACACCCTCTGTGGCCTAAAGACTCCCTGGAACCCAGTGACAGTTTTACTCTTGGCACTCCTGGGGTGGCCAAAGGGGGTGGCTATGTTCGTGGCCCTGGGCCAGCTCAGAGCTGGTGGCTAAGAGGGGCCATGGACCACTGACCCCCCAGAATACCAGCAGGCTGGGGCTTTTAGAACCCACTGGTTTCCTCACACCAGCAGTTGTCCTAAGCAAAGATGAGTCATCGGGCCACACTCTTTCCCCGGCCTTCCTGGCTGGCTTGACGGCCACATTTCAGAGCTGGTACTGCTGCCTTTATGCCAACCTGGCTGCCTGGGGTCAAGAGCCTGGAGGGGCAGACCATGGGCACTGAGAAGCAGGTTTTGGGGAGGAGCTGCCACCTGTCATGGCACCGATGAGCCAGAGTCCAGCGGCATGGCTCTAAGAGCTTTCTAGTCCTTTGTCACAGCCCCTTCGGCTGAGGGCAGGTGGTGCACAGTCCTGCCGCCTGCCCCTTTCCAGCAGATAATGGGTGGTGGATCCTCCTCCTCTTTTTCTTTCTTTCCTTTTTTTTTTTTTTGAGATGGAGTCTCGCTCTGTCGCCCAGGCTGACTGCAACCTTAACCTCCTGGGTTTAAACGATTCTCCTGACTCAGCCTCCCAAGCAGCTGCGACTACAGGCGCCCACCACCACGCCCGGCTAATTTTTGTATTTTTAGTAGGGACAGGGTTTCACTATGTTGGCCAGGCTAGTCTCGAATGCCTGACCTCAGGTGATCCGCCCACCTCGGCCTCCCAAAGTGCTGGGATTACAGACGTGAGCCACCATGCCTAGCCTCTTCCTTCTCTTTTTCTATGGATACCTAGATAGAGCCACAATTCTTGCATGTTTTAAAGTTCTGAAGGCCTAATGATAGGCCATCTCGCATTTAAAAGGGCTTGTCATCCATTAAGTTGGAGAGTAAGAGCCTTGCACAGCTCTGAGGCCGGGACTCTGCCTTTCACTTCTTGGATCTCTTTGGTTCACACCTTTATGGGTTTTTTGTTTTTTATTTGTTTTTTTTTTTTTTTTTTTTTTTTAAATAGGGAGTCTTGCTTTGTCACCCAGGCTGCTGTACAGTGGCGCCATCTTGGCTCACTGCAACCCCCCACCTCCTAGGTTCAAGTGATTATCCTGCCTCAGCCTCCCAAGTAGCTGGGATTACAGGCACGTGCCACCACACCCGGCTGATCTTTGCATTTTTAGTAGAGACGGGGTTTCACCATGTTGGCCAGGCTGGTCTCGAACTCCTGACATCAGGTGATCCTCCAGCCTGGGCCTCCCAAAATGTTGGGATTACAGGCGTGAGCCACCGTGCCCGGCCCTTTATGTTTTTTTAAAAGGAAGAAAAGTTAATTATTCGCTCATAAGGGATCATTCTATAGCTGCAGATGAATAAATACATAATGCTCTGGGTTTGTGACATACTTTCTCATTTTAAGGGAGAAGGTTGTGTGTCTTATAAACGTTTTTGGGAAAATGTGGGAGAAATTCAAAGGTGACAATGGGGTGAGGAGTTTTCCATACATTAAAACGGCATGCCTTGTCGTTTGGAGTGGGAAAAAAGATATTCCATATAGGTTTAATATGTAACATATGGCAGAAGAGGGGACTTTGGAAGAGTAACGGGTATGCAGTTGTTTGGCAGAGAAGGCCAACGTGTGCCGTTATGAGGGTCTTATGGCCAGCAGGTTAGGAAGCTGGACTTAGGTCTTCAGGGCACTGAGGTATGCCTCCTAACTGGTGTTAGCACTCAGGCCTATACTGGCGGATTCACACTCCACCTTCACACATGCACAAACGCAATTCATCCACCAACTGCAGTCCTATATTTACCCGAACTCAGATAGATGCACGTGCACAAGCGCGCACAGGCATGCACACGCCTCCAGCGGCTGGGCCCGAGTCCGCCCTGTGACAGCGGGCCAGCCAACCCCAGAGCCAGAACTCCCTTTATAAAGTCCTCCAAGCCCAAATTCCCAGGGAAACTTGAATAGAAGTAGAAAAGTGTTTGATGATAGAAAAAAAAAATCTGCTTGCTTGCAGTTCTTGCAATGGCCATAATGCTACAAGAAACTGTTGCATTCCAGAGCGGGGGAGAGCGAGGGCAGGCAGGGGGTGGAGGCGGGAGTAAAGAGGCCGGAGAACTTGAAAGAAGAAATCAGAACTCGGGCTGAGAACGCCCTCCGGGCAGCTGGGGGCTGGCAGGGGGCGGAGGAGAAGCCGGGGAAGGGTTAACGCAGGAGCGGAGCGTGCGGCGGGGCGGGCCGGGGCGGGGCGGGGCGGGAGCGGGGCGCTGTCCCTTTAAGGCGGGCGGCGCGGGCCGGCCGAGCGCGGCTGTGATTGGCGCGGCGGGATCACTGGCTCCGCGATCCCGGCCCGGGGGAGTCGGCTGGAGCCGGCAGCGCTTTGATAAGGTCCTGGCAACTCAGTAACAGCCCGCGAGCCGGGAAATAAAAATAACCCCTCAGAGCGATGGATTTCGGGGCCGCCCGGCGGCCGAGGCGCCCGCCGAAGGCCTTGCTGTAAAAGGTGGGAGTGGAGGCTCGGCCCCAGCTGAGCCGCTTCAAAGAAAGCCCCCCTCGGACCGGGGGCGAGGTCGCGTCGAGCCGCGGCGTGGGCGCTGGGGGCGGGAGGGGGCCCGGCCAGACGGAGGCCGGGCCTGGAGGGGGGCGCGGGCGGGGCGGCCCTGAGGAGCAGCGGCGGGGCTGTGGGGGGCGGCCCGGGGCGCGGCCGGCGCGTACCTCCCTTTCAGGACCGTGCGCTCGGCTCGCGCCTTTGAAGTGCACAGTTAAATCCACAGCGCAGTTTTTGTTGGAAGCGCCCGGAGGACATTTGGTGCGCCGAGTGACTGCTGGAAACAGGACCTGCGTTGAAAGCCGGGCCGGGCGGGGGCCGCAGGGGCCGGGGCCGGCCGCGGCGGGGGCGGAGGCCCGCTCGGATCTTTTGCATAAAAGGGGCGGCGGGGCGCGCCGCTCCCCCTCCCCGGCCGGTGGCTCTCTCTCTGATCCCGGGATTGTTGTTTCCCGCACCCCCTCCCCTGCCGCTCGACTCCCCATGTTCCCCGACGCCGCAGCCGGCCCGGGGGGGCCCGGGGCTGCCGCCGCGAGCCGAGCCGGGGGCCGGGGCCGGGCCCCTGCCAGGGGCGCCTGCGAGGTCTCGCCGCGGATCGCGCGCGGGGATCAATGGTGAGTGCCGAGGCCGAGGCAGCCGGGCGGCCCGCGCGCTTTGATGTGCGGGGCGGCCCTTTGAAGTTGGCAGGCCGGCTATTTCGGGGCGCGCTAGGGGCAGGCGCTGAGAGGAGCGGCGGACCCCAGCTCCCAGCCTTCCCGGGGGACTTGGCCGGGCAGCCCCGCGCGCCCTGCTCCGGAGCCCCCTCCCCAGCGCGGGCACCGGGTTGGCGGGGGGACGGGAGAGGAGACTTCTCCGAGTGGCTGCAGTGGCGAGGGCGGAGAGCGGGCAAATACCCCCCGGGGGTCGCGTCGCTGTCGCGGTTATGGATGTGAGTCGGGGTGTGAGTGCGCGCGGGAGTGCCTTTGAGAGGTGGGATGAAAGGGTAGCGGCGCCCCCCGCTTGCCCTCCCCCGCCCCCCGCCTCTCCTCCGCCCCATCCTCTCCTCCTACTTCTCTCCCCCCTCCCCTTCTCCCCTCCCTGCCGCGGGTCCGCGCTAAGGGGCCCACAGCGCTGGCGGAGGCTCAGTCTGCGCGCAGGACCGGCCCAAGTCCGGGGCGCCCGCGTCCCTCGCGTCCCTTCTCACTGCCCGGGCCCCGCGCCCGTGGCCGCCCCGGCTCCTTTTGCGGAGAGGCAGAGACTCCGCGCGTCGCCATTTCTGTACTAGGCTGCTGCTTTCTGTGCTTTTTTCTGCGGGCGCCTCTGCGAGCGGCGGCGCTGGGGACAGACCCCCCGCCCGGGCACGGGACGCTGCTGGCGTGTCCCGGGGCTCCGGCCTAGAGGTGTGCCCGCCGGGGCTCTGGAGGCGTTCGGTTGCATTTGGGCCGGGGGACCGGGCCGGAGGGGCTCGGAGGACATGAGAGCCCGGCCTCGGCGGCCTTCGTCTTCCAGGTAACGGGGCCGCTCCACCTCCCCGCCGCCCGGGTAGCGCGGTGCTAAAGGCAGCCCCACTACTCCGTGGGCCGCGCCGCCCAGCCCCGCGGCTCGAAGCTTCGGTCGGGGTCAGCGTGCACCCATCCCAGACCCGGGGTCCCTGGCTCCTTGCCCGGGGTTGCACCCCGTCCCCCAGTCCGCCCCTACCCTTCCTAGTTTGATCCTTTCCGTGCTAGGGAAAGCAGCTTGTTTATTGGTTAGATAAGACTTTTTTCTTTTGGAAAAAAGACAGGCTTGAAATCAGGAGAGTTTGGGATTCTTGGCACAGGCAGTAGTGGCGTGAGACGGCTGGTGATTCAGTTTTGTAGATTTCGCGGCTCCGGGAGGTGGGTTGGGGGCACGGGGGCGACGGTTCCGAGTCCGAGGCTTCTCAGCTCTCTCCCAAAGTTTGAAGATCAAAGTTTCCACTGAGTGAGTTGGTTTCTGGTTTGGGGGAGGTCAGGGAAGACAGAGGTGTTGACTGAGCTGGATTCTTGGCGGGGGTAGGGGGCGCGCAGCGAACACTCACATCTGAGTTGGGGAGGGGGCGTTTGCGTGCTGAATCTGGGAGTCCGGGAGCCCAATCCGCCTATGCTGGGCGGGCTTCTCTCGGGCGAGGATCTTCTGAATTTTTAAGGAGTGGGAAGAGGGAGCGCAGAGGGAGGGGGTGGGTGGGGAGAATGGGAACCAGATGCCGGGGAAGGGCACGTTTGGAGCTCGAGTTATCTGTGCAGAGCCGAGTGGGGAAAATTTACCGAAATTGGTTTCACCTGCACACAGCCTAGCGGCTGGGAGTGCGCCTTTTTGGAGTTGATGGTATCGGGGGAGGGGAAAGGAGGGGAAGCGAGGCGCGGGCTGACCTGCCCTGTGTGCGCCCTGGCTCAGTGGGTTTTTGGAAGGTTGTGTCTTACACCTCCGGTGTCCCCCTGCCGCCCCCAGCACTTGCCCTCCTCTCACCTTCCCCGCCTCTCCCAACAGCTCCCTCCCACCCCCAACCCCCGAAAAGTGTGCAGGGAGCTCAGATTTCGCCTTTGAAAAGCAGCGCCTGATACTTTAGATGAGCACCTCGCAGATAGCTGGGTTGCTTGATTTGTATTTGAGGAGTTGAAAAGCCTGTTTACTTTCTTGCTTTGATGTTGGGTAGATCTGGTTTTGATTAGATCAATACCCTTTTCTCTCTCCCCACCTCCCCCCTTCCTTTTCTTTCCAGAGAGGAGGCTCAGATGAGCCCCTGCTGACTTGAGAGAGACAGAGAGACCACGCCGATTGCTGAGAGGAACTGGAAGAGGAAGAAAAAAAATTCCCAAACTCTGTAGGAAGAGCTCCCTCACCATGAGTAGCGCTATGTTGGTGACTCGCCTTCCGGACCCCAGCAGCAGCTTCCGTGAGGATGCCCCGCGGCCCCCAGTGCCAGGGGAAGAAGGGGAGACCCCACCGTGTCAGCTAGGGGTGGGCAAGGGCCAGGTCACCAAACCTGTGCCTGTCTCTTCCAACACCAGGCGGAACGAAGACGGGTTGGGGGAGCCGGAGGGGCGGGCATCTCCGGATTCCCCTCTGACCCGGTGGACCAAGTCCTTACACTCCTTGTTGGGCGATCAAGACGGTGCTTACCTGTTTCGGACTTTCCTGGAGAGGGAGAAATGCGTGGATACCTTAGACTTCTGGTTTGCCTGCAATGGCTTCAGGCAGATGAACCTGAAGGATGCCAAAACTTTACGAGTAGCCAAAGCGATCTACAAAAGGTACATTGAAAACAACAGCATTGTCTCCAAGCAGCTGAAGCCTGCCACCAAGACGTACATAAGAGATGGCATCAAGAAGCAGCAGATTGATTCCATCATGTTTGACCAGGCGCAGACCGAGATCCAGTCGGTGATGGAGGAAAATGCCTACCAGATGTTTTTGACTTCTGATATATACCTCGAATATGTGAGGAGTGGGGGAGAAAACACAGCTTACATGAGTAATGGGGGACTCGGGAGCCTAAAAGTCGTGTGTGGCTATCTCCCCACCTTGAATGAAGAAGAGGAGTGGACTTGTGCCGACTTCAAGTGCAAACTTTCGCCAACTGTGGTTGGCTTGTCCAGCAAAACTCTGAGGGCGACGGCGAGTGTGAGGTCCACGGAAACTGTTGACAGTGGATACAGGTGAGACTTGGATGAGGGTGGGTGGGCTGATGCTGTGGACTTTGCAGATGTTTTAGGTATGGTGGATGGATGGATGGGTGCGCTGCAGAGACTGACAGGTTTGCTGAGAGTTAGGACTGCTGGCCATGAACCCTTTTTGATCTTGCTTTTTGTTGTTTAAAGTGGGGGAAAGTGATGAACATACGGCTAAATACCTGCAGTCTTCAGTGCTGACATCAAACAGTGGCAAAGAGTATTCACTCATATGGGTTACTTATTATCCTGGGCTAGTGTCTCAGAAGGGGCTGAGAGAGAAAGAGAGAGAGAGAGAGAGAGGACAGCAGCTTTTGATGCCTCTGAGTCACCAGATCCACTAAGCGCTGGTTTTGGAAGGGGTCACTTCACCACTAATCAGTAGGGGGTGGAATTAATGTGGCTAGGGAGGCAGCTGGGTTGTGGTGGAGGCACAGGAAACAATGTGTGCACCCATTGAGGGGTAAGTGGGATTTTTTTTTTTTTTTTTTTTTACTTTTCTGTTAAGATAAGAGCCAGCAATTGGCTTAACTGAGTTTGTGGTTCTCTTTGTAGAACTAGATATTTACCCAGCAAGAAAGGCCTCTAACTAGGGAAGGTCCTGTGACTTTCCCAAATGAAGGACCCTTAGCTTTAGAGCCTGCTGGCATATTAATCCAGGTTTTAAATGCTCATGAGTCCGAGGGTCAGACTTCAGTTGATTATTTTGTTAGTGCTGATGGAGAAGAGATCTTGGCCCGGGAGTACTGGGGCCCTGGAGTACTTGCTCTTTGAGGCTTCAAAGACAAATAGTTCTTTGCAGAATGGCCAAGTCTTAAGATTCTTGACCTCTGGAGGCAACTTCAGACCTCTTGTTAGAATGAGTTTTTCTGTTTTCTCCCCTCCTCCCGACTTCCAAATATCCCAAAAGAGAATGAGCCTCTTAATTCTGGGGTGTGGTTGATGACAGGCAGGGAATGGGGCTGCACTTGACTACTCTCTGAATGGTGTATCTTGCTGCCTGTGTGGATTTCTCTGTGTTAGGGGCTCAGGATGCGATCTGATAGCTGCCTCTGGATTTCCCTTTCTCTGTAGGGTGTGGTCTCTAGTGCTCAGCAGCAGGAAGAGAGGTGGGCACCCGATGGTTGATCCTGAGCCTCTCCGGTGGCCAGGTCTGAGCCTAGCGGGCCATGATTTTAGGGGTGGCGGAGAGAGTTGACTCTTGGCGAGGAGGGGAAGGGCTTGTTCTCCAACCACCAGGGGGCGCGCTTGTGGCTTGGGAACCAGTTTTACTCAGACATCTGGTCTACACCTAAGTGGAACCACGTTGACTTTTGCAAGGAAGCACAGGTTCCAGGGAGGTGTTTCGGCGTCTTTATGCTTATGGAGTCAGGTTGTCTGGGAGGAAGACCCTGGGTCTGGCCTCTGCAGTGGGTCAGTCGCTGGGCACCTGCTATGCCTGCCAGCACCATTATGAAAACATTTGGGTAAGCCTCTGGCGCTGGCCTCCTTGCCCTCTAGTCTGGCAGTCAGAGCTGAGACTATGTAAGGGCCTTCTCCAGGGGCCTCCTGACTGGGGCTTCTGTGTCTCCCACTGTCGGGACCGGAGTGTCACCTTTGTAAATAGCACAGTGTGTGGTTTTGTCTGGCCTCCCCAGGCAGGGCTCTGCTGTGAACCCTCCCCTTTGTGGGTGGGCAATTGAGACCCAGCCTGGGCTTGCCTCATCTGGGATATTACCAGGATTCGACTCCTGGAGCTTTTGAGATCCAGAAGGCAGGGGCAGAAGCTCCTGTTTTCCAGGGCTGCCTTCTTGGATGTGAACTGGGGACATTATTGATAAAGAGGTGACGGCTTGTCATTGACCTGAGAGTTTCCGTACTAGATTCGTGTGTGCTTTCTCCCACTGTTGGTTTGAGATGAAGCATCTTCATGGACTCTCTGAAGCTCATATGTCTTAACTGGGCATATTTAAAGAGAATTTAAGACATAGCCAGATGATCTAACATCATTTTAACGTGCAGGACATTCGAGTGTGTGCACAGTATATGAAAAGGTCTGCTGAGTTATTCCAAGGCTTGCGTTCCAGCCCTGTCCACCACTTACTACCTGGGTGTTGAAGTCTTTCTGAACCGCATGTGTCCGTCTGTAAAATGGGTGGGCACCATTCCTTCTGTCTGTGTCATAGGATTGTTATTAGGACCAAAATAATAAACATGAAAGCCTTTTGTAGAGAGAAACGTTTTGAACAGCCGCAAAGTGTTATAATTAGTATAATTAGTAATGATAATGTCAAAAGGGCAACCAGGTTGGGATGTCACTTTTAAAGGGTGGCTCTTGGCTTAGCCCATTTTCCATTGTAAGATTTTAGAATGGCCCCCTGTCCCCCATGCCTCAACTTTCTTGTTGAACTGAAGTCTGGTTTTCCAGCTAGTTCTTGGAAGTAGAGATCCCATCTAAGGTTTAAGTGCCCCCCTTCCCTCCCTCGCACACTCACTCATTCTGCAGAGTACCTGGCGTCTGGGATGGGCTTAATAAGTTAGTAAAACGAATGAAACAGAAAGGTCAGTCCTGCTGAGGAGGGTCTTGCATCATCAGCTGCTGAGGAGCGGTCTTGGCAGCTGGATGCCCGGAGCACTGGCCAGGCTTGCAAGCCCTGTGTTTACCTTGGGCACTCAAAGGAGCCTCATTTTTAATGACTTGTTTGTGTCCTTACTGATTTGGTGTCAGGTTTAATATAAATAGTTGGGGCGGAAGAGCAGGAATTATCCTCAGAGGGCAGGACTCTGGTCTGAGTGGTTGAGGGGGTTGCCTGGGCTTTTGACGATGGCTATAAATAACCTAGAGCAAAAGCAACTTGTTGGTAACAGCACGTGTAAAACCCCGGCACACAGACACGCACAGTGTTGAGGTGTGTGCGAAGGGGGGTTGTGGAATTAGGCACTGGGCCCAGCATTTATTTTAGGGAGGAGAATACGGTGCTGGGTGCACAGAGCCCTCCCTGTGTCCCCGCCTTTCTGCACGGGCCCTTGTGTGTCCTGCCCAAGGTGGGGCTCATCTGCCTCCTGTTGGGCCCTCTGCTCTGGCCTCCCTTAAAAGAAGTCGGGCCCAGCAGATGGCCCTCTGCTGGCTCTGAGTGCTGCTTCCAGTTCTCTGAAAGGACTCGCTGATGAGGCCCGTTTTTGTGCAGAGCCATTGGAATCAAGCTTGGCTTCAATTATCAAAGAAAATGATGCCATAGGAAAGATATGCTGGAAGCAGTAGTCCGCAATTAGAGGATGGAAGCTCTGGTGAGGGCAGTTTGCTAAGATCCACTTGTAAAAGTTTGCCTGTTTTCAAAAGGCCCGGTTGCCCAGTGCTGTTGGAGTCCTGGCCCCTTGCCGAGTGTCCCTTGATCTTGCCTTAGAAAACGCTTGTTGAAGAGGGTATTGCCTTTTGGGCAGTGACCTTGTGAGTAAATTTTCAGAGGGCTCTTGGAAAGCCCTGAACGCACAGACTTAGAAGCATATACTTTTGAAGTTGCATTGTTTTGAGAAGGGAAGGTGAGGAGGAGGAGGAGGAAGAGGAGGAGGAGGAGGAGGAGGAGGAGGAGGAGGACCCCTTATGGTCAGTTCTATCGGGTCAGTTCTGTGTTCCCTATGTGGAGGCTCCCCTCTGGTATATGGGGCAGGGCACGGCCACAGCATCTCATTAAGAGGAGACAAGAACAGGATAGGGGAAAACAGAAAGCAGCTGGCACCTCCTTTCCCTGAAGGTTCTAGGGGTTTCTGCCACCTGCAGGCTGAAAACCCCTTGCTTACTTGAGGTTGCAGACCAGGTCTGTGGATGTGAGGCTGTTGCAAAATCTGCACCATAGGCCTCTACTCTGTGTAGGAATTTAAAATCCTCGCAGCAACTGGAAGCACAACAGTCTTGAAGAAATAAAGCATCTGGGTACAATTACTGTAGCGTGGTTAAGTTTCTTCCCCCACCTTTTTTTTTTTAAAGTAATCACAAGAAAACAGCCCCACTCCGTTTTCTTAAAATTATGTGGCACTTTTGACAAAGGTCTGAGTTCTGAAAAACTGAGTCTCTGTCTCTCCCCACAACCCTGCCTCCTTTCTCTGCCCCGTCTTGTTATGATTGTAGGAAAATCCAAGTACTTTATTGCAGTCAACTGAGTTAAGAGCAGTATATTCCATTTTTAATTACTGGTCACACAGTAGTCCTCTATTTTGGAAGTGAAGGGAGACAAGTTTATTTTGGGATCCATGTGTTAAACGAGTGCAAAGCTGTGTGAGCACACATAGGGTTTGAGTTAGGTGTCTTTTTTGCTGGGAGGAAGGAATTTTCTATTGAGTCATTTTCTCCCCACAGAGGCTGAAGTATAGCTCTTACACTGGAGACATGGTTGATGTGTTAATACCACCAAGATAGCAGGACTGAAGGCACGGAAGAAAGAGTGTTTGAATGCTATTTAAGGCAGTTTTGGCTTTTTCAGTGCTGCACCATGCCTGTTAAACTAAAAAACTAACTAAAAAACTTTTCCAGCGACCCATCTGATGGTCGTAGGTCCTTTAAGGAGAGTCAACAAGGTTTTGAGTCCCTGCCATGTGCCATTCGCTACTTTCAGCATCGGAGATTCGTGTGAGGACAGGGCTGTCCCTCATGGAGCTTACAGTCTGGTTTCACAGGACAGGTGTTCAACATGGAAACACCAGTGTCCAATCATTATAAATCATGATAAAGATGATGAACGAAATTAGGGTATTTGAGAAAATAGGAGCTCTCTGGTTTTTTGTGTGTGTTTTTTGTTTTTTGTTTTTTTTGAGATGGAGTTTCACTCTTGTTGCCTAGGCTGGAGTGCAATGGGGTGATCTCTGCTCACCACAACCTCCGCCTCCCAGGTTCAAGCAATTCTCCTGCCTCAGCCTCTCGAGTAGCTGGGATTACAGGCACGCGCCACCACACCCACCTAATTTTGTATTTTTAGTAGAGACGGGGTTTCTCCATGTTGGTCAGGCTGGTCTCGAACTCCTGACCTCAGGTGATCCACCCATCTTGGCCTCCCGAAGTGCTGGCATTACAGGCATAGGCCACCATGCCCGGCTGGAGCTCTCTGTTTTTGTTGGCGCTTGGTTTTTTTTTGGAATTTTCCTGTGATTTTTCCCCAAATTACTGTGCCTTTGTTGGTTCATTTGGAGACCTAAGAACTTGGTGCAGAGGGCCAAGATCCAACTGCCTGCTCTTCAGGTGGTGCCCACGTCTGGAGAGGTTGTGACTCAGCCCAGCAGTGAGCACTGCAGCCAAGTAGGCAGCAGTGCCCAGCCTCTGACTTCTGGTCCCTACTGAGAGTTTACAGCATGGCCTCATCACTGGATTCCTAACCAGAGGAAAAAGCCCCAAGGAAGTCATCTTGTGCATCCTGCTTTGAGGCATCAATTACCCAGATGGCCGGGCACTTTGGCCTGTTTTAAAGACTTGGGTGATTTCACAGCCTGTCCCTACCTACTTTATGGATTCGCTCTGACCATTTAGAAGTACTTTTTTCCTTTCTAACTTTTGAAGCCCATTTCCCCTTGTTCTTCCTTTAGTGGGGATGCTGAACAGAGAGCCCTCCTTCTCAACTATGAGGCCTTTTTCACTGAATCAACCTTCTCTTCTCCAGAAGAATGAACTGCTCTTTTCGCCCTCACCACTCCTCTCTGCCCTTGGTGTTGGGGAATTCCGGATTGAGGACACATGGACCTGGAGGAAGGCCTGGAAGATCTTACCATTCTCATTTAATCTTCACCAAAAAGTCCTAGGATGTCGTGAGGCTTCCTGCCCTCTACAGATATGAGAACAGGGTCAGAGTGTCCACGTGACAGTCACAAGTCACTTGGTCAAAAGTGTTGAGGGGTTCATGTGCAGCACTGCTGGTCTGCACCTTCTGGTCAGTTCTTTGCCTACAGCATATTTCTAAGATCTGACTTGATGCAGTTGGACAGGATCAAGGGCACAGCTGTGGTCCAGCTCCTCTGGCCAAGTCTGACAAGGCCTTTGGTCCACGTGGTGCTCAGTTACCTCCTTGGGTGGTTGTGATGATTACAGGGGTCCCTTCTGGCTTAAAAAGTTTATGGCCCTGTAACTTTTTGTGTTTGTTTGGTGACTCCACCTAGTGCAAACTCCTTAAAGGCAGGGACTGCCTCTCCCACCTTCTTTTCCGTCCCACCATCCCCTGCTGAGACAGATCCTCACACCAAATTGTGGCGGTGGCTTCCCCCAGGGCTCTCTGCCTGCACCCACCCCTCCTTTCAGTCCAGCCTGGTAAAAGACCTTGGATCCTATGTGCTTTCTCCCTGCCAGTCCCCTGGCACCCCTGCTGTCCCCTGGCCCCTCCCCATCCAGTTAAGACAGGATTCACCTTGCACTGAAGACCTACTTCCATGTCTTTGCCAGGTCTTCTTAGCCTGGCTAATTAGACCCCTCTCTCTCCCTAGTCTAGGGAGAGCTTTTCACTGCCTTTCCCTTTACCTAGTCCTGGGTGTCATCTCCTGAGTCCCATCTATCCCAGGGAGTCCCATTAGTCCCATCTGTCCCAGGGAGCCGTCCCCAGCCGTCCCTCCTAGAAACGTTCTATCCATCATCTGGGTTACCTATACTAAGCCACTCCTTTCCTGCTTTTTATTCTATGAGAACCTGGAAACATGTTGAGTCTAGTCTTTGTATTGGGAGGCAGTCTGATGGAAAGCCAGGTGACTCAATCCATGCCCACCGGCTCCAGCTGTGTGATCTGGGCAGGCTGCTGGAATTCTCGATTCCAAGGGCCTCATCTGTAGAATGGGCACAGTCCAGTGCTCCTTCTCCCCTCCTCGTGGGCCTATAATAACACTGAGCGTACCTCCCTCGTGACACCCCCACAGTATGCTGACATGCCCCCACCAGGCCCTGAGTGCCAGGAGACCAGAGTTCAGCACGTAGCAAGTGAGTAGGTGCTTGGTGAACATGTGCAGACAGCTGACTATCACCTTTCTGGATCCTTTTCATTTGCCAACCCCATGGCCATCTTTACAGACCAGCTGCTGTGGACTAATAGAATATTTTCTCTTTTCTGAGCCTTTCTTTTCTCCCTCACTTGATTTCTTTGTTGCCGGCATAGACTTGGTGGGACCAGCGGAGGATGCCAGGGTCTTTGTAAACAGGCCTCCTGCGACTTCAGGCCTTAACGTGGTCCCTTACTGCAGCCTGCTGACCTATCTGCCCCTCCCCCCTACTTAAGCCCCTCACTGGTGACACAAGAGGAATGCAGCCCAGCAGGAGACGTGCACACTGGTTGTTCTGGAAGGAGATCAAGAGGGTGAAATGAGGAGCCAGAGGCCATTGAAACAAAAGGGCTGGAGACACCGGAGGAGGGGCCTGGGCCTTCCTTTGAAACAGCTGTGTTGCTCATTTCAATCCTGCTGCACTAGTCAGCCCTGGGGAGCGGAAGCTGGGGATGGGGGAAGGGGCATGGCAGCAGCTCATGGCAGAGCTCACAGGTGGGACTGGAGTCCTGGACGTTGTCTTGAACTTTGCTGTCCCATCTGTCCAGCTCACCGTGGGCCCAGGGTCGAAGTGAGAAGACCACACTGGCCTCTAGCTGTTTGCATCTCTGGACTGGGCTAACAGACCCCAGACAAGGAGTTTGGATACTTAAGATGTCTTGGGGCCCTGAAATTGTATTCTTTGGTGCAGGATTGGATAGGGAGGTGGAGCGGAGAAAGATATTCCATCTCCACTGACTTGTTCCCCTGTTCCGTTCCATGGCCTCCTCTCCTAAAGCAGAGTCCAGTTCCTTCCTCTCTCTAAGTGCATTTAGAACTTCACAGGATCCCCTGGGCTGCCTCTGGAATACCCTCTGCCCTGGCAGACCCACCACTGGGGGCAGAGGAACCAGCTTGCTTTCTCCCCAGGGTGATGAGCTGGTGGCTCAGGAGGCCTCCCTTTTGTGGCCTCTGCTTTCTGCCCAGGTGAGCAGCTGGACCCGGGCAGCAGGTTGGCGTTGAGCAGATTGTGGGATGGTGTGCTGGATTGTCCTGGGGTCACTTGATTACCTGGGTTTCTGGTGAGGGTCAGTGACTGAACCACTGTTGTACTTTGCCCGTAGGTCCTTCAAGAGGAGCGATCCTGTTAATCCTTATCACGTAGGTTCCGGCTATGTCTTTGCGCCAGCCACCAGCGCCAACGACAGTGAGATATCCAGCGATGCGCTGACGGATGATTCCATGTCCATGACGGACAGCAGTGTGTGAGTATCGTGGCCGCCCTTCTGTGGGCTTGCTTGGGAGTGGAAACCACCTGGGCACTTAGCCAGAATCATCTGTCATCCTCACCTGGCTTTACAGACCCCACCTGTGCGTGTATGGACATCGGTTTGGTGGGAGGGGAGTATGACAAGGGTATGGTGCTGGTTAAGGAGGATGACATGGTCATCTGGGTAGGGTAAAGCTTAGAGCTTTGAAAGTTGGGAGGATATTGTAACAGAAGAAAACTAAAGGACAGTAGAAGATTAGGATGAATGAATATTTATAGATTCCTTGAGTTTAAAAAACCTTCTTCTGGTTGTCATCTGGTTGTCCCTGTAGGAACAGTTGCTTGGGTGGTCCAGAAACCCAGGTATCCTTTCTGCAGAACCAACAGCTGAGAGGCAAGGTGGCATTAGAAGGGTCTGTGTTTAGGTATTCATTGTTTTTGGAGGAAAAGGCATTGCAAGTGGGGGTGAGAAAGCCAGAAATCTCTAAAGAGCCACAGTGTGTAACGTTCTGCACTGTTATGTTTTTAAATGGACATCGTTTATTCAGTAAGTGTGTGTGGAGTGTTAGATACTGAGGACCCTAAGTAGGGGCTGTCTCCAAAGTCGTGTCTGATCTTGGATCTTTGGCAGACAGCCTTTGATTTTTGAAAGTAACCCAAGATATTGGCATGGTCTGATGAGGTCAGAAGGCCCTTAGTCAAGGTAACGTTTTGAATTTTAGGTCATCTGAAGTCAAGTCATGGCAATCTCTGTGGATGGACAGCAGTGATCCTCAGTGAGTCTCATGAGGAGGGATGTGTAGCTGTGGCCTGGGTATCCCCGTCTCCTGCCATCCTTTGAGGTTTTGGTTCAGGAGACCCAGAGTAGAGCCTGGGGATGGGATGATGGCTGAAATTCCCCAAAGGTTTCGCACCCAACACCCGGTTGAGATTCATTGTTCCAGAAATGGTCTTTGAAAGCTTTTCAATGTTTTGGAGTCAGAATTTCGCCTGCTAAGGGAACAATTTTGAAAGGCAAACCCATTGAACCGTGTAAGTTCTGGCACACTTATTTAGAGTTTGTTCCTTTTAGCTTCCTAAAACTAGACCATCTATTCTTCCAGTTTGTTTGAAACTATCTGGTTTTCATTGGCCAATGTCCTGTTGCCTGGCCTGTGGGTGGCATGGGACCAATTGGAGGGAAAGTTGATGAGGTGAGTTTGGGAACCTACTATTTATTTTGCTAGTGGCTTTTATTGTGTTACCTCAAATTCCCTTGTTAGTAAAGGGAAAGAGATCCTTAAGGTGCAAGGTTCAATTTTAATAAAAATAGCATTTTGGCATTAATACACATCTTCCATCCAATATGGAAGCAGGAAAGTACACACCTTTCATCCAGTATGGAGATAGGAGAAGTTTCACAGAAGTCAGTTTTCCATATTGACCGAACTTTCAGTATCCATACTTGAAAAAATTATGCTTTGATAATTTTTTGGTGGACATATTTCTTAGAATACATTTGCTCTGTCATTATTGAATAGTATTAGACAGGGCATAATTTATCTCTCAGTTATCCAAATCATATCAAGATCTGTTTGTGTACTTTGTTGTAGTGGTTCTCTCATAGTCAGTGAGGGTGCATAGGGTTATCTGACCCTTTCCCCTTTGAAAAGTTTCTCTCTTTTCTCTTTTCATTCTCCCTGCTGTGGTGTTTTGCTGTCTGTGTGCTTGCTTCTAGCAAGCATTCCTCCTGTAGCATATATTAATTTGTGCATTGTGTGGGAATCTTAGCATTATGTGTAAAATAAGAGTAAGTTGAAATTGATTGAATTTGTGTGAATTGAGTGAATCTCCTAAGTCATATGCAGTTTACGTAAGATGATAAGACTTCTGTTTAGTTTTCTTAGAGACTATTTTTGGCTTGCTTCCTGGTCCTTGGCTGCATGTCAGTCACCATCATTGAGGTGTTATTCTGGGTTCATGATGAGATAATTTGGGTGTAGTCCCATACTTATTTCTGTTTGATCCTAGCAAGACCCAATCAGAAAGGTAGGCAGGCAGATACTTGGGATTTTACAGATGAGGAAATAAGGTCTGGTGCCCATGCACCTCTGAGACGGACCTCAGGTCCGGGCCACACACAAGCCCTGCACTTTGCCCGCTCTGCCCTTCCCCCAGGCACGAGCATTCTCAACATGAGATCTGTGAATAGGACCAGTTGGTCATGAGACCTTTGAGCCACTTTGGGTTTCTTTTATTTATATTTCTTAGTAATCAAGACTGCTTTTTAGGAAGACTGGTTCAGGGAGGGGTAGAAGGGAGCAGGTTCTAAGTTCTTCCCTGCAGCCTCCCCATTTACTTCCTCTTCTTTTATCCTCTTCCCAGAAGAAAAACTTTCTTTTATTTAGAGGTGACTTTACAGCTCTCACCCTTCTCCCTTTAGCTGAAGCACTTTGGATTCCAAGCGTGGGGGAGCCACTTTTCAGGGATCAGAAAGGTTACCTTTGCCAGTCCCTATTCTAGGTGGCAAGGGTTAGTGTGTAGGTCAGTGAGGTCCACTTTGATACAGAGACAGCAGAGGGCAAGTCCCTCACATAGCAGCTTTCTCTTTGGGGGCATAGTAGATACCTTTAGGTCCCTGGTGGCAGAATCTGTTAGTGTTAATAAGCCTATCCTGTGGCAAAGCTGCCTTGGATGGATAATGAGTAAACCAGTAAGCCAGGAGGAAGTGCCTGCAAGGCCTGGAGACCCATGGGCTCATGGTGTTGGCTCTGTTCGTCCTGGTGGTGTTGCGTGACTCTGTGCTCTCTGCCAACCAAGTGTGCAGGTTATCTGATTAACTGTCACAGTTGTGCCCACCTGGGCATTTATACTAATTGGGAGTGCATTTAGCATCCATGTGGGATCACTGTCTCTTGGGCATTGTCTCACGCTGCCTCTAGTGGGGCTCACTAGAAAACATCAGAAGGGTCTCCAGACTTGTTGGCACTGACTCCAGCTGCCATTGGGTGCCAGGCATGGGGGTCTCTGGGGCCCTCCCCACTCTGCTGCAAGCAGACTTGGCGATGCAACGTGTTCTCTGGCCGACTGGCCCTGGGTGTGTGTGATCCTGCCCAGTGCTGGGCGGTCACCCGGGATTCCCAGGGCTGGGATCAGACCCCCTCTTCAGAGCTCTGCCAACTGTGGGCCTCGTGCAGATGAGAGCGCCGGGCGAGAAATAAAGTGTGTGGGGGATGAAAAGCTGAACTGAATCGCTTTCAGCCCATTGTTCATCCCGGGAAGCTTAGAGGGGATAAGAGGGTAGCAGGCCCCTTTGAAATTTCCTTGAACAAGTGAATAGGAGCGCCCCATAAAGCATGAAAAGAGCCCTGGCTGTTTCTCCCCGTCACAATGGCCAGTGCGGGCTGTGAGGGGCTGGGGAGGGGGGCTGGCTGCCCTGCTGGGAGCTGGGGAGGGAACAGGGCTGGGGAGGGGGAGGGGGAGAGAGGGGGTCACAGGCAGCCTTCAATAGACTCCAGAAGGTTGGAGTTCATTAGACACAAGCCCAGGAAAGCAATCGTCTCATTTGCGACAACCAATTAAGTCCCGGGGGCCTTTGCAAGAGGCCTGCGTAGAAGTTGGGGCAGTGCTGGCCTGCACTTGGTTATTCCAGGGAGCCACACGCCGGGGCCTGAGTGTGCAGAGCAGGCAGGGGCTTTAAAGAAATCATTGCCTTCTTCCAAAGCCTACTGCTGACTTCTGTTTTCCTGCTAAGTAAAAAGCCCTGTTAAAGATGGCTGGGGATTTGGGCCTCTGAGAAGGCTGTTTTATGAGCCTGTTACTCTGAAACCTGCATTCTCGGAAGAAATGGCTTAATTTTTTTTTCAAGACGGAGTCTCGCTCTGTCGCCAGACTGGAGTGCAGTGGCACAATGTTGGCTCACTGGAATCTCTGCCTCCTGGGTTCAAGCGATTCTCCTGCCTCAGCCTCCCGGGTAGCTGGGACTACAGGCGTGCGCCACCACGCCCAGCTAATTTTTCTATTTTTAGTAGAGACGGGGCTTCACCATGTTGGCCAGGATGGTCTCCATCTCTTGACCTCCTGATCTGCCTGCCTCAGCCTCCCAAAGTGGTGGGATCACAGGCATGAGCCACCGCGACCTGTCAAAAAGTTTTTTAACTTTAACTGCCAGACTCTCACCAAAATTCTTGCAGCACTGGAGGCAGAAGGCTTGTGGGGCCATTCCAGGGCATCAGGCTTAGAAAGATGGAGTGAAGGGGCAGAAAACATCAGAAGCAGCAGACTCTTTGCCGCCCAAGTGTAGCCATGGTTAGAGGTTGCCAGGAAGCATGAAAGCTAAGTCAGTGGCGTGGAGGCCTTTGTCCCTTTCTGCTAGGAGCTGCTTTTATAATCAGGATCAGCTACGTTTGTATGTTGCTTTAGCTCTGAGTGTCCCCAAATCAGCACAAGATGATTTTTTGGTGTTCCACACAGGGAATGTCACGAGTTATTTATTTGTATTTCTTTATATCTTATTTATGGGGGTTTACTTTGGACACCAGGAAATGCATCTGAGTGAACTTCAAATATTAACCTTTTCCTACAAACCAGGCTTTTGATGTTGGCTGTGATCAGAGGCTGCCTTCAGAGTGGTTGCCAAATGAAGATGCGAGTGGACACATGTGTTCATGAGTCTGCTATTTCAAAGTCGCCAGAAAATGACATTCAGGGTAGGTCGGGCATGGTGAAGTCAAAAGGCTAAGCTAATTGGCTCGACTCAAATGGCAGCTAAGTGGAGTCCACACTTCAAAACCGTGCTCCCCAGAAACAGCTGGGCCTAGCAGCAGGCTCGTTAACTAAAATGTTTATAATTAAAGGAGACCGTATAGGGACTGAAACTCTGGTGCTCTCCAGCCCACAGGCTTGAGCAGCCAGGAAACTGATCATAGACTTGTAGAGTTTGAATAAAAGAAGAGAGGCCCCCTTTTGGAATGAGGGGCTGTTTTGGAAGAAGATTCTTGGCTGAAGGGAATTAAAGCCACATTTCCTTGAAGGCGCCTGTTAGCATTTCTGAGCCTCTATGGGCTGACATCTTCCTTTTCTGCTCTGGTTACAAGTTGCCTTTCCAGCAGTTTAGTCCTTCACCTGCCCTGGGTAATGGAGTGTGTGTGGTGGTGGTGATGGGGGCAGTATGAGGTGCTTGTGAAATAATTTGTTCCTTTTGCCTGCAATATTGCAGTTATCTACTCCCCTCCCCATCCCTACTCCCATCCTGGCTTTTTTTTTTTTTTTAACCTTATTATATGGAAGAAGAAAAAGAGGCATAAAAGCTCTACCATTGACTTTCATCTGGGAGAAGGAAAAGGAGAAAAGAGTGAAAGCTACCAGTGGAAACGTCAGAGTCTTGGAGGGGGTGAATGGGGGACTCTTCTAGGACTCTTGAAGCCTTATGTCACTTGTCATGGTAGGGTCCATGGAGTGCTTGACTCCTGCCCCCAAGACTGTCAGGAAGAGGCCTGGAGCAGAGTCATCCACTGTCTTAAGTCCCCGGAAGAGAGAGGGTAGACTGTCTTACAGCTCTAGGGCAGGAGAATTTGGTTAGACCAGCATGAGCCCAATCTGTGGGATACCGCCATCCCCACCATACAAGGTGTTCTAGGTGAGAGATGGGATATTCAGCATGGCTTGGGAACCACCTGGCAAGCCCCATAGCTAGTGAGTACTATGGGGTTGGGGAGGACTTTCCAGAACATTCCTCAGATTTCCTCCTCATCCCTTCTGAAAGGTGACTGCATGGGGCTTAGGAAATGGCACCTCCACATTCAGACCATCAGGAAGCTTGACTGCTCTTTGGGGCTGGGAAGGGCATCTTATTGAAATGAGGACCAAGTGTAGGTTGTTAACAGATGCTTGTTCTGGAGTCCAGCAGTGGCTTGGGTATGAGTTCTCAATCTGCAACACTAGGTGAGCTATTGAGCATTTCTGGTCATCTGTAAAATGTGGCTCATTAAGGTTCTTATGAGAATGAATTCTGATTATAGGTCCGATGTCTGACCTACAGTAGGGACTCAGTATGTAGGAGCTGGCATTCTCAGGTTGGGATCAGTTGTCTTGGGTGCGATTTGGTTTCTGGTCAAGCCAGGCATGCTTGAAGTCCCATTTTCAACTGTGCCTGCTAAACTACCCAAGGTGAAGAAACAGAGTTTTGATAAATAATCTTTAGGTGGGCTTGGTCAAGTGCCGAGCCTCATGAGTAGGAGGCTGACTGGGAGATGTGTTTCTCCAGCACTGGTCAACCAGCTGCTGCTAATCTTTCCCACAGTGCTCTGTCTCTGCTCCATACTCACCTTTCTTTGGGGCAGTACTCATATTTGTGGGTAAGCTGTTGCTGTGGCTACTGATCTCTCTTTCCCTTCCCTACTCCCCTCAGTGCAATTATCCTTTATGCACTCCTTAGCCAGGCTTTGGTTAACATACATTGGTTTGTTGATCTATTGGAATCTTCATTGTCCCTTGTGTGGCCCCATTTTCTGACCTAGGTCAGCAGACTTCCTGAAAATGCAGCTACTTAGAATTCTAGGGCATTTGAGATAAGGAGCTAGAGGTTGACCAGTTACTTCTGGCTGCCTCCTGGGTATTTTTAGACATTGCTAATTATCCTAAAGTATTTTTCTTCCACTCTATGATGAACCAAACATTGGGGAAAGGGAAGTAGCCAAACACCCAGTTTCAATATTTACAGCCTCCAAGTATGATTCATTATGAAAATGTTTGCACCCTGAGGCTTTTGTAAATAAGTGGCCTCCTGAAGGGACATCAATGGGAAAATAGTCACACCTTGACCATTCTGCTTTTAAGAAGGAAATTCTTTCTGGAAAAAATCATGGCAACTCCAGGTCATGGTTGTAGTGAACAGTAGCTGGAGTGGACGCTTTTAAAAAATTCTTCTACTTGTTATTGTTTTTAAAAATATAATGGATAGGGGCCCATACTTCTACAGGTCTTTGCCCAAAGGTCCCTTTCTCAATGAGGACTTCATTGACACCCACATCCAATTTAAATTTGCAGCTTACCCACCCGCCAGTGATTCTCCTTTTCCTGCTGTGTATTTATTCATAGTACATATCACTAACATACTATTTTTTATTTTGTTCATTGCCTGTGCCTCCCCATTAGAATATAGACTTCAAGAGAGCAGTTGTTTGAATTATGTATCCACTTTGTCTACTGCTCTCTTGCCTAGTGCCTAGGAGAAGATCTGGCACATAGTAGGTGCTAATCTTTAAATGGATTGCACAGACCACCACATAGTAGGGGCTTTTCTTTTCATGCCCACATTGGTCATGCATCTTTGAAAATTCGTTGGTTGGGGGGTGGCAGGGTTTGGAGCTGAGAGAAGGGGCCAAAGTGTTATGTATTCTTTTTATTAATCACCCTGTACTGGTTTATAAAAATAATACATTTGGAAATGACTGGGAAGTTGACTTGGAGAGTTATGCATACTTCACTAATGCCTGATTTAGCCCTCTGTAGGTTTGGTCCGTATCCCTACAACTTTCTGCCCTGGCCCTCTCCATAAGGTACTGGTTCCTGGTTTGAAGCAGTGGGAACAAGTGGGAGGATCAATGGGGCCTGAGAATCTCCTACTTGGGGCACCTATAAAATAGGGGAGCCTTTGCTCTGCCTAGGCTGGCTGGAGTGTAACCCAGTTCTAAGACAACAGCCCAAGAGATGAACTTTCCAGGCTCTTTCCAAGTCGATGCTCCTGCATCCGAGGGAGCCAAGTTTCCATAGATGATTGATGGGCAGGATTTAAATTTGATCTTGGGTGGATCCTTCCCTGTGGGAACACCGATGGTATCTGGAGACATGTGACACTCCTATGGAAGCATGTGACCCTGTCGGCGGGATCTCAAGATGGCATATGAGAGTAGCCCATGTGCTGAAAACATCCTTGTAAGCCTGTGGATTCTGTCTTTTTCTTTCCCTTAGAGATGGAATTCCTCCTTATCGTGTGGGAAGTAAGAAACAGCTCCAGAGAGAAATGCATCGCAGTGTGAAGGCCAATGGTCAAGTGTCTCTACCTCATTTCCCGGTGAGTACAGTCTGGAGTGAGGAGACAGCTGTTTTCTGCCATGTTGAGTCCTAAAGAAAAGGAATGGGAGGTGGAAGTTGGGAGGTATAGGGACGGTAGAAAAGAGCAGTCCCTAAGGTCCCCTAGGGCAAAGGGAGAGAAAAGAAGAACTGGACAATAGGCATTACATGTTTTTTAGGTTGTGATGGTGAGCACAGTAATGTGATTATGAGGTTATCAATCAGTTTTGCTATAAAGGAATACCTGAGGTTGAGTAATTTATAAAGAAAAGAGGTTTATGGCTGGGTGCAGTGGCTCATGCCTGTAATCTCAGCACTTTGGGAGTCTGAGGTGGGCAGATCACCCTAGGTCAGGAGTTCGAGACCAGCCTGGCCAACATGGTGAAACCCCACCTCCACTAAATACAAAAATTAGCTGGGTGTGGTGACGCGCGCCTGTAGTCCCAGCTACTTGGGAGGCTAAGGCAGAGGAATCACTTGAACCTGGGAGGTGGAGGTTGTGAGCTGAGATCACGCCGCTGCACTCCAGCCTGGGCGACAGAGCGAGACTCAGTCTCAAAAGAAAAAAAAAAGGCTTATTTGGTTCACAGATATGCAGGCTGTACAAGAAGCATGGTGCCAACATCTGCTTCTGGTGAAGGTTTCAAGGAGCTTTCAATCATAATGCAAGGGGAAGGGGAGCCACTGTGTAACAGGGAGAGAAGCAGCAAGCTGGGGTTGGGGGGGGTGTGGGCAGTGCCATCTTCTTTCAAACAACCAGATCTCATATGAACTAACAGGGAAAACTTGCTCATTGCTGCAGGGAAGGCACCAAGCACCCAGACACCTCCCACTAGGCCCACTTCCACCATTGGGGATCATATTTCAACATGAGATCTGGAGGGGACAAACATCCAAACTATGTCAGAGGTTTGATGACCTACTTTTGAACCTTTGCATTTTCTGAATTAAAAAAAAAAAAAATTCCCTATGAGAAAGAAACTGAAGCACTTATTTCCCAGAAACCAAGAAATGCTAGATGATCCATGCTTCACTACAGCTTGGTGAGCTCACTGTATTTCCACTAGAATGGAAGCCCTCTGGGGGGAGGGGAGGAGTTTTATCTATTCTGTTAACCTCTGTATGCACAGAGACTATAACACTAACTGACACATAACAAGTGCTCAGTAAACATTTGAGTGAATGAATAAGGAACCTCTGCCCCCTTGGGACGGACACATAATAGGCGCTTAGTAAACCTTTGAGAGAATAAGGAACCTCTGCCTCCTTGGGACATTCTCCTGCCCTCCTCACTGGGACATTCTACTTGTGTCAACCACAGGACTCCAAGTTATTTTAGTCAGTGATTTTAGTCAGTCATTTATGTATTGATTGACCATTTCTCCTCCTGGCTTCTAAAGCCCTGGAGGGTAGCTGTTCCTTTCCAACTCCAGAACTTGGCTTGGTACCTGCTGGTGAGTCTGTGCCTATCAAATACAGAATGAACAAAGTGTTTAGAAGTGAGGATCTCCTGAGCAGCTTCTTCCTGTGACTGAGATGGTGGATGAAGGGCTTTTCTGGGACCTCTCCTTTTATTTCCATGCGTGCTAAAGCAGCCAGCACATGGCTGTACTCAAGAGAACTTCCCCATCTACATTCCCATTTTAGGGCTGTGCTGTTTACCATAGCCTCAGATCCAGGTTGCAGTGACACTCTTCTTTAAGGAATCCTTCCTGCCAGCTTCAGAGAATCCAATTGGTCTGTCTGGTTATGTTGTGTTTAAAAAATTAACACATTGAATTGCTAAACCCATGTTGCATTAGTGCACAAACTGTAGCTCTTCTCTGAAAGCCCCTCACACGGACAAGGGCACACTTACCTTGTTTTAAAATTAGCATATTAAAATTGCTTTTCTGAGGACCTCTAGCATTCTCCCTCCTCCACAGATAGTAGGTATTGATGACATACTATTATTGTTTTTTTGACTGGGGGATATGTGTGTTAACAAAGAAAAGTTCTATCGCCCAAGCTTGTAAATTAGATGATTTTGTCCTGGGGTGTGCAAATCGACTTTCTCCATCAGGCACCGCTTTGATCGGGGGCTGCAAGGAGCCAGCCGGTGTGAGAATGACCACCTACCTACACAGGAGCCTTTCTCTCCCCTCTCAGTTTCTGCAGCTAAGTGGTTGCCGTGGCAAGGCCCATCTTTTCAGCTGGGGGAGATGCCAGCCTTTGCAAGTTAGCTTTCTGCTCCCCCCACCCCACCCCAAAGGAGCCAAGGAAGAGGGAGATTAGGAAGAAGGAGGTAGAACAACTGGAGAGGTGGGGGGTTGGGTGGGGGGAGCGAGATGACAGGAAAAGGACAGAAAGCTGGGCAGCAGGAGTTCTCTCTGTTTGCTGCTTTTGGCAGGCGTACTTGGTGCCTTTTTATATTCTGCACTTGATTTGGAGATGTTCCCTTTTCCCTTGATAGATCAGCTTCAGGCAGCCAAGCTCAGCAGTGTTCTGCTACTAGCCTGCAGCAGCTTTCTTCATTTTCTGTACAAAGAGAGGGGGAGGAGGGAAGGAGAAAAACGAGGGAGATCGAGGACAGTGTTGAGACAACACCACCTCAAAGGTGCGCAGTGTGCGGCCAGGAAATAAATTACCACTTCTTCTCTGATCCAGGCCGTTTGACTCCCTTTCCCCCCCCTTTCCTCCCTCCCACCTCCTTTCCAATCTTACTTTTTAAAAATTTCAACTCCCTTTCTGTTTAGATTCTACTTTTTATTCCTTGAGTTGGTCTCTCCCCTCCCTACCTCAGAGGACTGCCTTTTTTTTTTTTTTTGTTTTTTTTTTGGATGTTTGACAACAGTCTTTGAAGATTTTCTACTTCAGAGTAGCTACTGATGGGCTGGTTGTACTACAGAGAGAACAAGCAGGGCCTCTCAGAGTGCGACCAACTGCTCCTGCCCAAGGCAAACGCTGGTGGGGACCATGGCTCTCCATGAGGCCATGGTGTTAGCGCATAAAAGTCCCGAGCAGCCCAGGCCGCCTTGCCATCCACTCTCCACCCGAACATGGGTTTACAGTATGCAGCGACCGGTGCGGGAAGCTCCGGCCAAGCCACCGCCCGCCCGGCCTGCTGAACGTGCCTCCTCCCTTTTCTTTCCACGTCCTGTAGAGAACCCACCGCCTGCCCAAGGAGATGACCCCCGTGGAACCCGCCACCTTTGCAGCTGAGCTGATCTCGAGGCTGGAGAAGCTGAAGCTGGAGTTGGAGAGCCGCCACAGCCTGGAGGAGCGCCTGCAGCAGATCCGAGAGGTAAGGCGGCCTAGGCCCTCACCCTGCTTCCGTCCACGGCGTGCGCGCACGCGCACGTATGAGTATGCGCATGCGTGTGGGCTGCTTGTGGGTGTGTGCATGCGTGTGGGCTGCGTGCGCATGTACGTGTGTTGCGTGTGGGTGTGCGCATGCGTGTGGCTATGTGCTTTTATAGGTGGGCCTGTGTGTGTGCGCGCATAGGCGTGGCTGTGGGCGTGCACATGGGTGTATGTGCTCCTGCGAAGGGGGCTCGGGCCCTCCTGCTTCCTGGGTCACTTCCCCTTCTGACGTCTTCCCTTTCAGGATGAAGAGAAGGAGGGCTCCGAGCTCACACTCAGTTCTCGGGAGGGGGCGCCCACGCAGCACCCCCTCTCCCTACTGCCCTCCGGCAGCTACGAGGAAGACCCGCAGACGATACTGGACGATCACCTGTCCAGGGTCCTCAAGACCCCTGGCTGCCAGTCCCCGGGCGTAGGCCGCTATAGCCCCCGCTCCCGCTCTCCGGACCATCACCACCACCACCATTCACAGTACCACTCCCTGCTCCCGCCCGGTGGCAAGCTGCCTCCTGCGGCCACCTCGCCGGGTGCTTGTCCCCTCCTCGGGGGCAAGGGCTTTGTGACCAAGCAGACGACGAAGCATGTCCACCACCACTACATCCACCACCACGCCGTCCCCAAGACCAAGGAGGAGATCGAGGCGGAGGCCACGCAGCGGGTGCACTGCTTCTGCCCTGGGGGCCCCGAGTATTACTGCTACTCGAAATGCAAAAGCCACCCCAAGGCCTTGGAAACCATGCCCGGCGAGCAGTTTGGGTAAGTGCCAGGCAGACCACAGTGTCCCGTGTGGGGCTTCTCTCCCAGCCAGGTCCATGGGCAGGTGTGAGGTGGGAGCCGCATCACAGGTGTTTAGTTTCTAAGAGGGCGGCAGAGGGCACGGCTGGGTGAGGGTGTGGGGAGCAGGTGCATGGCATTTTCGTGTCACCACCCCGCCACTTGCTGAATTGTCTGATTCTAGGAGTCCCGGAGATTTAACCAGGTCTCTGGGTTGGGTGTGGTTCTTGGTTCCCCACAGCAGCAGCAGCAGAGGCAGTACCTTGCCCAAACGCAATGGGAAAGGCACGGAGCCGGGCCTGGCCCTGCCCGCCAGGGAAGGAGGGGCCCCCGGCGGAGCTGGGGCCATGCAACTTCCCCGGGAGGAAGGAGACAGGTCGCAGGATGTCTGGCAGTGGATGCTGGAGAGTGAGCGGCAGAGCAAGCCCAAGCCCCATAGGTAAACACCGCTTGCCGCCGCCGCGGCCGCGAGGGTCATGGGCACTCAGTACGGAGGTATTGTGGGAATGGCTGTTTTTGCAGTCCGCCGAACACAAATGTGACTATTTGCTCCTGCCATCTTAATATTAAACGTTGGACTGAGCAGACCACAAAAATGTCGTGTTTTGGCACTGACCTCTATTCGTGTTATGGTAGTTATTTTTTTCTTCTCTCTCTCTCTGAGCAGAATAGACAAGTTTCTATTGAAGTCACATTTTCCAGATCTTCTAACCCAGTTTCTTTCCTTCTGTTTTCTCTCTGCTCATTCCTTGTTTAGTGCCCAAAGCACAAAAAAGGCCTACCCCTTGGAGTCTGCCCGCTCGTCTCCAGGCGAACGAGCCAGCCGGCACCATCTGTGGGGGGGCAACAGTGTGCACCCCCGCACCACCCCCCGTGCCCACCTGTTCACCCAGGACCCTGCGATGCCTCCTCTGACGCCACCCAACACTCTGGCTCAGCTGGAGGAGGCCTGTCGCAGGCTGGCTGAGGTGTCGAAGCCCCCAAAGCAGCGGTGAGTGAAAGTGAGGGATCCTAGGTTGGGGCAGGAATTAGGTTTGGGTGGTGACCTGGTCTGTGGCTAATGGGGAGGGCCTCTCTCTGCCTGGGTCTCAAACCCTCCCATGAGAGGAAGAATTGCTTATGGATGAGTAAGCTTCTCCTTTCCAGCTTCTAGAAATTGTTCCCTTCAGTTATGTTCATTCTACCAGAGTTAAGCCAGGATCTGTGAGGCAAGTCATGCCTAGAATTGGGAGAATGAATTTCAGTAATTCCTTACAAATGCCATTTCTTACAAATGTCTTGATTGTTTAAGGCTGGTTAGTTGAGCGTATAAGAAGCTACGAGATGGAGGAACAAGAGTCCTCAGCCCTTTGCTGGGGCTAAGAGTGTCCCGTCCTGGGCTCCCAGAGGGGCTTAGAACGGCTGTTCCAAGATGTCTTCCCGGCCTCTTCAGTCATTGTTAACCCAGGGTCTTGGTTGGGTTTCCCATAGGGATGGAAGTCGGGTTCATGTCTCTTCAGGAGGCCAAAGAGTAATTTTCTGTCTGCTCCTCAATTGCTCTGGGGACAACAGTGCACCTCTAAATCCCTCGCCCTGGCTGTGTCCTCAGGTGCTGTGTGGCCAGTCAGCAGAGGGACAGGAATCACTCGGCCACTGTTCAGGCGGGAGCCACGCCCTTCTCCAATACAAGCCTGGCTCCAGAAGAGTGAGTGTCTTTACCTGGCATTACTGAGATCTGCCGAGTGGTTTATGTTTCAAAGTATTTGCTATCTGGAGTTTCATTTTCGTGAAACTTTTTTTGGCGTTTAAAATCACCTTGATTTTAGTGCTAGTGATGAGAAACAGTAAACACAGATGTGGCCATCCATGTCCTACTGACAAATGCATCATAGCGAAAGTTTTTTTGGTCATACACAAATCAAAAGCTGGGACATAAAGCAATTAGAAGGGTAGAAGGGACCTCAAATTCAGCTGGAAAAGTTTCCCCCATTCAACTTGCAAGTTAGTAGTACTGAAAACATTTGTCACGCCTGAGCAGAAGGATCATTCTCCACTGTGGCAGAGATGGAGGGGACCATCCTTGTGTTTTTGCGTGGAGAAGACAGAATATCTTCCCCCAAATTGGGCAGTGATTCTTTCTGTAAATTTAGTCTCATTCAAAGTAGATTGAGAAAGCTGCTCAGTTTAGTTACTGGATGGTGCAATTAAAAAGAAATCTGCTAAAGAGATCTGAAATGGTCCATAGAAAGTTTTCTTTCTGTGTCTTCATCCTGAGCAGTGAGCAATGTTTGAAGTCCTCAGTAGGTCACTACCCTGGATCCTTTCATTGTTTCAGTTGGTTGACCCTAAGTGTACTAGCCGTCCGGGTCTGGGCCAGCCGCTTTTTTTTCTTTTTTTTTCTTTTTTTGGAGACAGAGTCTCACTCTGTCGCCCATGCTGGAGTGCAGTGGCGCGATCTCGGCTCAGTGCAAGCTCTGCCTCCCGGGTTCATGCCATTCTCCTGTCCCAGTGTCCCGAGTAGCTGGGATTGCAGTCGCCCACCACCATGCCCAGCTCATTTTTTTTATTTTTATTCTTAGTAGAGACAGGGTTTCACCATGTTGGCCAGGCTGGTATCGAACTCCTGGCCTCAAGTGATCTGCCCACCTCAGCCTCCCAAAGTGCTGGGATTACAGGCGTGAGCCACCACGCCCAGCCTTGCAGCTTTTTTTTCAGGCTACTCTACAAAATCTCAGAATAAATGGGGACATGGACATGACTGTGGGCTACCCCCCATTAGTTGTTCTCATTCTGCTGGAATAAGGGGTGGGCTTCCGGCGTTCTGAGTTTATGCCATCCCAAAGGTGTCCTGCTCTGGGTTTGTCTCTTTAGCACTCTCCAATCCAGGTGAGACCCGGCATCTCTGTGATAATTTTCTCTTCTCTCATCTTCTTGGGGAAGCACCCCATTTATGCTAACCTGAAAGAGGCAGCTGTGTACCTTCATTTGGTGGCAGTGGGGAAAGCGATACCAATTCGTACAACCAAAAGGAAATCATCCTTTTCCGCATGCTCCATGCAGAGCATGTGGGCTTGGACTGTGTGACCCCCAGAGCTCCCTGCCTCTGGGATGTGGGGCTCTGCCCCAGCCCCCACTTTTAACTGCAACCCTAGTGTTTGGATACCCTGTCACTTACGCACATGTGCGCACGTGTGTGTTTGCTTTAGATGTGTGTCTGCTTTAAAATGCTGAACTTGTTCCATTCCATCTTATTTTCAGTCACAGAGAGCCAAAGAAACTGGCAGGTGTCCATGCGCTCCAGGCCAGTGAGTTGGTTGTCACTTACTTTTTCTGTGGGGAAGAAATTCCATACCGGAGGATGCTGAAGGCTCAGAGCTTGACCCTGGGCCACTTTAAAGAGCAGCTCAGCAAAAAGGGAAATTATAGGTAAGAGTCCTGTGGCTTTTTTCTGCTTTCAGTTTGTTTGCTCAGAACCAAGAGCCAGAGCCTGGAGCAGCTCCCCTGGCTGAGCAGACCTGGGCGGGGCAGGGTGGAAGGGGGCTCAGCAGGCGCTGGGGGAGGTTTCTTCTCATTTTTTTTCTCCCCTCACCACTAGCAGAACAACGAAGCAGCAGCCACAAGAGGGACGCTGCATGGAGGGTTCTCTGGGGGACCTGGCCAGGCTCTTTCCACCAGGTGAACCAGACTGAGGAGAAAAGGAGCAGCCGCTTGCTCTGACAGGAGGAGAGTGGGGCTCAGGCCGCACTGCAGAGGCTTTACCTGCAATTGAAGGGCTTGTGGGCGAGCGGGGAGCAGGGAGAAAAAAGAGGGACAGGCAGGCTGATTAGGAGGGAGGGTCTGGAAGTGCCACCCTCCTGGCTTGAGTTTAGGAGAGACCTTCACATTGAAGGCTCCAAATTGTGAGGAACCATGCCTAGGAAAGGTCCCCCATGTTTTTCTCAGTCTGCCTTTCCACCTGAAGAACCGCCCTGGGTTTTATGGGCCATTAGAAGCAGGGATGCGCCTTTGTCCATAACAAAGAAGGGGCTGGACCTGTGAGTGGGCACAGGGTGAATAGGGCAGTCCACTCTTCCTGCCCGGGCCTGGGCCTCGTTGCCTTCTCCCCTGCAGGGGCTTCAGGAAGGGAACTTACTGGTCTCCTCACCTTGTCTGCAGAGTGGACGGAGGTGCCCTTGAGAAGGTCCGTGCTGACCTTTTAGGGCCCTTGAGAGGGTTCAAGAGCTGAGGAGCAGGAGGGCCAGCCCTAGGCCATTCCTTCTCTTGACCACTTCCTCCTAACAGCAGGTGATGACTGCCTCAGTTCATCCCGAGTCCTCCTTGCCCCTCTCCATGGCCTGCAGCCCAAGAGAACCTGTGGATTCTGCTCCAGTTCTGTCTCAGGTTTAGGGCTCCAGGCTGGGACAAGGGTGAGATAGGGGCACCCTGGTTTAAGCAGGTGCTCACTCTGGGGTCTACACCCGAGAGAGAGTTGCAACTCCTCAGCTGTGTGCCATGGACCCTGTACAGGACCACAGTCTATGCCCAGGTGTGAACCCATTGCCACCACCAGGGCCAGGGGTGTGAGTGGAAAACTCTGAATAGCACTTGGTAACCTGCCAGGAGGGCATATGGGCTCCTGGATGGGAATGAGTCCACCTGCAGGGCTCTGAGACACCCTCCCCTCTAGAGCAGGCCCTGTGTAGTTTTACCAGCCACCTTCATCTGGGAGTTAGTTTGGGCGGGGGCTCAAGGTGAGCCCCTCTTTGGAGGCGGGGGGAGGGGATGGAGGTTGGACTGAGCCCCGGGAGGTGACTGGCCAGCAGGGCGTGTTGCTGGGCCTGGATATTCCCTTTTACACCTGGGCGGAGACAATTGTGAAAAGGTATCAAAGGGATGGGGGAACAGGCCTGGCTGCTGCTGCTTCTGCTTTTATCTTGAAAAGACACAAGGTGAAACTAATGACACAAGTGTGCCCCTCTGGGGATTCATTTTGATCTTGGCTTTGTCTCGGCTGGACTTTGAGTGGAACTGTAGGTGACCTCGGAGAAGAGCCATGTGGCGCTGGCATAAGCTTGCGGGGAAGGTGCCTCCCTCAGCTGCTCTGGCCACATCTGGCTCTGATTTTTTTTTTTTTCTCCCTGAGGCACAGTTAATAAGCCTGGCTTTGAAGCTCTGGCCTCCCCTTTAATGCACAAAGACTTGCACAAATGGTCAACCCTCCGATCCTCTCCAGTTCTTTCCTGAGTGCATCAGGCTGTGGGAAGGCCCTCCCAGCCGCCTTATCTCTGCAGGGCCTGAGCTGGACGCAGTGCCCTCTTGGGGCGGGACAGGGACACAGGGTGTCATGCCTCACCCTCCTAGCAGGGCTGGTGCTCCAACATCTCAATTTGTACAAATACATCCCCCTTCAAAAAAATAAAAAAAGACCCAGTGAGGTTGGGGCCGTGGAGCAAGGGTGGGAGGTAGGGGGACCTGGGATGCGTTGAGTAATCTCAACATGGCAGGGGTTCAAAAAGCAAACAGTCCCTTCAGACGCGCCAGACGCTATTGGTGCCAGATGTCAGAAGAAAGCAAAGTTTGCCACATAAAGCATGTTGCAGTGGAAAAGCCTGTTTCTTGGAGAAAATGAGGGCAGTGCAGTGTGTTTGAAGTCCTGGGGGTGGGGCCGAGAGAATGTGGCCTCTCTCCTCTCTGGAGGAGGTTGCAATTATGTAAAAGGTCGCTGCATGTTTGCTCAGACATGCTGTGAAAGCCCAACTTGGTAAACCCCAGAGGGGTCGGAGCTGGGGGAGCTGGGGCCAAAGGGGTCTGACGGAGGGTGGCGTTGAGGTTTGAGCCTCTTACGTGGAAAAGTGACTTTTCCCCCCCACTGTCCCAGGTCTCCTGTGCACAGAGCCCCTCCCCATTTTCTCACTGTCTCCTCTCACGCTCCCCCGAGAATTTTGACCCCTTGACATGAAGTGTCTTCAGTGCTGCCCAGTCAGAGCCATGCCGTTGTTCACCCCAGTGCATTAGCTGGGTCAGGAATGCTAAAAACAAAGAACCTTGACTAAACCCAGCTGTTCACTGTGTTTAGCCTTATCTCCTACGAAAGTATTTGGCTTGCCTTTATTAAAGAGGAAAAAAATTGAGCTCTAACCAAGGGGAGTTAATTTTTTTTTTTTTTTAAAGGGAAAAGACAAAAACAAAGCCCAGCCATAACCCTGAGACACAATTAAATGTTTGAAAGGTTCTCCCATCCCCCCAGGGGACTGTGACCTTCCCTCTGTGAGTGGCCTTTATGGGCTGGAAATGACAGCTTGCAGGGGCAAGTTTAATCCCTCTGAGGGGTCTCCCTTGGCTGGGGACAGGGAAGGAAGAGGCCCTCACTTAATTTCCTCAGAAGGGGCTTGGGGGTGGGCCTGGCCCGAGAGGACAGCAGTTGTTTCCGAATGTGGCGCTCCTGAGAGAGGCCAGGCATTTGCATCTGTACAATTAAACAGCCTCAGAAGAAAGAATGCTGGGGAGGGATAAAAGGAGCCTTTAATCAACGGGCATAATAGAAGGGCCTTTGGTGTTTGACCCTGGAGGGGTGGGATGGGAGAAGAGGCCTGGAAATGAGGAGAAGAGGGGAGGGCATCATGGGGCCTGTGCCGTCTGTTCGGCCCTGGGAAGCTGCGCTGGGGTGGCTTGCCTCCTGTGTGGCTGTGCCAGGGCCATCCAGGAGTGTTGCACTTGGGCCCTGGAGGATGGGAAGGCCGAGAGGCCTCCGGACTGCTAAAGCATCTGGAATTCAGCCTTTCACAGACTTCGGCAGGTTCCGCCTCTCCAGGTGGTAGGTTCACAGACTTCGGCAGGTCCTGGCTCTCCAGCTGGTGGGTTCAGGATGTGGCTGAACCTAGAGATAGTCTGGAGTCTCTTTGAAGGACCTGCTTGGCTGCTGCTGCAAATTAACTGCAGGCATTTGTCCTTCCCTTCCCTCCTCCACCCCGCTGCTGAAAAAGGTTGGGGGGGAAAAGCAGGTCTGTTTTTCTCAGTGTTATGTGTGTCAGGAGATAGCAGAGGTGCTGGGCTGAAGATGGCAGGTGGCAGGTCCAGCCCAGGCTGCTGCTCAGTGGGTGCCCGGCCTTCGTCATCTCGGCCCACCTGCTTCTTGTGCTGTGACCAAGTCCCAGGTGCCATCTTAAAGCAGATATGGGCAACAGTGTACATGCACAGCTGCCATAGCAAATTCCTAGGATACCTCAGGCCTCCATGTTGGCATGCTCTTCTTTTCAACAATGTGGAAAATGCAGTTTACCAGGAAGCTTTTCTGGTTTTCCTTTTAAGGTATTACTTCAAAAAAGCAAGCGATGAGTTTGCCTGTGGAGCGGTGTTTGAGGAGATCTGGGAGGATGAGACGGTGCTCCCGATGTATGAAGGCCGGATTCTGGGCAAAGTGGAGCGGATCGATTGAGCCTTGGGGGTCTGGCTTTGGTGAACTGTTGGAGCCCGAAGCTCTTGTGAACTGTCTTGGCCGTGAGCAACTGCGACAAAACATTTTGAAGGAAAATTAAACCAATGAAGAAGACAAAGTCTAAGGAAGAATAGGCCAGTGGGCCTTCGGGAGGGCGGGGGGAGGTTGATTTTCATGATTCATGAGCTGGGTACTGACTGAGATGAGAAAAGCCTGAACTATTTATTAAAAACATGACCACTCTTGGCTATTGAAGATGCTGCCTGTATTTGAGAGACTGCCATACATAATATATGACTTCTAGGAATCTGAAATCCATAAACTAAGAGAAACTGTATCGCTTACCTGAACGGGAATCCTTACTGATATTTATAGAACAGTTGATTTCCCCCATCCCCAGTTTATGGATATGCTGCTTTAAACTTGGAAGGGGGAGAGAGGAAGTTTTAATTGTTCTGACTAAACTTAGGAGTTGAGCTTGGAGTGCGTTCATGGTTTCTTCACTAACAGAGGAATTATGCTTTGCACTACGCCCCTCCAAGTGAAGCCAGACTTTTTAAAATGGTGCCCTACCATTGACACACGCAGAAATTGGTGCATTTTTTTTTTTTTTTTTTCCCTATGCTGCTCTGTTTTGTCTTAAAGGTCTTGAGGGTTGACCATGTTGCGTCATCATCAGCATTTTGGGGGTTGTGTTGGATGGGATGCAGAGGGAGAGGCAGGGAACCCCGCTCCTTGGGGCCCCAGGTTGATCCTGTGACTGAGGCTCCACCTCATGTAGCCTCCCCAGGCCCAGGGCCCCGTGGCTGAGGCCTGCTAGAATCACTGCCGCTGTGCTTTGTGGAAACGACAGTTCCTTGTTTTTTTTGTTTCTGTTCTTGTTTTACATTAGTCATTGGACCACAGCCATTCAGGAACTACCCTGTACCCCGCAAAGAAAATGAACAGTTGTGGGGAGACCCAGCAGCACCTTTCCTCCAGACACCTTCATTTTGATGTTCGGGTTTTTGTGTTAAGTTAATCTGTACATTCTGTTTGCCATTGTTACTTGTACTATACATCTGTATATAGTGTACGGCAAAAGAGTATTAATCCACTATCTCTAGTGCTTGACTTTAAATCAGTACAGTACCTGTACCTGCACGGTCACCCGCTCCGTGTGTCGCCCTATATTGAGGGCTCAAGCTTTCCCTTGTTTTTTGAAAGGGGTTTATGTATAAATATATTTTATGCCTTTTTATTACAAGTCTTGTACTCAATGACTTTTGTCATGCCATTTTGTTCTACTTATACTGTAAATTATGCATTATAAAGAGTTCATTTAAGGAAAACGACTTGGTACAATAATTATTGTAATTAAGAGATGTAGCCTTTATTAAAATTTTATATTTTTCAAAACATTGGCCTTGTGTTTGAACCCCCAGGGTGGGAACAGGGCCAAGGGACCCTTCCACGTGCAGGCGTCTGTGCTTGATTTCCACCTTACCCAAGCCCGTCTCTGACCTCGAGCCCTGACCTGATCTGGACCCACCTGGAGGTTTTGTAAAACCATTTCTTCAAATCACTTGGCTACTGGCTGGGGCTTTTGTTGCCTTGGAGCAGGCTGTAGACGACATCTCCTTTGGGAGTCCTCTTCCCTCTAACACCTCCATTCAGCCTCTTCCTCCTGGGCAGATGGTCTCCAGTCCAGCCAGGTAGGTGCAGGGGACTAGGGGATGAGCGGAGGCCCTCCCAGGAGTACTTGGCATTTCAATAGGTGTCTCCGACATGAAAGCCGTTCAGCAGATGGTTTCATAGACCTGGAACGTCCACGTGGGGCCAGTGGACTTAGAGATCAAAGCTAGCCAGGCACCCTCCCCATTCTGGGAGCTGATCAACAAGGCTGACTATTAATCCTATCTGACTATTTTATTATGGGCCATCAGGCCCAGGGCTGGTCAGGTGTCAGGAATATAACAAGCAGGCGGTGCAGGAGGAGGCGACACGAGCAGCTTCTGCACCACTCAGTGGATAGGTGTGCTTATGTGGCTGAGGACCTCGGCAGGCAGTTGCCCTCTCAACAAACATGGCCCCCCATACCCTGAGCACTTGGCATGCCAGGCCATTCTTCAGATCTGGGAAAGCAGGTCTTTTCAGTGGAGTCCTAGGAAGAACCCTTTTTAAAAAGAGAGGATCTGTAACTGCAGTTGGACTTCTTGTGTGCTGAGTTTTCATGAAACAAACTCAGTGGTCTGCAGTGGATCTGGTTGGCTTGTTCTGCTGCCAACTGGCGTCAGGCCAGCAGCATAGAGAAAGGCCAGGGTTCTGGCCATGCGGAGTAGGGACGGACTCGAACCCAGTAGCCTCGGCGTGGTGGCAGGAGTAGGAGTTGTCAAGGCTGCTGGGAGAGTCCTGAGTTACCCTCTGAGAAGGCGAGGGTGTGAGGGCATCTAGTGAGAGGCTGGAGGAGCTCTCTGATTCCTTGAACTTGCCACTAACCATGAAGGTTGCTGTGTCCTCCCCTCCTGGCTGGAATGGGGGCTCACACCAGGTTGTCCACCCACTTTCAGAATTATAAGCTTCTTTCCAAGACAAAAGGGTAAAGGGATGCAACCTATTGTGTGTGGTGAGGATTGGGGTTTGTGGATGGCTTTTCATCTGTATCTTCAGGCCTCTTGATTGAGGAGAATGATGAGGTTGGGGCTTGGGCCTCAGACACACTGGACTGAAGGCCCAGCACCACCACCCTCTGGGGGCCGTGAGCGGGTTCCTGGGTACTTCTAAGGTGCATTTGTGAGAGAGAACTGGACTAGTTGATCACTCATGTTTCTACCTCCTGTTTTCAGTGTTTTTGTTTTTTTTTTAAACAGTCTTGCTCTGTCATCCAGGCTGGAGTGCAATGGTGCAATCTCGGCTCACTGCAACCTCCACCTCCTGGATTCAAGCTATTCTCAGGCCTCAGCCTCCTGATTAGCTGGCACCCACCACTATGCCTGGCTAATTTTTGTATTTTTTTCTAGTAGAGATGAGGTTTTGCTGTGTTGCCCAGGCTGGTCTCAAACTCAGCAATCCGCCCGCCTTGGCCTCCCAAAATGCTAGGATTACAGACATGAGCCACGACAACCAGCCCCTGTTTTCATTTTTAAATCTTTTTTTTTTTTTTTGGAGACAGAGTCTTGCCCTGTTGCCCAGGCTGGAATGCAGTGGCGCAATCTCAGCTCACTGCAAACTCCGCTTCCCGGGTTCAAGTGATTCTCGTGCCTCAGCCTCCCCAGTAGCTGGGATTACAGGCATGTGCCACCACATCGGCTAATTTTTGTATTTTTAGTAGAGACTGGGTTTCACCATGTTGGCCAGGCTGATCCTGAACTCCTGGCCTCAAGTGATCTGCCCTCCTTGGTCTCCCAAAGTGCTGGGATTACAGGAGTGAGCCACCGCACCCGGCCCCTCTTAAACTTTTAAGTATACAATACAGTATTGTTAGCCATAGGGACAGTGTTGCACAGAAGATTTCTGGAACTTATTTATCTTGCATAATTGAGACTTTATGCACAATGACCAGCAAATCATTGCCCCCTCACTGCAGCCCCTGACAACCAGCATTTGGCTCTCTAATTCTGTGAAGTCGAATTAGATACCTATATAACTGGAATCCTGCAGTATTTGTCAATCCGTGCCTGGCTTATTTCACTTAGCACAATGTGCTGTAGGTTAATCTATGTTGTCACAAATGACAGGATTTTCCTCTTTTTTTTTTTTTTTTTAAGGCTGAATAGTATTCCACTGTGTATTTATATTACATTTTCTTTATCTGTTTATCCATTGATGGACACTTAGGTCATTTCCACAGCTTGGCTATTGTGAATAATGCTGCAATAACCATGGAAGTGCTAATATCTCTTTAAGACCTTGATCTCTTTCCCTTTTTTTTTTTTTTGAGATGGAGTCTGACTCTGTTGCCCAGGCTGGAGTGCAATGGACTGCAACCTCCGCTTCCTGGGTTGAAGTGATTCTCCTGCCTGAGCCTCCCAAGTAGTTGGGATTACAGGCACCGGCCACCATGCCCATCTATTTTTTTGTATTTTTAGTAGAGACGGGGTTTTTGCCATGTTGGCCAGGCTGGTCTTGAACTCCTGGCCTCAAATATTCCACTTGCCTCAGCCTCCCAAAGTGCTGGGATTACAGGTGTGAGCCACCATGCCCGGCAAGACCTTGAGTTCAGTGATTTTTGATAAATACCCAGAGGTCGAATTGCTGAATCATATGGCCGTTCTATTTTAAATGTTTTAAGAAATCTCTGTAGTGTTTTCCATAGTGGTTGCAGCACTTTGCATTCCCACCAACAGTATACAGGAGTTCCCAATCTCTCCACATCCTCATCAACACTCGTCTTGTTTTTTGTGATAACAGCCATCCTAATAGGTATGAGATGGTACCTCATCATGATTTTGATTTGCATTTCCCTGATGGTTAGTGACACTGAGCATCTTTTCATATACATGTTGGCCATTTGTATGTCTTTGGAGAAATATCTATTTTTTTTTTTTTTTTTTTTTTGGCATTGAGTCTCGCTCAGCCACCCAGGCTGGAGTCCAGTGGTGTGATCTCGGCTCACTGCAACCACTGTCTCCCAGGTTCAAGTGATTCTCCTGTCTCAGCCTCCTGAGTAGCTGGGATTACAAGCACCCGCTATCATGTCCGGCTAATTTTTGTATTTTAGTAGAGACTGGTTTTCACCATGTTGGCCAGGCTGGTCTTGAACTCCTGACCTCAGGTGATTCCCCTGCCTCAAACTCCCAAAGTGCTAGGATTACAGGTGTGAGCCACTGACCCCAGCCAAGACATGTCTATTAAAGTCTTTAACTCATTTAAAAATTGGGTTATCCTAGCACTTTGGGGGTCAAAGTGGGAGGATCGCTTGAGCCCAGGAGTTCAAGACCAGACCGGGCAACACAGCAAGATGCCATCTCCAAAAAAAAAAAAGATTGGGCTGTTAGATTTCTTGTTATTGAGTTGTAGGAGCTCTTACATATTTTGGAACTGTGTATTTCTGCCTCTTCTAAGAGGGGCCCAGTTTTGTGCTTCTCTCATGTTAACACTTAGGGCCTCCTAATCCGGTGTGGATGTGCTTCCAGGAGTTGAGAGCCCTCGAAACGGTTCACAGTGTCACCTGCTCATGCCTTCCTTTGAGGCAAGGATCTGTATTTTTTATTAGATTCTTAAAGGGATTTGTGCCTCCAAAGAAAATGCTAAAACCCATGGCTTGGGCTGTCCACTTCTCTCTTCTTTGTCCCCAAATCATTTAAGACGCAACTCTTCCAGAAACCGTTCCGGGCCTCCCCGCAGGCTCTCGCTAGTGTGGTCTGAAGATCATGAAGCAGACTCGTGGGAGCCTGAGAGAGGCAGAGGCTCACCCCATTCCATGGGATAGATGGGACCTGCGTGTTTCCCGCCTCTCCAGGGGCCTCATGTGCACACCAGCGTCCTGTTGCCTTAATCCCCCTCTGATCTTCCTCTTTTTCGTCTCTAGATTCAAGTCACATAACTTCGTCTTCACTTCCTGGGCTTTTCTCTATGTTCCTGCCTTATTTATCTGATTAATTCTTAACCAGATGATCAGAGGTCAAGAGCAGGCTGTGGGTCGGGCAGACCTGGGTTTGAGTCCACTCGGAGCTGGGCCACGTAGGGAGCCACGGTTTCCTCGTTTGTTCAATGAGGATAATATGTGAGTCCTCTGTCTAGAGTGGCTATGATGGTGACATGGGTGAGGATCTTACCACTTGTTAGAATTTGCTCCTCGTGTGCAATCCACCTTGCAGCCTTCCTGCTGTACCACCTGGGGGCTGCCATCTGCTGTCTTGCCCAAGGTAGTGGGAGAGTGAGTTTGTGGCTTGCTTTATTTGGAAACAGACTTGCTGCTGCTCCAGGCAGCCTTTGGCCGCAAAGCATCTGTAAATTTTTCTTTATCAAGCCCAAGGCCTTACAGTACTTGGAAATTCTCTGTGGGCTCGCAGCCAGGAAGGCACTTTGTATGGAAAGGCCTGAAATGTTGGATTTTGGGGGGAAAATCCAATTTTATTCTCCCCACTCTAGAAAATTTTGGGGACATCATCATGCTGTCAAAAAGAAGGAAATTGGCAATTACCCCTGAGAAAATATTACTGTCTACTTGAATAATCAGGTAAAGTTGTTTTTGTTTTAGGGTTTAGAAAAATGTCCCCCCACTTTTTTTTTTACTTTTAGTAGATAATGTAGTTGTATAGAAACACCCCAAATTACACAGAAGCTTCAAAAGAATGCTTTACATCCTTCTTAGTGGTTATTATCTCACTTTATCAACCATATTTCTTAGAAATCTGGTATGAGTGGACGCTACTCCATGATTTGTCTCAGGAAGTGGGTATGGTGACTTGGTTTAAAAACAAACAAAAACAACCACCACCAGCCAAAAAAAAAAGGCTTTTTTTTTTTTTTTTTTTTGAGAGAGAGAGAGTCTTACTCTGTCTCCCAGGCTGGAGTGCAGTGGCACGATCATGGCTTACTGCAGCCTCAACCTCCTGTGCTCAAGCGATCCTCCCAACTCACCTCAGCCTCCTGAGTAGCTGGGACTACAGGTGCACACCTGGCTAATTTTTGGAAAAAAAAAAAAAAGGCCGGGCGCGGTGGCTCAAGCCTGTAATCCCAGCACTTTGGGAGGCTGAGACGGGTGGATCACGAGGTCAGGAGATCGAGACCATCCTGGTTAACACAGTGAAACCCCGTCTCTACTAAAAAATACCAAAAAACTAGCTGGGCGAGGTGGCGGGCGCCTGTAGTCCCAGCTACTCGGGAGGCTGAGGCAGGAGAATGGTGGGAAGCCAGGAGGCGGAGCTTGCAGTGAGCTGAGATCCGGCCACTGCATTCCAGCCTGGGGGACAGAGCGAGACCCCGTCTCAAAACCAGCCAAAAAAAAAAAAAGGCATTTTGATAAACGTTGGCTATTACCAGAATTATCCCAGGGAGCAGGCCGCCTGCTTGGCACAGTCTCTGGGCCCAAACAGGGAGAATCGGCACAGGACCTTAGGTCTGGCAGCTTAGGAGAAGAGTGTGTAGGGACCGTTTTAGAAGGGTCTGCCCCAGGTAGAACCACGGCCCCTGAACAGGGCCTCCTCTACCTCATCCAATGCCTAGTTTTGAAAAAAATCCTTTGTGCTCCCTCCACGCTCACCTTCTAGTTCCCCTAAACCGGAGTCCCCAGCCTCTGGGCTGCAGACCTGTACTGGTCTGTGGCCTGTTAGGAACCAGGCCACACAGAAGGAGGTGAGCGGTGGGTGAGGGAGCAGGACTGTCTGAGCTCTGCCTCCTGTCAGATCAGCGGTGACATTAGATCGCCACAGGAGTGCAAACTGTGTGTGAACTGCGCATGCGAGGGATCTAGGTTGTGTGCTCCTTATGAGAATCTAATGCTTTGATGATCTGAGGTGGAACAGTTTCATCCTGCAACCATCTCTCCCAAACCGGCCTCCTCCATGGAAAAAGTGTCTTCCACGAAACCAGTCCCTGGTGCCGAAAAGGTTGGGGACCACTGCCCTAACGTGACCTGCTGCGCAGGAACTTTGTGTATGCAGCCCCTCTGCTGGGCAGGCACCCTCCTTCACCCTTTCCTACGTTTGTCTCCTTTTAGCCTTCGGGTATTGTCTCAAACATCAGAGGTCTTCTCTGACCATGGGATCCATGTGTGTGGCCCTCTGATCCTCTCCATTGCAGAACTTCCTTCATTTATTTCCCTGCAGGTTCTAATTTGTAATGAAATTTTGATTATGTAATTGCATACTTATTTATATATGAGATAGGGAGTAAATATATGTTGTTTGTTTGCTTGTTTTTTGAGACACAGTCTCGCTCTGTCGCCCAGGCTGGAGTGCAGTGGTGCGATCTTGGCTCACTGCAAGCTCCACCTCCCGGGTTCACGCCATTCTCCTGCCTCAGCCTCCCGAGTAGCCGGGACTACAGTTGCCCGCCACCACGCCTGGCTAATTTTTTGTATTTTTTAGTAGAGATGGGGTGTCACCGTGTTAGCCAGGATGGTCTCGATCTCCTGACCTCGTGATCTGCCCGCCTCGGCCTCCCAAAGTGCTGGGATTACAGGCATGAGCCATCGTGCCTGGCCTCTGTCAACTCTTTAAACAAAATTCAAAGTGCCAGATTTTCTGTATTAATTTACTTTCTGTTTAAAATACTGTATTAGTTCCCTAGGGCTGCTGTAACAAAGTACCACAAATGGGAAGGCTTAAACAACAGAAATGTATTGTTTCACAGTTCTGGAGGCTGGAAGTCTGAGGTCAAGGTATCAACAGGGCCATGGTCCCTCTGAAACCTGGTGGGGAAGGAGCCTTCCTTCTTTCAGCTTCTGGTAGCCCCACACATTCTTTGGCTTGTGGCAGCACAACTCCAGTCTTCGCTGCATCCCTCCACACAGTTGTCTCTCTGGACATGTTTGTGTCCAAATCAAATTTCCCTCCCCCACACCCCCTCCTTCTTTTTTTTTTTGAGACAGAGTTTCGCTCTTTTGCCCAGGCTGGAGTGCAATGGCATGATCTCAGCTCACTGCAACCTCCGCCTCCCAGGTTCAAATGATTCTCCTGCCTCAGCCTCCCTAGTAGTTGGGATTACAGGTGCCTGCCACCATGCCCAGCTAATTTTTTGTATTTTTAGTAGGGACAGGTTTCACCATGTTGACCAGGCTGGTCTCAAACTCCTGACCTCAGGCAATCGAACTGCCTCAGCCTCCCAAAGTGCTGGGATTACAGGTGTGAGCCAATGCACCTGGCTTCTTCTTTTTTATTTTTTGGAGACAGAGTTTCACTCTCATTGCCCAGGCTGGAGTGCAATGGTGCGGCCTTGGCTCACTGCAACCTCCGCCTCCTGGGTTCAAGTGATTCTCGTGCCTCAGCCTTCTGAGTAGCTGGGATTACAGTCATGTGCCACCACGCCTGGCTGCTTTTGTATTTTTAGTACAAAATCATTTGTATTTTAGAGATGGGGGGTTTCACCATGTTGGCCAGGCTGGTCTCGAACTCGTGACCTCAGGTAATCCACCCACCTTGGCCTCTCCAAGTGCTGGGATTACAGGTGTGAGCCACCACGCCTGGCCTCATCTTAACCTGATTACATCTGCAAAGACCTTATTTCCAAATCAGGCCACATTCTGAGGTACTGGTGGTTAGGACCTCACCATATCTTTTTGGGTGGACACAATTCAACCCGTAGCAATGACCTAGAGTGCTGTCTGTCTCTGGACTGATAAAATTGTCACGGCTGTCATTTTCTCCATCCTAACAGAAAAAGCAAAGGGCAGATTTTCAAAACACAAAACTTGAAGCATCACTTCCAGGAGAAACTTTCATTACCACGTGCAAGACATCAGCACTCCTCCCTGCAAATCGTCTCAGTAACTACATTTCACCTGCCTACCTCCCTTCACAAACCTGAGCTGGCTAAGCCAGATTTTCTCGGACATGCTCTCTCCTGACTACTACACACAGCTCTGGTTTTCATTTCTACCCAGCCTGGGCCAAACTGGAAAATCCAAGTTGCCTGTCTTTGCCCAGCTGAAGATGAAGATAGGATCTGAGCCTTTCCCTCTATGCTCATGGAAGGCAAAACAGGATGAAAAGCAGGAGATGTGCCAGGCGCGGTGGCTCACGCCTGTAATCCCAGCACTTTGGGAGGCCGAGGCAGGCGGATCACAAGGTCAGGAGATTGAGACCATCCTGGCTAACCGTCTCTATTAAAAATTTAAAAAATTGGGCGGAGCTTGCAGCGAGCCGAGATCGCGCCACGCCCCCCCCCCCCCGGGGGAAAAAAAAAAGACACCCAATCAAAAAAAAAAAAAAAAAAAAAAAAAAAAAAGGAAGAAGAAGAAAAGCAGGAGATGCAATGGTTCCTCCAAAAACCATCTGTTACCAGGATATAAAACTCTGCAGTAGGTCATTGGGAGAAACTATGAAATCTCTGTCTCCAAAGATTTCCAGAGAGATAATGTAAAGCATTGGATCTTCTGTGGCTTTCGGACTGCCACGAGCCTGCAGGCTGTGTCTTCCAGTAGCTGTCCAAATCTTTTTCTCTAGGATTCTGAGTCTGGCACAGGTCGGTGAGTGTCATTCCACCATATATTTTTTCCAAGGGAAGGAATTAACTACTGGGTGGCTTGGGGGTGGGCGTGGTCTTATTGACTCTTGGGAGGGTTTCCTGTGCTGGCTGGGACCTTCATTTGTAAATTAAGTCTCAACTCCTATCCCCAGTCAGGCAATGGGTGCGTGGGTGTCTAGTTCCACTAGTGTAAAGTCATTTGTGATTATCAATTGTATAAATGATTTGTGGATCATTGTTGAGCCCTTGGCGGGCTAAAGACAGCAAGAAGCAATTAGTCTTGTGATCTACCTGGCTTGTCAACATAAAAGGTTTGGGCTGACACGTCCTCCAGATGACACCCATTTCTTGGCATGGCTGAGATGGCCACAAGGCCTTTGTTGTTCATTCATCTTGCCTGAAGAAGCCCGGGAGGTGAGAGGAGGGGGAGGGATCCAAGCTTGGGGAGGGTCACAGCTGCTGGACATCTGAGTCCTATTTCATCAGCAGCAGCCAGGCTCAGTGGGAACCATTGCTAGGGCTTCCCGGCCCAGCCTCAGCTGGGAGAAGCAGGGCCCCCTCCCCACCTCACTTTAGGGAATAGGACTGCTTCAGCCACTGCTTCCAGGCAGCCAGAGGCCAATTATCCAGACTGAGGGATACCCAGGGTGACAAGCAGAGACATGGCGAGAAAATAAAATAAATGGAAAAGTGGATTATTAATGTGAAAGATTGACTTATACAGCATCTGATAGAAACAGTTTAGGGATGTTTTCCCCCCTTTGATTTATATTTTTCCTGACCATAAAAATAAATAGTCATAGTAGAAAATTTGGAAAACACATAGAATTATGAAAAAGACAAAGAAATTCAACTGTAATCCCCACTATCCAGAGATACCATCTGATAATATTTTGGTGTATTTCCTTTCCATAGATGACATCTTCTCTTGACCAAATAAAGCGTTCTGAGCATCTCATAATTTTTCAGGATAAATCTCTCCATGTGTGAAGACTTTCGTTGCTTCAAGCAGAGTTTGTGGACATTTCTGCAAACCACCTCCATCCCCATCTAGAACTGCTTTGATGCCTTGACTTTTTCTAACAAGAAGCATAGCATAGCCTCTCCCACTTGGAGGCAGGTGGTAGGCTGAGCCCAGGATAGGCTACTGACTCCCCAGGAATTGTATCATTGACTTCTGGACTGGGACAGAATTTGGCTTGGAATTCCTGCCTGCCTTGCCCTACCCCCTTACCTAATGGGAGGTCCTGCTCCTTGGTCACCTGCTTGGCTTGTCTACTACTTGCCTGATTCCATTGCTCCACACCTTCCACCTTTGTACAAGATCTGATGAGATCTTGTTTCTGATCCTACCTTTGTCTTCACCCTTTCGTCCCTAACACACAACGTCTTCCCAGCCACCTTCCTCTAAGAATCGCCATAAATGGCACCAGTAAGATTTGTTCTTGCAGTGGCTATCTGTTGTTTTAGCTGGCCCAACATCCGTGTTTTCACCTCCTGATGTTAACATCTCGGTATTCCTTTGGGGAACACCCTTCAGTTGCAAAGATGCTCATATGATCTGGCCAATTAGTAGAGCCCATCATTTTGGCCACTGTGATTGGTCCAGGGAGGGACATGTGACTTAAGTTGTTCCAATGAGAGTCACACCTGGGACTTGTGCCAGGAATTCAGAGAATGAGGTGCTCACTCCCTGTTGAAGTTTCTGAAATGGGATAACCAAATCCTTGGGCTTCTGGGGGCCGTGGTATGAAGAGCTCCTATCTGGGATTGAAGCCACCAAGGCAGAAATCGGAGCCACAAAGTGGCAGGGTAGGGGTACAGAAAAAGATCCATTAAGTCCTATGACTTCACTTGGGTCCTTAGATTCAACTGCTCTGAAAGCCCAGCCTTGGGAGTCAATAAATCCTGTCATCTATTTTTTTTTTCTCTTCAGTCAATTTGTCTTGGGTTTTTATCATGGCCAACCCAAATAATTCTGACTAATAATATGGCTCCTGTCCTAGGGGTTGGGGGGAATCTATTCTCAAGGCCAGTTTGGATGTCAGGGAGCCCAAGTTCCTGGACATTCAGGTGCATACACCACATAGGGAGAGATGGTTAGAGAGGGGAAATTGGCCACTTTGGGATACAAGACGGGAGTGATGAAGAGATGCTTCAAGTTCCTGTCACAGAGGATGCCATGTTCCTGTCACAGAGATGCTCACAAACAAAGCATGGGGTATACAGTGGCCATTTTAAAAAGTGCTTCTTGGACCTAAGCCTCTTTGGCGGTTGTGTGCACATCACTGTCATTGCCAGCATCACCAGCAACTGCTGAGGACTATTATGGGCCTGTGGAGGGAGTGCGAGGGGGTGGGAGGGGTGGGGAAACAGACTATGAAAACCCAGAGGAGCACCTCATTGAGAGATTATGATTCACTGGAGAAGTTGCTTGAATAGCCTGGCATGGTGGCTCATGCCTGTAATCCCAATACTTTGGGAGGCGGAGGTGGGTGGATCACTTGAATCTAGGAGTTATTGACTCTAGTCTCTAGGAGTCTAGGAGTCTAGCGAGACCTCGTCTCAAAAAAAAAAAAAAAAAAAAGTTGGTTGGCACAGTGGTTCACGCCTGTAATCCCAGCACTTTGGGAGGCTGAGGCAGGTGGATCACTTGAGGTCAGGAGTTGGAGACCAGCCTGGCCAACATGGTGAAACCTTGTCTCTACTAAAAATACAGAAAATTAGTCGAGTGTGGTGGTGGGCGCCTGTAACCCCAGCCTGAGGCAGGAGAATCTCTTGAACCTGGGAGGCGGAGGTTGCAGTGAGCTGAGATGGAGCCACTACCCTCCAGCCTGGAGGACAGAGAGAGACTCCGTCTCCAGCAGAGGAGGGGGGGGGGGGGGTGCTGCTTGAATAAAATTTGTCTGAACGCCCAGGGGGCTCCCCAGAGGAAGGTCACTGCTGAGCTGAGACTTTGGGGGTGCTGGGGTGGTCAGAAGGAGAGTGGCAGGGTAATTCAGGTAGAGAGAGCAGTTTGGGCAAAGGCAAGAAGGTGGGAAAGAGGCGAGAGTTGAGGCTATAAGGGCAAAGCAGGTGGTGAGGGGTGCCCTGGACTTTAGCAGGTTGGGGCTCTACCCAGACGAAGAGTGGGAGTCAGATCTGTTCTGGGAGAAGCAAACCCCGGTGGCGGCGCGGAAGACAGAGAGGCAAGAAACCAATAGCCGCAGCTGCCACCTAAACAGTTTTTCCCTTCCCCTCCTCCCCCATTTTCTCCCTCCTCCCCTACCTCTCCCTCACCCCCCCCCCTGCTCCTTTCTTTCTTCTTCCCTTTCCCTGCCTCCCCCTTTCACCCATTCTCTGCCTTCCTCATCTCTCCTCCTCATTCTTCTTTCCCCTTCCTTCTTCTCCCCCCGCTCCTTTTACCCTGCCTCCCTCCGCGCTCTGCCCTCCTCTTCCTGCCCCCCTTCTGCCTCCTTAGGGGCATAATCCCCCTGGGACGGGAGTAGAACCTGCTCCTTGACCTCCAGCAGCCACAGCCTCTGACAAGCTTATTTTGGCCAAAAGATGCCCCCACCACCCCCATCCCCAGCCCTAGGAAGGGAGGCCCTGAGACAGGAGAGCCTGGGGTGGGCCAGGGTTGCTGCCAGCCAAGAAGGGAAGTGAGGATTGAGCTGACTTTCTTGTTATTATTTTTCTCCCCTGGGGGCCACCAGCATAGACTTCTGGGCTTGGAGTCTTTATAGATTCTCACTCCCTTGGCAACACAGCGCTCCTGTCCAACCTGGAGTGTTTAATTACCAAGGAAAAGAATGATTTTTTTTTTTTCCCTGAGAATCCATTTAATTATTTGATTGCACAGTAACCAAAGAGTGTGAGAGGCCTGTAGCCAGAAGGGACTTCAAAGCATTACCTTGATGTTGCTGAGTGGGGCATTAATGGGTTCTGAAGGCAGGAGATTGCTAAAGAGAGGGAAAGTATTCAAAGCGCCTCGCAATCCTGCCAGCAATCTCGAAAAATGCATAAACACTGGAATGCTCTGTCGGAGAGGGAAGGAGAGTTCAAAGGGACTGGGAGAGTTTTCATGTAAAGTTTAGCGTTTAAGGCGTGACTGTTGGCTATGGAGACTCAGCGTTTGAACTCTTGTTTATTAAAAACAGTTTCCCAGCCATTCAGCGGGTTCCCAAAGACAACAGAGAAATGCAGACTTTTGCAGGGAAGAAGGTTTAAAGGCTTCATTGATTCTTACCTAGGGTTTTCCCCGCCTGCTCTTTTGTGCTTGTTTGCTTTCTTTTCTTTTCTTTTTTAATTTATTATTTTATTTTTTGATCAAGTTTTTAAAGTCCCACTATCAGAGGGAGGAGGCTGCAGAGACAGAGAGGTCTCCTTCCTCAGCCCCACCCGGGAGAGCAGGTTGCCCCGCCCTGCTGTTGGCTGTTGTGCTGGGAGGCTGGGGACTGTGCTGGTGATGCTCCCACCTCCAGGTTCTTTGGAGGCAAAGGCTGTGGGCTGATTCTGGGCCCAGCTCTGGCTTGCCCAGAGGGCCTGCTGGCTGTGGGGTTCTCCACTTTTCTCTGCTCTTAGTTGTTGGCCCCGGGGAATGGAAGCACCCTAGGCTCTCCTGCGTACACCCTCAGATGAGGCTCAGAGAAGGCCTTCAACTTTCCAAGCCTGATTTCCAAGCCCAGGGACCTGGGCTGGTATCTTTTTTTGTTTTTGTTTTTTTGGGGGGGGGGGGGCTGGTATCTTGTAGTGACCCAACACTGTTCCTAAAATCCCATTTGAAAGATGGTTTAGTTGGGCGCAGTGGCTCATGCCTGTAATCCCACCACTTTGGGAGGCCGAGGTGGGCAGAACACTTGAGGTCAGGAGTTCGAGACCAGCCTGGCCAACATGGCGAAAACCCATCTCTACTAAAAATATAAAAATTAGCCAGGCATGATGGTGTGCGCCTGTAATCCCAGCTACTTGGGAGGCTGAGGTGGGAGAGTTGCTTGAACCTGGGAGGCAGAGGTTGCAGTGAGCCGAGATCGCACCACTGCACTCCAGTCCAGGTGATAGAGTGAAACTGCATCTCAAAAAAAAAAAAAAAAAATGGTTTAAATAAAATCCATAAAAGAGCCCCCAAGCCACAGCAGTATCTCTGGCTCCCACCTCCCTCCCAAGCCTCAGCAAAAGCTGAGCCACACTTGGATATCTGGTTGATCTCCTTGTTCCTCACATCAGGAAGAAGTCAACTTTGCCTCACAGGCCAGCCTGGACCCGAGAAAATGAGAGACAGTTCAGGGCAGAGCCACTTCTCATGGGCAACTCTGGCCTCTGGGGAACGTTTCTCTCCATCCACCCTGACCTTGCTAGCTTGCAGAAGCAGCCAGGAAGTCAGGGGCAAGAGGCGCTGGGCAGGATGCCTCAGCCCTGCCTGGCACTCACCTTGGGGACCTTAAGCAAAACGCCTCTGTCTTCTCCAGCTTGTTGCAGGATGACGCATATCTGAAGCACATCACACGGGGACTGTGGCCAAGCCCTCCCTGAATTAGGGCTTCTCTGTCCTTCCTTTGAGAACATGGCTAAGATCTCACCCAACTCTATTACTCTCATTCACGTTTATTCTAACGCAGAGAACAGGTTTTTAAACTAAACATTTTGTTTTGTTTACCCAGAAGCCCCCAGGCTACATTACAATTTTTTATTAAAATACTGTATGGAACCTATCCAGGCTCCCCACCCACACCCCCTTGGCTTTTTGGTTTTTTTTTTCATGGGAAGATGGATCGTCAGGGCAATTCCAACTGTCTTTATGACATAAGGGGAAAAAAACTCACACATTTCAAACCACACTGTTCGTGTTCACAGCCATGTGCATTCTGTCTTCCGTATGAATTTCACTTCTTCCTGAGTCAGCGGCAGTGATGTGCCGGCAAGCACTGAACGCCTGGCTCTCCGGGGGAACAAGCCCTGATGTGTCACATTTGCCAATTTCCATGGTGTAAAGACTTCCACCGTGGTTGATTTCCAGCTGCCAACCTGAGGTTGCTAAACCGGGAGTTTGTAAGAGAAGCCCTTGATCAGCTCTCAGAAGCCAGTGTGAGCTCACTCCAGCTCACCACCGAGAAGGACTCCAAAACTGGTGAGTTTTTGAGAGGATTCCCGTAGAAGCTGCCTTCTCTTCACAGTGCCCTCATTGCAAAAGACTGCACCTTAGCTAAAAGGCTAAAGAGTCTTTTGGCTTTATTTATTTATTTATTTTTGAGACAGAGTCTCACTCTGTTGCCTAGAATGGAGTGCAGTGGCACGATCTCGGCTCACTGCAACTTCCACCTCCCGATTCTCCTGCCTTAGCCTCCCAAGTAGCTGGGATTACAGGTGCATGCCACTACACCTGGCTAATTTTTGTAGTTTTAGTGGAGACCTGGTTTCACCATGTTGGTCAGGCTGGTTTTGAACTCCTGACCTCAGGTGATCTGCCCACCTCGGCCTCCCAAAGTGCTGGGTTTTCAGGTGTGAGCCACTGTGTCAAGCCTTTTGGCTTTATTAAAGCATCAATGGATGTAGAAATAAAAGCATAAAGAATGTGTTACTGAGGCAAAGGTTATTAACACTCGTTTTATCCTTTCTTTGTACCAGGCAGCATGCAAATAGCACATGTGCCAATGGCTATGTGTGTCTCCATACACACATATGTGTATGTATGTAATAATATGATACTATAATACTATTGGTTGACGGGGAGGTTTCTTTGTTCTTGCTACTCTGTTGGTTCCACTCTCCTCAAATTCCAATTAGAAAACATGGATTCAATTTTGTAGGATGTGTGGGGTTTCCCAATTTCTGTACCTAAGGTCTCATCCAGTAAAGAAAATAGCTTCACTACTGAGAGATTTGCTCAGGGTAATTTACAGGGTAGTTAACTGATGGATGGCAATGACAAAAGAAAAAAAAAAGTATTTTAAAGTAGCACTCAGAGTCGTTTTTCTAAAAGTCAATTTTTCCAAGGTATAATTTGTATAAAATGAAATGCTTCCCTTTTACCACAATCAAGACCTAAAACATTTTCTCCACTCACATGCCTCTTTGTGATCAACCCTCACTTTACCACCCCCAGCCAGTGGCAATCACCAACCTGTTTTCTGTCACTATAGATTAGTTTTGTCCGGGGTTTCTCAGCCTTGCCACTGTTGACATTTTGGTTCAATAGTGGATAATTTGGATAATTCTTTGCTGTGGGGGTCTGTCTTGTGCATTAAAGGATGTTTAGCAGCATCCCTGGCCTCCACTCACCAGATGTCAGTAGCTTATCCCAACTTGTGACAACCAAAAATATTTCTAGACATTTCCAAATGTCCCTTGGAGGCCGAAATCATCCGCTGTTAAGAAGTCTAGAATTTCCTATGAATGGATCATACGGCACCTACTCTTTCATGTCTGGCTTCTTCTTTTTCGTTTTCTTTTTCTTTCTTTTTTTTTTTTTTTGGGATAGAGTCTTGCCCTGTTGCCCAGGCTGGAGTGCAAAGGCGTGATCTCGGCTCACTGCAACCTCCACCTCCTGGATTCAAGCGATTCTCCTGCCTCAGCCTCCTGAGTAGCTGGGACTACAGGCGCGTGCCACGAAGCCCGGCTAACTTTTTGTAACTCTAGTGGAGATGGGGTTTCAACAAGTTGGTCAGGCTGGTCTCAAACTCCTGACCTCGTGATCTGCCTGCCTTGGCCTCCCAAAGTGTTGGGATTACAGGCATAAGCCACCACGCCCGGCCTCATGTCTGGCTTCTTTTGCTCAGCATAGTTTCGGGATTTATTGTATACATAAATAGTTTGTTTCTTTTCGTTGCTGATTATTACTCCCTTGCATGAATATACCATAACACGTTTACCTGTTAATGGACATTTGGGTTGTTTCAAATTTGGGGATATTACGAGTAAGTCTGCTACTTCAGACTTATTCATCCATTGAGATGTTCAGTGGGGTCAGGTGTGGTGGCTCACACCTGTCGTCCTAGCACTTTGGTAGGCTGAGGTGGGTGGATCACTTGAGCTCAGGAGTTCAAGACCAGCCTGGGTAACATGGCAAAAACTACAAAAGTTAGCTAAGTGTGGTGTGGTCCATGCCTGTAGTCCCAGCTCCTTGGGAGGCTGAGGTGGGAGAAAAAGTTGGGCCTGGGTAAGTTGAGGCTGCAGTGAGCAGAGTGGAGATTGTGCCATTGCATTCCAGCCTTGGGGACAGACTGAGCCCCTGTCTTAAAAATAAATAAATAAATAAAAGATGCTCAGTAAATGCCCAATGAGCATCTGTTTACAAGTCTGGATGGCCATATGTTTTCACTTCTCTTAAGAGTGAAATCATTGGTTTGTACTTAAGTATATGTCTAACTTTATAAGAAACTGTCAAACTGTTTTCCAAAGTGATTGTATCATTTTATATTTCCACTAACAGTATGTGCAAATGTATGAGATTCCCAGTTGTCCCATATCTGCTCTAATGTTTGATAAATCTTTTTAATTTTAAACATTCTAGTGTCTATGTAGTGTAATACATGTCATTGCAGTTCTACGATGACTAATGACATTGATCACCTTTTTGTGTGCTGTTGGTTGTTAATATGTCTTCTTTTGGGAAATGTCTGACCACATCTTTTGCTTATTTTAAAAATTAGGTCTTGGTTTTATTTTTGAGGTATAAGAGTTCTTTGTATATCTTGATACAAGTCTTCGTCAGATATTTTTATTTCAAATTTTTTAATTAATTTATTTTTTACCAGTCCGTGGCTTTCTTTTACAATTCTTTTTTTTTTTTTTTTTTTGAGACGGAGTCTCGCTCTGTTGCCCAGGCTGGAGTGCTGTGGCCGGATCTCAGCTCACTGCAAGCTCCGCCTCCCGGGTTCACACCATTCTCCTGCCTCAGCCTCCCGGGTAGCTGGGACTACAGGCGCCGCCACCTCGCCCGGCTACTGTTTTTTTGTAGTTTTTAGTAGAGACGGGGTTTCACCGTGTTAGCCAGGATGGTCTCGATCTCCTGACCTTGTGATCCGCCCATCTCGGCCTCCCAAAGTGCTGGGATTACAGGCTTGAGCCACCGCGCCCGGCCTACAATTCTTTAATGATGTCTTCAAAGAGTGGATATTTTAAATTTTGATGAAGTCTGATTTATCTACCCATTTTTCTCCTTTTTCATAGTGCTTTCTGTATCCTTTCTAAAAAACCTTTGCCTGTGCCATGATCAAAAATATGTTTGCCTATTTCTCCTCCAGAATTCTTTGTGGTTTTAGCTTTTACAAAGTTTAGCTCTATGCTCGATGTTGGGTTAATTTTTGCCTACGGTGTGAGGTAAGATTCAGGGTTCATTTTTTTCTAGTGTGTATGCTCAGTTTTTCCAGCAGCATTTTCGAAAAGGCTATTCTTTCTGTCAAATTATTTTAGCACTCTCATTAAAAATCAATTGACCATATATGTGTGGAATCTTTTTCTGGATTCTCTGGTCTGTTCCATTTATATGTTGATCTGTCTTTATGCCAATAGCACGTTGTCTTGATTACTAGCTTCATAATAAGTTTTGCAATCAGTTTAGATGTAAGTCATCCAACTTTATTCTTTTAAAAAAACTTGAAAATTCTGGGACGTCAGTTTATGTCCTTTGTATTTCCATATAAATGTAATCATCACCTTGTCTATTTCTACCAAAAAAAAAAAAAAAAAAAAAAAACCCTCTAGGATTTTGATTGGGACTGAGCTGAATCTACAAATCAATTTGGGCAAACCTAACATATTGACACCACCAAGTGATACAGTTTGGCTCTGTGTCTCCACTCAAATCTCATCTCAAATTGTAATTCCCACATGTCAAGGGAGGGACCTGGTGGAAAGTGACTGGATCATGGGGGTGGATTTCTCCCATACAGTTCTCCTGATAGTGAGTTCTCACAAGATCTGATGGTTTAAAAGCATGACACTTTCTCTCTCCCTCTCTCCTGCCGCCATGTAAGACATGCCTTGTTTTCCCTTTGCCTTTTGCCATGATTTAAGTTTCCTGAGGTCTCTCCAGCCATGTGGAACTGTGAGTCAATTAAATCTCTTTTGTTTATGGATGACTCAGTCTCAGGTAGTGTCTTTATAGCAGTGTGAGAATGGACTAATACACCAAGTCTTCCAACCCATGAACACAACATATCTTACCATTTGGTTAGGTCTTCTTTAATTTCTCTCAGTAATTTTTTTTGTTTACCAAAACTATATTCATCTATATATTTTGGATATAGTTTGTTAAATTTATCCCTAGGTATTTATGGATTTTTAGATGCTATTATAAATGGTATTTTGAATGGGTTATTTTTCAGTTGTTCTATGCTAGCATATAGAAATATAATTGATTTATTTTGACCTTGTGTCATATAACCTTGCTGAATTCACTTACTTCTGTTAGATTGTTAAGTTTTATAAAGATTGGCTATGTCTAAAATCATTTTCTGCACAAACAAGAACAAGCTATAAATGTTAAATAAAAGTTATGAGATTAGATACCCTTGCTCATTTCAGATCTCAGGTGAAAACTATTCAGTCATTCATCATAAAGTTTGCTACTGATGGTTTTTTATATATCTGTCAAGTTGACCACGTGGTCTTTCTCCTTTATTGTTAATAGGATGATTTACATTAGTTGATTTTTAAATGTTAAATCATCCTGTGTTCCTGGGATGAACCCCACTTTGTCATGATGTATTATCTCTTTTAATTTATTCTTGGTTCAAATTGCCAATACTTTGTTAAGGAATTTTGTGTTCATGTTCTTGAGAAATATTGGTCTGTAGTTTTCTTGTAATAGCTGTCCAGTTTTGGTACCAGGTTATGCTGACCTCATAGAATGAGTTAAGAAGAGATCTCGCTTCTGTTTTCTGAAAGAATTTGAGAGAAGCTGACATTAGATGTCCTTAAATGTTTGATTGAATTTACCAGTGTAGCCACCTGGCCTGGAGTTTTCTTTCAGGGAAAACTTTTAATTAGAAAATCAATTTCTTTAATAGATTAGACCTGTTTCTGACTTCTTATTTCTTATTAAGCTAGATTTGGTGATTTTTGTCCTTCATGTAATTTGTCCCTTTTATCTAAATTGTTGACTTTATTGACATAAAGTTGTTTGTGCTATTTGCTTATTATCCTTTCATTATATGTAGGATTTCTAATGAAGTCTCTCTTTCATTCCTTATAGAGATAATTTGTGTGTTCTCTCTCTCTCTCTTTTCCCCTTGGCTGGTCTAGCTAGAGGTTTATAATTTTATTGATATTTTCTAAGAATTATCTTTGGGTTCCATTGAGTTTTTAAACTATAAGTCTGTGTTTTATTTCTTTGATTTCTGCTCTTATTTTTATTTTTATTTATTTTTTTGAGATGGCATTTCGCTCTTGTTGCCCAAGGTGGAGTACAATAGTGCAATGTTTGCACACTGCAACCTCCACCTCCTGGGTTCAAATGATTCTCCTGCCTCAGCCTCCTGAGTAGCTGGGATTGCAGGTGTGCACCACCACGCCTGGTTAATTTTTTTTATTTTTAGTAGAAACAGGGTTTCACCATGTTAGCCAGGCTGGTCTCGAACTCCTGACCTCAGGTCATCTGCCTGCCTCAGCCTCCCAAAGTGCTGGGATTACAGGCGTGAGCCACTGCGCCCAGCTTCTGCTCTTATTTTTATTGTTTTCTTCCTTTTGCTTACTTTGGATTTAATTTGGTCTTCTTTTACTAGTTTCTTACTATTTACTAGCTTAAATGTAGTTTTTTTGGTTTTGTTGTGTTTTGTTTTTGAGATGCAGTCTCTGTCTGTCACCCAGGCTGGAGTGCAGTGGTGTAATATCAGCTCACTGCAACCTCCACCTCCAAGCCATTCTCCTGCCTCAGCTTCCCAAATAGCTGAAATTACAGACATGTGCCACCATGCTTGGCTAATTTTTGCATTTTTAGTAGAGACAGGATTTCTCCATGTTGGCCAGGCTGGTCTCAAACTCCTGACCTCAGATGATCCGCCTGCCTCAGTCTTTCAAAGTGTTGGGATTACACGCGTGAGCCACCACGCCCGGCTTTAAATGTTGATTTTAGATCTTTCTTCTTATAAGCATTGAAAGTTATGTAGCTCCATCTAAGCACTGATTTAGATGCATCCTCCAAATTTTGATATGTTGTATTTTCATTATCACTTAGTTCAAAATATTTTCTAATTTCCCATGTGAGTTCTTTTATGATGCATGTGCTGCTATTTAAATGTATTTTGTTTAGTTTCCCATTATTTCAGGGTTTTTCAAACATATTTTTCTCTTTTTTAAATTTTAACTTTTTTTTGTAGTCAGCAAATATTATAATCTATGATCTCAACTCTTATATATATTGGAAGTTGTTTTATGGTATAGCAAACTGTCTATCTTGAATGTTCCATGTGCATTTGAAAAGAACATGTCTTCTGATGCTCAATGGAGTGTTCTATTCATGTCAATTAGGCCAGTTAGGTTAACAAGGTGGTTGAAGTCTTCTATGTCTTTACTGATTTTCTCTCTGTTTGCTCTATCAGTTCTGAGAAGAAGTTTAAAATCTCTAGATAGGGCCAGGCACGGTGGCTCATGCCTGTGATCCCAGCACTTTGGGAGGCCAAGGTGGGTGGATCATGAGGTCAGGAGATCGAGATCATCCTGGCTAACACGGTGAAACCCCGTCTCTACTAAAAATACAAAAAATTAGCCGGGTGTGGTGGCGGGCGCCTGTAGTCCCGGCTACTGGGGAGGCTGAGGCAGGAGAATGGCGTGAACCCGGGAGGCGGAGCTTGCAGTGAGCCGAGATCGCGTCACTGCACTCCAGCCTGTGTGACAGAGCGAGACTGCATCTCAAAAAAAAAACACAACACAACAAAACAAAACAAAGAAAACCCACTAGGTAGATTAGAAGATTTCTTCATTTCGCCTTTAAATTCTGTCAGTTGATACTTTATGCATTTTGAAGCTCGGTCTTTATGTGCATATACATGTCTGATTGATATATCTTCTTGAAGTTTTATTTTTTAAAATCTTCTAATGGATGTATAATAGATGTACATATGAACTAACTCTTAAATTATTAAGAAATATCTGCTGGGTGTGGTGGCTCACACCTGTAATTCCAGAACTTTGGGAGGCTGAGATGGGTGTATTGCTTGAGACTGGGAGGTCAAGATCAACCTGGGCAACATGGTGAAACCCTCTCTCTACAAAAAATTATAAAACTATACAACTCCCCCCAAATTATGCAAAATTACAAAATTATACAAACATTAGCCAGACATGGTGACAAATGCCTGTAATCCCAGCTACTCGGGAGGCTGAGGCGGGAGGAGTGCTTAAGCCAAGGAGGCCGAGGCTGCAGTGAACTGTGATTGCACCTCTGCACCCCAGCCTGGGTGACAGAGGATGACCCTATCTCAAAAAAAAGGAAAGAAAAAGAAAAAGAAGTATCCCTCTTTGTCTGTTATCGTCCTTGTTCTGAAGGAACACAGAAGCAATACCTAGTAACATGTTTATTGCATTCCACTGAATTAAATGGAAAAATAATCAGTGTCCTTTGAGACCTTAAGTTTCAGGAATCAGAAATGCATGGTTTGAGATTCAGAGAAAAGCTGGAGCTGCAGATTTGGTTCTGCATGCCGTCTGAACTTGGAGGTAGAAATACAATTTCAGGGAGTAGAATGAAGAACTGGAATAAAGGGGATAGGCCTGAGAGGTGGGGAGAAATCAGGACAAACCAGGGCAAAAATTCTATGCTACACTGTGTAGGGTTTGGCCAATAGCATTTAATGGGACAGAAGTCTCCTTTCTTAGAGGGAGAGGACTAAGAAAAGACCAATAAGCAGGATTTTTTCTTTTTTGTTTTTGAGACGGAGTTTTGCTCTTGTTGCCCAGGCTGGAGTGCAAAGGCGTGATCTCACTCACTGCAACCTCCGCCTCCCAGATACAAACGATTCTCCTGTCTCAGCCTCCCAAATAGCTCGGATTATAGGCATGCACCACCACACCGGTTATTTATTTTTTTGTATTTAGTAGAGACAGGGTTTCGCCGTGTTAGTCAGGCTAGTCTCGAACTCCTGACCTCAGGTGATTCATCTGCCTCGGCCTCCCAAAGTGCTGGGATTACAGGCGTGCACCACTGCACCCAGCAATAAGCAGGGTTTTTAAGAGGTTGTTGGTGACTTTTGAAAATCTGTTCTGCAGAGAGAGAGAGAGAGAGAGAGAGGGGTCTGAGGCAGAGGCTAATTGCTAGGCTTTTGTAGGAGGGAAATGGTAAGGAAAACGAAGCAGATAGTGTCATGAGCCTTTTTTTTTTTCTTTCTTCTTTTTTGAGACAGGGTCTCTGACACCTAGGCTGGAGTGCAGTGGTGCAGTCGCGGCTCATTGCAGCCTCAACTTCCTGAGCTCAGACGATCCTCCCACCTCAGCCTCCCTAGAAGCTGGGACTACAGGCATGTGCCACCATGCCCGACTAATTTTTGTATTATTTTGTAGAGATAGGGTCTTGCTATGTTGCCCAGGCTGGCCTCAAACTCCAGGGCTCAAGTAATTAGCCTCAGCCTCCCAAAGTGCTAGGATTACAGGTGTGAGCCACCACGCCTGACTGCCATGAGCCTTTTGAGAACTTGTCAGTGAAAGTGGGTGAGGGAGGCGGTGGAGAGGCTCTGACCTGGAGAGAGGGAGCGGTTCCACTTAGAGGGTGGAGCCAGGTGGTGGTGCAAGTGAGAGGGATGGGGGCAACCTGCATCAAAATGGGGGCTGGGGTATAGAACAGATACAGTAGACCCCCTTTTTCCCCCAAAGTGTGATCCATGGACCAGCAACATCAGGGTCATCTAGGATCTGTTTAGCAACACAATCTCAGTCCCTCCCCCGGACATACTGAATCAAGACCTGTAGTTTAACACGATCCTCAGTGCTTCTGAAATGTGCTCATGAACCAGCTGGGGACCTTGCCACGCGGCTGAATCTGGTCTGTGGCAGAGCAGGAGCCTAGACGGTATAGGGCCACGCTTAGGCTTTCAGTTTCTGGCATTCAGCGACGGTGTTTGCTATGGTTTGGATATGGTTTGTTTGTCCCCGCCAAAACTCATGTTGAAATTTGATCTCCAATGTGGTGGTGTTGGAGGTGGGCCTGGCAGGGTCATGGGGTGGGTCTCTCATGAATGACTTGATGCTGTTCTCCTGGTAGCGAGTGAGCTCTTGCTCTGGCGAGACTGGATTCGTTCTTAAGGGGATGGATTAGTTCCCACAAGGGTGGGTTGTTATACGGCCAGAAACTTCTGGTACAAAACCCAGCACCCACAGTGCTTTGGCCACAGGCTTGTTGTTGGTGTCAAGCTCTCAGATGGTGGGGTCTGTGGTTCTCCTGGCCTCCACCCCCAGGCTTTCCCTGCATCCCCTCTGCCGGGCCAGCTCCCTAAATGCTTCAGCACACCAGCATCCCAGGTGGGACTTAGCATAAAAAGCCACCCTGAAGACATGAAGGAATCTACTTCAGGGAGTCCCCTCCGTTTCCTTGGAGCTTCCTCAGACAAAGGATCCCCGCTCTCCAGGCTCCTGGGCTCTTCACCCTCGCTCCCTCTCCCCGCTTTGCCCTCCAGGGTTTGTATGGTGCTCCGGTCTGGGAGCCTTGGGACTCTCCTGGTGGATGCCCCAGTCTCTGTCTCTGGTACCCGCTCCAGCTCCGTGGGCAGGAGCAGCGGCCCTCCTGCAGTCGCCCGGGCCCTCTGGATGGGCTTGGAGGTCAGACTGAGACTCTGCTGCAAACAAATAGACTGCTAAACAACAAAATAAATATAAGGAAATTAGCAGTTTTGGATTTTTCCCTATTTCAAAGCTTTTGGGAAATATAGCAAAATTATTTTTTAGGACCCTGCTTTGCAGGTAACTAAAGCACATGCTTCGACGGTCATTGAGAATTCCAACATCACAGATGCCACCCTAATCTCCCCCTGCCCCAACCTCCATCACCACCACCGCCACCACCACAATCAACTTTCTCAATTGCACAGTTGACCTATATATTTGTCTCTTCTGTGCTCCCTTCCTGGGGAAGCCTCGTTGCCCCACTCCAGGTGACTCTGGTGAGCTGTGAATCGTAGAGACCTACCTTTCTTGCCAAAGACTGGACAAAAGATCTACACAGAGCACTCAAGGACTCTCTTGGCCATTTCCTTCAGCCTGTGTTTTGTAAACCACATTTCCTTAGCTTCCCAGCTTCCTTCCAATATATTACACTGTGAGTATTTCTGTATATTCATATTCTTTGAAATTTTATATATATATATATGTGTGTGTGTGTGTATCTATATATATATGTATATTTTGAGACGGAATCTCACTGTGTCATCTAGGTTGGAGTGCAGTGGCGTGATCGTGGCTCACCGCAACCTCTGCCTCCCAGGTTCAAGCGATTCTCCTGCCTCAGCCTCCCGCGTAGCTGGGATTACAGGCACCTCCCACTGTGCCCAGCTAATTTTTGTATTTTTCAGTAGAGACGGGGTTTTGCCATATTGACCAGGCTGGTCTTGAACTCCTGACCTAGTCATCTGCCCGTCTCAGCCTCCCAAAGTGTTGGGATTATAGGTGTGAGCCACCGTGCCTGGTGAAATTATGATTTTTATTGCTGCACAGCATTCTATCCAATATATTTATGCCAAAGTATATTAAACCAAGTCTCTATTTGCAGACATTTAGGTTGTTCTTTTTTTTCTTTCCTTTTCTTTTCTTTTATTTTTTTTGAGACAGAGTCTTGCTCTGTCACCCAGGCTGGAGTGCAGTGGCACCATCTTGGCTTACTGCAATCTCTGCCTCCCAGGTTCAAGTGATTGTCCTGCCTCAGCATTTAGTTTTTGTTTTTTTTTTGAGATGGAGTCTTGCTGTGTTGTCCAGGCTGGAGTGCAGTGATGCAATCTTGGCTCACTGGAACCTCTGCCTCCCAGGTTCAAGCGATTCTCCTGCATCAGCCTACCGAGTAGCTGGGATTATAGGCATGCACCACTACGCCCAGCTGATTTTTGTAATTTTAGTAGAGACGGAGTTTCACCATGTTGGTCAGGCTGGTTTGGAACTCCTGACCTCATGATCCACCCTCCTCAGCCTCCCAAAGTGCTTGGATTACAGGTGTGAGCCACTGCACCTGGCCTAGGTTGTTCTTAATTTAAAAATTATTATGAAGAACTCTTTGACTAACATCTTTATGTGCAAATCTATGTATACACTTCTATTTATTTATTTATTTTTTTGACACAGAGTCTCGCTCTGTCACCAGGCTAGAGTGCTGTGGTGCGATCTTGGCTCACTGCAACCTCTGACTCCCTGGTTCAAGGGATTCTCCTGCCTCCGCCTCCCGAGTAGCTGGGATTACAGGCACGCGCCACCATGCCTGGCTAAGTTTTATATTTTTAGTAGAGATGGGGTTTCACCATGTTGGCTAGGATGGTCTCGATCTCCTGACCTCATGATCCACCTGCCTTGGCCTCCCAAAGTGCTGGGATTACAGGCGTGAGCCACCACACCCAGCCACTTCTAGTTATTTTCTTAAGACACATTCCTAAAAGTGAACGTGAGTAAATCATATAAAAGTTTTAATTCTGGCTGGGCGCGGTGGCTCAAGCCTGTAATCCCAGCACTTTGGAAGGCCGAGACGGGTGGATCACGAGGTCAGGAGATCGAGACCATCCTGGCTAACACGGTGAAACCCCGTCTCTACTAAAAAATACAAAAAAACTAGCCGGGCGAGGTGGCGGGCGCCTGTAGTCCCAGCTACTCCGGAGGCTGAGGCAGAATAGCGTGAACCCGGGAGGCGGAGCTTGCAGTGAGCTGAGATCCGGCCACTGCACTCCAGCCTGGGCGACAGAGCAAGACTCTGTCTCAAAAACAAACAAACAAAAAGTTTTAATTCATACTGGCAAACTGCCCCCAGAAATGTTACATCACTTTATATTTTCAATAGCTTTGAATCAGAGTTTCTGTTTCCCATAATCTTACCAACATTAAGCATTTATTTTTAATCACTGACAATAAGCTAAGTGGGGGAAAAAAAGGAATTTCACTGTTATTTTACTTTGTATTTATTACTCAAAGGATATATATATATATATATATTTTTTTTTTTTTTTTTTTTGAGACGGAGTCTGGTTCTGTGACCCAGGCTGGAGTGCAGTGGCGTGATCTCGGCTCACTGCAAGCTCCGCCTCCCAGGTTCACGCCATTCTCCTGACTCAGCCTCCCGAGTAGCTGGGACTACAGGCGCCCACCATCACGTCCGGCTAATTTTTCTATTTTTAGTAGAGTTGGGGTTTCACCGTGTTAGCCAGGATGATCTCGGTCTCCTGACCTTGTGATCTGCCTGCCTCGGCCTCCCAAAGTGTTGGGATTACAGGCGGGAGCCACCGCGCCCGGCCAGGATATACTTTTTACATCTGTATGTCTTTATTTGTAAATTGCATATTTATGTCCATTGAACTTTTTAGCTGGGATTTTCTTTTTCTTATTAATTTGTAAAAGCTGTTTACATATTAAAGATATTAATTTTGTTATATATATTTCAAATACTTTGTTTTTTAACCTATACAATGATATATAGTTTCTTTTTATCTATAGAAATTGTTTTTTAGCTGGGCACAGTGGCTTATGCCTGCCACCACTTGGGAAGACTGAGGCAGGTGAATCACTTTAGGTCAGGAGTTTGAGACCAGCCTGGCCAACATGGTGAAACCCTGTCTCTACTAAAAACAGGAAAATTAGCCAGTTGTGGTGGTGGGCACCTGTAATCCCAGCTACTGGGGAGGCTGATACAAGAGATTGCCAGAACTCGGGAAGTGGAGGTTGCAGCGAGCCGAGATTGCACTACTGCACTCCAGCCTGGGTGACAGAGCAAGACTCCATCTCAAAAAAAAAAAAAAAATTGTTTTTTTAACTAGAGAAATACATTTTAAAAATGTATTCAAATATATCATTCTTTCCATTATATGTTCTTAATATGTGTGTGCTTAGAAGTACTTCACTACTTAAGCTCATAACTATTTTCTTCTGTTTATCATAATTTAAAAAATGTAAATGGCTAAAACTGTAAATGGCTAAAAAATTTAGTCATTTCTTTTATTCCCTTATCTGCCTTTTTCTAGGTGCTCCATTTTGTCAGTTGGTGTCTTCCTCCAGGACTATACATTCTTAAAACAACTGAGATACTAGCTCCTTTGCAAACTGTACCAAAATCTTCAAAGGAAAGAGAAAGGAAGATTGTCTGCTTATCAAAGCAGTCACTGGGAAAAGTGAGGTATCTCCAATCTCTTCCATCTCAAGGCCAACTCATCCCAACTTCTGGTTGTACTTCCTCTGCAGAAAGATAAAGGAAAAATCTCTGAACCATCTCTGCTCACCTTAGGGACGGTGGTCTTCAAAGACGGCAGCCCAGGAGGGTCGGGGGTGGCCACTGTTACCAGGCCTCAAACCAGTAACCAGAAGTGGGTTTGTTCTCCGTGGGCACCTCCTTGTTTCCAGGCCTCCTCAGTCATTGCTGAATGACACAGCGCCAGGGCCCAGGGTATACTCAACACCATACACTCTTGAGAGTATGCAGGGGAGAGAGAGCTAACATGTTTTGAACACTGTGTGCCAGACCTCAATACATACATGTAACTTTATTTTCACCCTCCCACCACCCTATACCACCCTACCACTATCCTTCCACCACCCTCTACCACCGCCCTCCCACCCTACAACCACCCTTCCACCACCCTACAACCACAGTGGTCAGCAGTATTCAAGGCTCCTGAGATGTTGGACAAGAAGAGTGGACGTGTCCATGAGATTCAGGTCTGGGAAGCCATTAGACAGAACTCCAGGAGAAGGAGCCCCTGTGAACAAGTGATGTGGGGGAAGATGTCGGGTCCTGGCATGTTGACCCTAAAGAAGAATGGAGGTAGATGAAGGCAAATGCACAGGGCACAGTCAGGAGCAAGCCATTTAAACCGCCGGAGTGAGCAGGGGTGGTGGCCAGTTGCCTACGCTAAGGCTTGGAGAGGTGAACTTTTTCTTGAATGCTGCCCAGCATCTCCTACCTCTGAGACTGGAGAAAGCAACAACAACAACAAAAAGAGATGGGACAGGCTGGGCACGGTGGCTCACGCCTGTAATCCCAGCACTTTGGGAGGCGAGGCGGGCGGATCACGAGGTCAGGAGATTGAGAGCATCCTGGCTAACACGGTGAAACCCCGTCTCTACTAAAAATACACAAAATTAGCTGAGCATGGTGGCACATGCCTGTAGTCCCAGCTACTAGGGAGGCTGAGGCAGGAGAATGGCGTGAACCCAGGAGGCGGAGCTTGCAGTGAGCCCAGATCGCTGCTGCACTCTAGCCTGGGCACCAGAGTGAGACTCCATCTCAAAAAAAAGATGGAACAAAATCCCCCTTCCACTGTCCTTCCCACTCCCATACTCCTGAGTCTAGTCCAAGTGCCACCTATCCTCCCGACCCTCACCACGAGGAGATTCACTACCACTTCAGACAAGCTATGTTTCCACCTGCTTGGAGGAGCACTCCCCGAGGAGCCGGGTTTGGGAGCAGGAGGCTGGGGATATCTTGGCACTGACCAGATGAGGGATTCCTGATAACCAGTCAAATTTAAGCTGGTTTCCCTCCAGGGGAGAGAGGGCTGGGCTGGAGGCTGAGGCTCACTGTGATCCTGACACAGTGGAGGGATGCTGAGGGGGTGCTGCTGGTTTTTATTCCCTGTGGCAGCTCATCTCACTGCAAGCACCCTTGTGAGGGTTGGGAGGAGGGTGGGCAGGAGGTAAGGTGCTGCCTTTGGAGGGTACCAGCTGGCAGCCCTGCTCCGAGGCTCCCTCCCTCACACATGTGGCGGCCCAGGCTCCCAATCTCGATCTTAGTAGCCCAGGGGCCAGAGAGCTGAGCAGCCTCTTGTTAAACCTCAAAGACTTCTTTGTTCTATAGCTGAGGACCAAAAATTCAGGGCAGCGTCTCTTGGCTGGTTGCTTGGAGGTTGCTGGGAGAATCCTTCAGTGAGAGAAAGAGAGGTTTGGACCAAGATCACAAAAAGAAGCCAGTTCTTTTCTGCTTTCTGTTCTTCGCCTGGAGAGAAGCTCTGGCCACTTCCATTTTCTTTCTTTCTTTTTGAAATGAAGGAACAGAGCTTCAAGTCTGCCTTTGCACAGCAGCCCCCAGGAGCTTTAAAACCTACTGATGCCTCGGCCCCACCTTCAGAGATTCAGACTTAATTGGGGTGGGACTTTCCAGGGTATTCTAATATGCCACCAAGGTTGAGGTCCACTGGCTTGTCACTGTGCTATCTTTTCCATGTTTACCTCTAACAGTGATCATGGATCCTTTCCTCCCCGGCTGAGTGTATACAGCCTCGCTTGGAGATCGAAAACCTGCAGCGAGGCCTTCTTTGTTTGTGTTTTCAAATTGTTCATTTTATTTATTTTTTTTGAAGATACTGCTTTTTATTACAAAATCAGCAGTTAAAGCACAGTTTGGCAAAGCTAACTGGTAACAGTGGGTGAGAATCTCCATACGTATAACAAAGAAAGTATGAACCAACATCATTAAAAATAATTTCAGCGGCCGGGCGCGGTGGCTCAAGCCTGTAATCCCAGCACTTTGGGAGGCCGAGACGGGCGGATCACGAGGTCAGGAGATCAAGACCATCCTGGCTAATACGGTGAAACCCCGTCTCTAATAGAAAATACAAAAAAAAAAAAAAAAGTAGCCGGGCGACGAGGCAGGCGCCTGTAGTCCCAGCTACTCGGGAGGCTGAGACAGGAGAATGGCGTGAACCCGGGAGGCGGAGCTTGCAGTGAGCTGAGATCCGGCCACTGCACTCCAGCCTGGGCGGCAGAGCAAGACTCCGTCTCAAAAAAAAAAAAATAATAATAATTATTAGTCATTTCAACCCTGTTTTCTTTTTTTTTTTTAATTTTTACTTTAGGTTCGGGGTACAGGGACAGGTGCAGGTAAGTTGCATGTCACAGGGGTTTGGTGTGCAGATTATTTTGCCACCTAGGTAATAAGCACAGTGGTTTTAATTCCTCACTTTCCTTCCATTCTCTACCCTCAACAGGCCCCGTGTCCGTTCCCTTCTTGGCGCCCATATGTATTCATACATTTGAGGCTTTTAATCAGTGGGTCTCTTGACCCACTCTGAAGCAGAGCAATTATTTGTTTTTTTCTGTAATCAGGACCGACCAATGCAGAGCCTGAGGAGAGAGGATACAAATACTATGAAAGCCTCTCTTGCCTCTCAGTTGATGGTTTTCTCTCCCCACCCCATCACAAACCCTGATTATCCCGGAGCTTAGTTCCTCTAGCGAAGCTTCCTCTAACCAGCCCCAAACCCCTTCCTCTCCCACCTTCCTTCTCCTGGGATCTCTCTGCCCTTTGAAAGCAGAAAAACTGTACTGGGGTTTGCAATCATCACCCCACTAGAAACACAAACCTCTTTGGGATAGAATAGCCTATTAGCCTCCTCTGAATTTCCTGCCTTTCCCGTGACAGTTGCTCAATAAACATTCTTTGTGTAGTGGATTCTGCGAGACCATTTCTTCTGGGGCCCTCTGAACCTCAGTTTCCTCATCTACAAAATGGGGATAATATTCACCTTGGGCCAGGCGCAGTGGCTCACGCCTGTAATCCTGGTACTTTGGGAGACCGAGGTGGGTGGATCACTTGAGGTCAGAAGTACGAGACCAGCCTGGTCAATATAGTGGAAGCCCATCTCCACGAAAAATACAAAAATTAATTGGTCGTGGTGGCACACGCCTGTAGTCCCAGCTACATGGGAGGCTGAGGCAGGAGAATCACTTGAACCTATAAGGCGGAGGTTGCAGTGAGCCGAGGTCACACCACTGCACTCCAGCCTAGATGACAGAGACTCCGTCTCAAAAAAAAGTACCTCGCAGAGTTGATGTGATGATGAATGAAAATGGACAGAACACTTCTCCTGTATCCGGCCATACCCCAAGTGTGTTATTTGTACTAACCCATTGGGTCCTCACAGAACCCTAAGAGGCAGGACCCATGTGACTGCCAGGAAGCAGAAACACACAGGAGTTTGGTAAGTAGTCCAGGGTCCCAGGATTGAACCTGGCCAGTGGGACACGGAGCCTGCCTTTCTGGGTGGGCTTGATGGAATAGACGAAGCCCCCAATGCACCCGCCATGCCCTCCTCAACATCGCTGGAGCTTCCCCTGCTCCCCAGGGGCCCACCCTGCACGGTGTTTTCCCAGTGGCTGGCTGCTAACCGTTGCCTTCCCCTCATTCCTGCCTTTCTGGAAGGTCCAGCAGGGCTTGCTTTTCTCTTCTGAGAAGGTCCCCCAAGGTGTCTCTCAGCATCTTCTTCAGCATCTCGTCTCTGAGAGGAATCCTGCCTCCCACCTGGAAGGCAGGTGTTGCCATCAATGCTGGGTCTGAAAACCATTGTCCTCTTCCTGCTAAGCATGGAAGGCCCCCCACACAAAGTTGACAATAATTGCAATTTTCCTTCCTTAGGAATGGGGTTTGTCTCTGGAGGAGGTCCCAGTCCTCCCTCCTCCTGCGCCCCTCCCACTCCCACCCCACTTTCTGCCTTCTCTTCCATTTAGAAATGTTGATGGAAAAACTTTGATTAGTGGGACTCCAGCCACAGAATAAACAGACCCTGGAGGACTCATAACCTGTTCCCCATAGAACAGCCACACCTAGGGTAATCAGTGGAGAACAGTGGCGCTTGCAATCCGCAACAGTTACACATGAGAAATTCAGGGAGGAGGCTGGGCGCCATGGCTCACGCCTATAATCCAGCACTTTGGGAGGCCGAGGCAGGCGGATCACTTGAGGTCAGGAGTTCGAGACCAGCCTGGCCAACATGTTGAAACCCTGTCTCTAAAAATACAAAACTTAGCCAGGTGTGGCATGTGCCTGTAATCCCAGCTACTTGGGAGGCTGACGCAGGAGAATCGCTTGAACCTGGGAGGTGGAGGTTGCAGTGAGCCAAGATCGTGCCACTGCACTCCTGCCTGGGTGACAGAGTGAGACTCTATCTAAAACAAAACAAACTAAAAACCTCTAGCAGAAACAAACAAACAAACAAACAAAAAAAAAAAAGAAGAAAAAAAAAAAAAATTAAAAAAAAAATTCAGAGACATAGAGGTGGTCTGAACTGTAGGAAGAAGAGAGGGACAGGAGAATGGGCATTGGGCTGAGCAAGGAGTATGGCCCTGGCCTGGAGGTGTGGAGGAGTTAAAGACATTCCAGAGCTGCAAGTTTGCCGGAGCAGGGACCTGGGCTGGGTAGAGCTAATGAGGCAAGGAGGGAGAGCAGGTCAGTCTCTGCCTTACTTGGAGGACATTAATGCCTCCCTCCAGCAGACTGCATTTTCAAAATGAGTTTGGAAACAGTGAATCGTGACCTTAATATAGAAAGCTGCAGCCAGCATTAAAAAAAAAAAAAAAAAAAAAAAAGAAAGAAAATATGAATGCATTGCACATAATAGCGGCAAGAATTGTTTTGTGAGTTTTTCTGAGCTTAGTATGTATGGATGTCTGTAGGTGTTGGCTGGGTCCCCACGGAAGATGCCTGTCTTACCGAGGATTGCCACAGTTGGAGGCTCGCTGCCGAGAATCACGGCCCCGTGGAGAAGGGTTCAGGGAACGCTCTTGCGGCTCCTTAGTCCGTCTTGTGACTGCTCCGCCTGGGTGCGGAGAACGGGAGGGGCCCCGCCTCGCCCCGCACCTGTGGGCTGCTGGCATTTCCTGAGGCTGCTGGTTGTTTGAAGGCTTAACTGCAACCTGCTGTGAAGCAGCTCTTGCTGAGTGCAAAGCATTTTTGAGGGAGTGGGGGTGGGGGTGTGGACTCTGCTTAATTAAAACAGGGAGAGGTTGACATGAGGGACCTTTAGTGGTTTTTGATCTCTCTCTCTTGCTCTGCCCGCTTTCTAACTTGAGGGGGGAAGAAAGCCTTTTCCTACTCTTTCTTCTTCAACCTCTCCCATCTTTCACAGACCTGGCAGGTGCGCTGGGCGTTCTGCCCTCCCTGAGGCCCCTCCTTCTCCATCTTGAAAGGGCTGCATTCTGGGTGCAGTTTATACACAGGGTGTTGTTGCTTGCGGGAATTAATCGTTCATCCAGCTAAATGACCTTGACCTTCTGAAGAGTCTTGACCTTCTAAAGGGTTTCAAAAATACATATATAGGCCGGGCGCGGTGGCTCACGCCTGTAATCCCAGCACTTTGGGAGGCCGAGGCGGCAGATCAAGAGGTCTGGAGATCGAGACCATCCTGGCTAACACGGTGAAACCCCGTCTCTACTAAAAAATACAAAAAAACTAGCCGGGCGAGGGGGCGGCACCTGTAGTCCCAGCTACTCGGGAGGCTGAGGCAGGAGAATGGCGTGAACCCGGGAGGTGGAGCTTACAGTGAGCCGAGATCGCGCCACTGCACTCCAGCCTGGGTGACAGAGCAAGACTCTGTCTCAAACAAAAAAAAAAAAGCCATATATAACATATAAAATATAACATAGAAAAATATATATTATATATTATACACTATATGTCATATATTATATATTACATATAATTATAAATGTATTATATGTAATTTTATATATAATTATATGTATATGTAATTTTATATATAATTATATAAATATATCTAATTTTATGTATATTATTATGTATATCTGGTTTCCCTACAAAACAACATAAAAATATCTCATTGTAAATCTGGAAAATCTCTGTCACTTGGCAAAAGCACTCTGTCTTGGAAGATACATAGGTTTTGGGACAAGCAGGTCCAGGTTCAAGTCCTGGCCCAGTCATTTATTAGCTATGTGACCTTGGAAATTGAACTTCCCTGAGGGTCTCTTTTAATTTGTTGTGAGGAAGTATGAGAGGAAACCTATCCAAAGTCAGGCATGCGCATGCTGAGATAATTCAGTTGTGCTCAAACTGTGGTGGAATTGTAGACATTATGGTTCATGTCTCTCAAAATCTAATGCCTATCAATAGTCACAGAAAGTTGGAACCAAGGAGCAAACCATCCACCCAAGTCCCTTTATTTTGCACATGGGGAAACTGAGGTCTGGAGACATTAAGCAATTTGCCAGCACCATGTGATGAACAGGTCAAGTATATTACATTTGTATTAAGGCCTCTGTGTTGCATTTATAACTAATCTCTCTAGAAAGTGGCTTTTAGAATATCAGAAAGATGCATTTTTCCCCACAACCCCTTAATTCTCAAGAACATACTTACTGTGTTTTCACAATAAGTTGTGTGGGATGAGCAGACCATCTGCTAATGATGGCTTGAGACAGAGCCTGTTCCCCAAGCCCTTCCATTTCTACACTTTTTTGTGTGTGAGCCAGAGTCTCGCTGTGTCGCCCAGGCTGGAGTGCAGTGGTGACAGACTCTGGCTCGAAAAAAAAAGTATAGAAATGGAAGGGCTTGGGGAACAGGCTCTTCCTTCCGGGTTCAAGTGATCCTCCTGCTACAGCCTCCTGAGTAACTGGGACTACAGGTGTACACTACCATGCCCAGCTAATTTTTGTATTTTTAGTAGAAATGGGGTTTCACCATGTTGGCCAGCCTGGTCTTGAATTCCTGATCTCAGGTGATCCACCTGCCTCCACCTCCCAAAGTCCGTTTCTATACCTTTGATTTCATTCCAGCAAAGCAGTGGCAGGCAGGGCAGCTTGTGTCAGTGCCATACCTATTTTTCAGAGTGGAAAACGGAGGCTCAGAGGATTAAGTGACCAGTGCCAAGTTCATAGAGCTAGAAGTGGTAGTTATGTGGGTTCCATTTGAGTGCCTCCCACTGATAGCTACCGATGTGGCAGATACCCTATTACCAGGGAGAGAGCAGCCATCAGTTCAACACTTAAGAATAGACATATTAGCAGTGGTTCAACCTTGGAATCTGCTGGCTGGTGATGAGTATCAAAGTATCCAATGAAAAGCACCTGTTACTGATGCATATCTTCCATCAACCCCAGCACAAGTCAAACTAAACAAAGAACCCCTGAGAGGACCAACTCAGATGGAATGAGACCAGCAAGTTCACCTAACTTTTTGTCACATCTTCTTTTTTTTTTTTTTTTTTTTTTTTTGACATGGAGTTTCACTCTTGTCACCCAGGCTGGAGTGCAATGGTATGATCTCGGCTCACTGCAACCTCTGCCTCCTGGGTTCAAGTGATTCTCCAGCCTCCTGAGTAGCTGAGATTACAGGTGTGCACCACCATGCCTAGCTAATTTTTTTGTTTCTTTTCTTTTTTTTTTTTTTTGAGACGGAGTCTTGCTCTGTCACCCAGGCTGGAGTGCAGTGGCCGGATCTCAGCTCACTGCAAGTTCCACCTCCCGGGTTTACGCCATTCTCCTGCCTCAGCCTCCAGAGTAGCTGGGACTATAGGCGCCCGCCACCTCGCCCGGCTAGTTTTTTGTATTTTTTTTTTAGTAGAGACAGGGTTTCACTGTGTTAGCCAGAATGGTCTCGATCTCCTGACCTCGTGATCCGCCCTTCTCTGCCTCCCAAAGTGCTGGGATTACAGGCTTGAGCCACCACGCCCAGCCTAATTTTTTTGTATTATTAGTGGAGACGGGGGTTTCACCATGTTGGCCAGGCTAGTCTCGAACTCCTGACCTCAGGTGATCCACCTGCTTTGGCCTCCCAAAGTGCTGGGATTATAGGCATGAGCCACCGTGCCGGGACTTGTCACATCCTTTTAGGCTGCAATGAGATGCATGAAGTTAAACTCATCAATCACTCCTGTCTACATGCGTCACAGAGCTAGGTCCTCAGCACTTTCTTCACCCAGTGAATGTGTATTCAGGAATTGCCCCTGTGTGGAACTGGGCTTACTGCCTTGCTCAGGGGCTGAGGACAATGCATTGAGCCATTCCTTCATGCCTGTGTGAACTCCAAGGTGCATTTAAGGACTCAAGAAAACAGATCCTAAAGTGAATCAGGCCTAGGTGCTCTGGACACACTAGGCCTGTCTGTTCTCCAGCCTTTAGATCTGGTTTCCATGGTAACCCATTATCAACCACAACCTGAGGTTGATTTCCCAAAGTCTTCCAGAGCCAACTACCTTGTATTTATTGAGAATTCCTCAAGGGCCAGGCACCACGGTATGTGTGATTATAAATTATCTCACGTATAATTCTCACAACAGTGTCATCCCATTTGGCACAAGAGGACCTGAGGTTCAGAGAGGTTAAGTCACCTGATCAAAGTTCACACAGCTGACAGATGATCACGCGAGGTAGTTGACGGGGGTGACTCTGGCAACCTCATGACAAAGGGTCATGAGAAAGGCATCCTCCTATATTTGATTGACTGGTAGTGGCTCAGACGCAACTAGGGATGTCTGATGGAGAAGGGAATAGGGCTTTGTTAGTTGGATCTACAAGGCCCATCGGGAGCCATTGTCTAAGAAGGCATTTGAAGCAGGAGAACAGAGTGAAGGTCCACCCTTATACTTTCCCTCACCCCACCCCCTCTCATACCCAACCCTCTCCATTCTCCATTGGTAGTCAACATGATTCTTGCTCTTATCCTGGAAGACCCCTTGCTGTCCTGTGGGCACCTGGGCATGCTCACTCCATCCCATCTTTGTCCTCACCCAGAGCCCCTCTCCTATTCCTCTCCAAATTCTAACCATCCCTCCCAATGCCTGCCCCATCTTTTCCAGCCATTCTTGATTTCTCCTAGCCTTGATCTTGTACTGAAAATAGTAAGTGGTTTTTAAACATTTTTGTAAGCCACAGATCCCTTTGTTACAAGGAAATCGTACCCAGAAATAAACACAAGTAAGACTGATGAAGGCAGAGCTGCTCAGAAGAAAGCTAGGGTATGGGAGGAGGCTGTCTGGAACCCTCCCCACTGGGGTCTTTTCCCTTATACACACTCCTGGCTTCCCTCCTACTTCCATCTGCTCTGGGAAGTCCTTGTGGCCTCAAAACCCCTGGGCCAGACAGTAGAACTTAGTATTTAACAAGATACATATTTCATTCTTGTCTTAAACTTCTTGGATTCTCTTCCCTGTCTCTCTTGCTTAGACAGCAGCAGTTCTTTCCCAGAGAGCTTTTGTCTTACTCTCCCTAAGCTCCTATTCCATCCTCCTGACAGCAAGAGCAAAATTCTTGGATTGCTGGATGCCAGGGAATATGAACAGCAAGTCACTTACATTTGGGAGCCTCTGAGGCTAGTGGGTGAGGCTGGAGCTAGGCATCTGGGGGCTCCTATTCCAGGACTGACTCTGTTGATAAATACCAGGGTTGCCCTGCCTCAGTTTGCCCCATCTATAATGAGGAGAGGCTTTGCTTAGGTGTGTTTATAAACTGTCTGGATGTATCTCATTTCATGTTAACAGATGTATGTTGGGTGCCTGCCAGGGTACAGAGACCTGTCTGAGTTTGGGGATGTAAGTAGGAAGACATGAAGGAGGCATGACTCTTGCCCCAGAAGCTTATTGGAGGAGAGAGAAAGATGGACAAGGGAATAAAGCAGGGTGAAGGGGCAGAACTGTGCACCATGGACTGAAGATGGCAGCTGCCTGACTCAAAGTCCAAGGCAGAACATGGTGACACCGTGATCCGATGATCTGATTCCCTCTACGTCCATGGGGAAGGGGCTCATCTTCCTAACCCTAAGGTAAGTCCGTGGATGGTAGAGATTCAGTTCTTACTTCTCCTTTCCTTCACAGCTCTGCCTTTTTGGTCTTATTTGTGTTTATTTCTGGGTATGATTTCCTTGTAACAAAGGGATCTGTGGCTTAAAAAAAAAATTGTAAAAGCCACTTACTATTTCCAGTACAAGATCAAGGCGAGGAGGAATCAGGAGTGGCTGGAAAAAATGGAGCAGGCATTGGGAGGGATGGTTAGAATTTGGACAGGAAGAGGGAAGAAGAGAGGGGCTCTGGGTGAGGACAAAGATGGGATGGAGTGAGCATAACCAGGCACCCATGGGAGAGCAAGGGGTCTTCCAGGATAAGAGCAAGAATCATGTTGACTAACAATAGAGCATGTTGACACTGACTGTGCTCCATTTATTTATTTATTTATTTATTTATTTATTTATTTATTTATTTATGACAGAGTCTCACTCTGTCACCCAGGGATCGTGGCTCACTGCAACCTCTGCCTCCTGGGTTGGAGCAATTCTCCTGCCTCAGCCTCCTGAGTAGCTGGGATTACAGGTGTGCATCACCATGCCCAGCTAATTTTTGTATTTTTAGTAGAGACAGGGTTTCACCATGTTGACCAGGCTGGTCTTGAACTCCTGACCTCAGGTGATCCACCCACCTCATCCTCCCAGAGTGCTGGGATTACAGGTGTGGGCCACCGTGCCCGGCCATCCATTTATTAAGGTTTTACTCTGTGCTAGACAGTTGACATTCATTCTTGATCTTCACAACAACCGAATGAGGGATGATACTATTATTAACCTATTTTCAGAGGAGAAAACTGAGGCTCATCATTGTTAAGCAACTTAACAGAGGTCACACCCTACTGGGTGGCAGCTGGAGTTTAAGCATCCTGAGCTTTTGGGCCTAGAACTGACACTTCACTCCTATGCTAGACCCACTGGTTATCTGAGTTTGTTTAATCGGTGGCCAGGCTGAAGAAAGAGAAAGAACCTTCCCCTTTTAACCACCGTTCATTCCTGGCAAAGCTTGGGCCCCTCTGCCTCCATCTCATCTCAGTAGAGGGTGAACAACCCCAATGGGGTGTTTTCAGCAGCTACTATATGACTAAGAACATATGTTCCTGCTCAGGGGAGAGGCGAGTATTTATGTCTGTCCCATGATAAATCAGCAGCCGGCTGTTTGTCATGTGGCAGGGAGTTCCTGCACGATCACCCTCAGCCTCATTAGCCTGATGATTACTTATTATTGCTTTACATTTGTGGGGAACTCAGCCTGGCTCGCAGACAGCTGGAAGAAAAGAGGCCCAAAGGAAGTGAGGACGGAGGCAAGAGATGTGAAGAGGTGTTCTGAGTCTCACACGGGAGCGCTGGTTCAGACCCAAAACCAGAGAGACAATGCCAGCATCAGTTCCGTGTCTGTCCCATTGCTTGCCAGCTCTGCAGATGGCCTGGCTGCAGGTAACAGAGATAGTGAGGAGGGGACGAGCTCTGAGACAGGATAACTGTGTTTGTTCCTTAGGTAACTTCTGCAGCCCTCAGTTGAGGCCCTGTGGGTCTTCCCAAGGTGGGAAGAAACAGATGACAAACAAAATAAGAGCAATTACATAGTGTGTTGAAGCATGGGAAATCCCCTAAAACACAGAACAAGTGGAGCCGCAAAGAGGAGCGGGCGTGGTGGAACTTTGTGTGGGTGACCCTGTTGAATAAGGTGGTCAGTAATAAGGTGACTGCTGTGGTCTGAATATTGGTGTCCCCCCCACAAATTCATATGATGTTGGAACCTAATGCCCAATGTGATAGTATGAAGAAGTGGGGTCTTTGGGAAGTGACTAAGTCGTGAGAGTCCCACCCTCCAGAATGGGATCAGTGCCTGATATGGTTTGGATGATTTTTTTCCCTCCATATCTCACGTTGAAATGGGACCTCCAATGTTGGAGGTGGGCCTCGTGGGAGGTGTTCGGATCATGGGGGTGGATCCCTCCTGAATGGCCTGGTGCTGCCCTTGTGATAATGAATGAGTTCCCCCTCTGAGTTCACACCAGATCTGGTGGTTTAAAAGAGTGTGGCACCTCCTTCCCCTCTCTTCCCCTCCCTCTCTCTCCCCTCTCCATCCCTCCCTCCCTCTCCCCTCCCCTCTACTCCTCCCCCCTCCCTTTCCCTCTCCCCTCCCCTCTCCCCCACCCCCTCTCTCTCCCTCTCTCACCATGGAATGCACTGGCTCTGCCTCGCCTTCCCTGAGGCCTCACCAGAGGCAGATGCTGGGGCCATGCTTTCTGTACAGCCTGCAGAACCGTAAGCCAATTAAACTTTTCTTTATAAATTATTCAGTCTCAGGTATTTCTTTATAGCAATGCAAAACAGACTCATTCAGTGCCCTTATAAGACAGGCTGGAAGGAGCTCCCCAACTCCTTCTGCCATGTGAGGCACAGCCGCAAGGCGCCATCTTTGAAGCAGAAAGCAAGCTCCTCACCAGACACGGCACCTGCTGGCCCCTTGACCTTGGTCTTTCCGGCCCTCAGAACTGTGAGCAATACATTTCTGTGGTTTATAAACGACCCAGTCTAAGGCATTTTGTTCTAGCAGCCTGAACAGACTAAGACAGTTTCCATAATAAATAGGGTCAGCCCATGGAGTAGGGGCTTCCTGAATAAAACTTGACCAAGACGAAGGAGGTGGCCATACGAATACCCGGTGGAAGAACGTTCTAGGCAGATGGCACGGCTAAGGCAGAGACCTCAGGGACTGCTTCTTCCTGGTAGAATATAAGCTGTCTGAGAGTAGAGGCACTGTTTTCGTCACTCAGCAACCTCAAGCCTGGCACTGTGCTTGGCCTGGGGTGGGCATGGAAGTGTTTGCTGAAGGAATGAATGAGACTTTAGTCTCCTGCTGCCAAAGCCGGGAGTGACCAGTGTGGAGGGGGTTGTTTAAAATCTCTGGCAGTGGTCCCTGACTCTGATCTCTCTATGGAAAGATGCTTTTGAGCTCCAGAAACTTTTTTTTTTTTTTTTTTTTTTTGAGGTGGAGTTTTGCTCTTGTCGCCCAGGCGGGAGTGCAGCCAAGTGATCTCAGCTCACCGCAACCTCTGCCTCCCAGGTTCAAGCAATTCGCCTGCCTCAGCCTCCGGAGTAGCTGGGATTACAGGGCCCTGCCACCACCCCTGGGTAATTTTTTATATTTTTTAGTAGAGATGGGGTTTCACCATGTTGGTCAGGCTGGTCTCGAACTCCTGACCTCAGGTGATCTGCCTGCCTCGGCCTCCCAAAGTGCTGGGATTACAGGCATGAGCCATCACACCCGGCCGAAGATTTCAATCCTAATTCCTTGTTCACATATTTGTCTTCATTGTCTTTGAGCTCCCAGCACTTGGGCAATGCCTGGCACAGAGTAGGAGGCAATGCCTGGCTAGTGTGGAGCGGGTTGTTTAAAATCACTGGCAGCGGTCCCCAGCTCTGATCTCCTTATGGAAAGATGCCCTTGAGCTCCAGAAACTCTTTTTCCTCCAACGCGATCCCCATTTCATTCCCCTCTGCCTCATTTTCATTTTCCCTTGGGTCCCTCCCAGCCAGCTGGCTCTGCACGATTCTCCCGCCTTTACTTTGCCTCCCTGTAGCTTGGAGCCCTTATCACATACCCCTTTGTGATGGGGCCAAGCTAAACATATTTGGGGACTGTTGTGCTTTTTTCATATTTCCCCATGAGTCAGTCTCTCCAGCGTTTTAATCATTTCTCCCCTGTGAATGGTTGGCAAGGAGCAGGGACCCAGTTCTCAGCTTGGAGACACAAAGATCTTCAGCACTCAGGCGCAGCCTGGGCCAGATGGGCCTCCCAGCCATGGTCTCCTAGAGGGTGGGGCTCCTTGAGGATCTGGGCTGGGGGCCACCTGTTGGGCTAGAGAGCCTCCCTCCCTGGCCAGCGACCAGGTGTTGTGCCTGGCTGCCACCCCAGGCTAGTGTAGCTCATCTCAAGGGGTCTCCTGCTGACTTAAAAAGAAAGTACAATTAATTTCAGACTGAGTTGAGAGATGGGGGCCCAGCTCAGTGGGGCACAAGAAAAACTCCATGACTAAAACATTTGTTAAGCACCTAGACTGTGCCAGGCATTGCCCAAGTCCTGGGAACTCAAAAACACCAAAGACAAATCTGTGAACAAGGAACTAGGATTGAAACGTTAACAGTGCTTGAAAGAAGTCCTTGCCATGGGTAACCAAGGAGGGGACATCTCGTCTGCTTTGATGACAAGAGGGGTGGGGCATTAATATTGCTTTAAGAGCCAAAAATGTAGACACAGGTAGATCTGGGTACAAATCTTGGCTCTGAAGGTCCTTACTAGTGGTGTGACCTTGGACGGTTTACTTTCACTGCCCAAACCTGTTTTGTTGTCGTTATTTCTTTAACCCATCAAGTGGGCATGATAACGCCAGTCTTGTAGGGTTGCTGGAAGGATTAAATAAGATGATATAATAATGGGTACAATTACTATGATGGAAGGAGTCATGATTATGCATGTACTCGTTGCTACTCAGTGTGGTGTGCAGTAGGTGCTTATGTAAATTGTTCTGAAGCAGAGGGTTTATTACTTTCAAGTGATTCCTAAAGGGGCTTGCGGAGTGCATGGCTGGTCTTGCATTTAAGATCAGTGAAGTGCTGACTGGACGGGGACACGGCGTTTTCATGGCAGTCCAGGTGAATGGTGATAAAGACATAAAGCAGAAATGAGAGAGGAGGGGAATGTCAGAAATGGGAATAAACACCCAGGGATTTGTGTGAGTTTTAGGATCGGTGGTGGGGGAAGTGAGCGGGCGTGAGCTCCTGAGACTGACCTGCAAGTTTTTAGCATAAGTAGTTCCTGAGCATGTGGTTGCTCTATTTGGCAACATAGGGAATGTAGGACAAGGGGGACCTGTAAAGAAGGAAGACGGAGAGTTCAGAAGATGGATTGAAGGGAGAATATTCTGGGGGAACTACAAGCAGCAGACTGCTTATAGAAAGCTTGCCTTCTCCTTAGCTGGAGTCAGTACTGGATAAACCAGTAAGGTATTGATCTACAATACCAATGAATGCAATGCATAGTGAGTTTAATAGTGTCTGCCCCCCACCAAAATTCATGTCCATCTAGAACCTCTGAATGTGACTTTATTTGGAAATAGGGTCTTGGCAGATGTAATTACTTAGGATAAGGTCATACTGGATTAGGGTGGGCCCTTAAATCTAATGACTGTAGTCTTTATATTATAAGAATAGGAGTGCACGCAGAGACACACAGATGGGCGAAGGCTGTGTGAAGACAGAGGCAGAGATTGGGGTGATGAGCTACACGCCAAGGAATGCCAAGGACAGCCTGGAGCTCCCAGAATCTGGAAGAGACAAGGAGGACTCTTCCCTGGAGCCTTCACAGGAAGGGTGTCCTGCCAACACCTTGACTTCAGACTTTTAGCCTCCAGAACTGTGAAAGAACACTCTTTTTGTTGTTTTAAACCACCCCGTTTGTTTAATACACCATGGAAGCTGAACACAGTTGATAAGCCTGGAGAACAGTCTCTCAAAGCCTGGCAAATAATTCCTAAAACACACCTGATGTGCAGAACCTCACCAGCTTGCTCTCCCTCCAGGTTCACTGAGCCTCAGATGTTTGCTTGCCCTGGGGGATCAACAAGGTTACTGTCAGGTACCCTCATGAACAGCACAGATTTGGGAGGTGGTGTCCTCGCCACATCTCTCCTGGTTGAAGTCTTTCTTCTTTCTTACCCTGAACTCCAAAACCCATCCCCGGCAGACCTTTCAGATTCTTCCTCTTTTCCTTTTCTTCCCATTCCTTCCTCTGCCATCTCACCTACCCCCAGCCTCCCTCCTCAGACATTCCTGGCCCAGGGTTCTAATCTTCACATCTGCTGGGGGTGTCGTGTTATGTGATAACATCTCATCGGCAGGCCAAGAGTAGCTTAAGACACTGTTTTTCAAACTGGATTCCACAGACGTGCCTGGGAAACTAGAAAATGTTTGACTTGAGTTTAACGGGCCCTGGGGTCTGACGGAAGACAAACGTCATTAATAAGTAGGGTCATTTGATCCTGGTCATCTGCAGACAGTTCCTGTCATCCCATTTAATTAATATCATGCAGGTTTGGGCAATATGTTCACTGTATCTATAATCCATATTCCAGATTTGTGCATTTATTTGATAGCCTAACTGTATTAGTCTGTTCTCATGCTGCTAAAAAAAGACATATTGGAGACTGGGTAATTTATAAAGGAAAGAGGTTTAACGGACTCACAGTTCCACATGGCTGAGGAGACTTCATAATCACGGCAGAAGGAGAAGCAAAGGCATGTCTTACAAGGCAGCAGGCAAGAGAGCATGTGCAGGGGAACTTCTCTTTAGAAAACCATCAGATCTAATAAGTCTTATTCACTGTCATGAGAATTGCACAGAAAACCTGCTCCCATGATTCAATTATCTCCACCTGGTCCAGTCCTTGACATGTGGGGATTGTTACAGTTCAGGGTGAGATTTGGGCGGGGACATAGACGAACCATATCACTAACTATTCTCAATGAATATCTTCCATAACAAGTAAATGCCAGTTTGAACTTATAAAATGCATTTATAGGCTGGGCGTGGTGGCTCACGCCTGTAATCCTGGCAATTTGGGAGCCCGAGGTGGGCAGATCATGAAGTCAGGAGTTCAAGACCAGCTTGGCTAACACGGTGAAACCCCGTCTCTACTAAAAATACAAAAAAATAGCTGGGTGTGGTGTCACATACCTGTAATCCCAGTTACTTGGGAGGCTGAGGCAGGAGAATCACTTGAACCTGAGAGACAGAGGTTGCAGTGAGCTGAGATTGCACCACTGCACTCCAGCTTGGGCAACAGAGCAAGACTCTGTCTCAAAAAAACAAAAACAAAACAAAACAAAAAACCCTCATCATTGGATTTATGGTTACCTGGTTGATCCAGGATGATCTCATCTTGAGATCCATAACTTAATAGCAGCTGCAAAGACTCTTCAAATAAGGTCACATTCACAAGGACCAGGGATTAGGACTCAGACATACTTTTTGGGGGTCATAATTCAACCCAATATAAAGTCCTAAACTAAGCAGCATCTAATGGTGTAGTTTTCAGACCCCATGGAAAAATGGCTCTTGAGTTTGTTGGTGGCGACCTTGGGGCTGGGCTTGCCTTTGTGTGGGACCTGCCCACACACAGGGGCTGCCTTCTACTGGGTGACTATCTTAGATCATTCGGGTCACTATAACAAAATACCATAAACTGGGTAACTTATAAACATCAGACATTTATTTCTCACAGTGCTGGAGGCTGAGAAGCCCAACGTCAAGACAAAGCAGATTTGGTGTCTGGTGAGGGCCGCTTCCTGATTCATAGCCCATCATTTTGCTGTGTCCTCATGTGATGAAAGATGTGAATGAACTCTCTTGGGCCTCTTTCTTTTTCATTTTCCTTCTTCTTGAGACGGAGTTTCACTCTTGTTGCCCAGGCTGGAGTGCAGTGGCACAGTCTCGGCTCACTGCAACCTGCGCCTCCTGGGCTTAAGTGATTCTCTTGCCTCAGCCTCCCAAGTAGCTGGGATTACAGGCATGTGCCACCACGCCCAGCTAATTTTGTATTTTTAGTAGAGATGTGGTTTCTCCATGTTGGTCAGGCTGGTCTCGAACTCCCGACCTCAGGTGAAACCCACCCCTGCTTTGCCTCCCAAAGTGCTGGGATTATAGGTATGAGCCACCACACCCGGCCCTCTTGGGCCTGTTTCAAAAGGGCACTAATCCCATGAAGCAGAACCCTCATAACTAATCACTTCCCAAAGGTGAATACCATCACATTGCGTCTTGGGATTTCAACATATTTGTTTCAGGGTAGTGGGACACAAACACTCAGACCACAGTAGTCTGACATAGCTGTCGGACAGCACCACCTTCACTCTCCAAAGAGCCCCTCACCCATTCTCATCTGCTATCACAGCAGCCCAGGGAATTAGGTAGGAAAATGTAATCATTGACCGGGCGTGGTGGCTCATGCCTGTAATCCCAGCACTTTGGGAGGCCAAGGTGGGTGGATCGCTTGAGGTCAGGAGTTCAAGGCCAGCCTGCAAAAACTTGGTTCTACTTAAAAAAATACAAAAATTAGCCAGGCGTGGTAGCACATGCCTGTAATCCCAGCTACTTGGTGGGGTTGGGGGAGGGGGGTGGTTGGCGCTGAAGCAGGAGAATTGCTTAAACCTGGGAGGCAGAGGTTGCAGTGAGCCTAGGTCATACCACTGTACTCCAGCCTAGGAGGCAGAGTGAGACTCCATCTAAAAAAAAAAAAAAAAATTATCAACCCTGTCTGACAGGTGAGGGCTTAAAGATGTTCAGGGACTTGCTGGAGGCCACATCCTTGAGCTGGAAGCACCATCCACATCTTCCAGTGTTGGCTTTTGGATCCCTCCATTGCTCCTGAAGGACATCTGAAGTCCAGGGCCAAGACAAGCAAAGGCAACTAATTCATTAATTCTTTCACTGTGGCTGCTCATGGCTAATACGGTCAGAGTAACACCTTCTTCTTTTAAAAGTTTCCAGCCTTCTAGAGGAGAAGAAAGAGCCAGGATTAGAATATGTAGAAGCTTAAATATGGCACCAAGGACCTTATTGCAGCCCCATGTCATATACATCCCATAGTGGGATTTGGTTTGTTGGGCCAATTGCTTCCCAATGATTGGGAATTGGGTGAGTGTGTGTCGTCAGTAAATGTTGCTGACTAATGTCCACAATGGGTCAGGGACAAGGTCTCAGCAACTGGGCATACGACCCTGGAGGCCAGTGCCTGGCCCCAAAACTCATGCAATAACTGTTGTTGAATAAATGGACTGCAGAGCCAGTGAATCCTGATGCTCAACACCACCAAGGCTCACTGGATGGGAAGCACCAGACCTTGTGAAAGACCAGTGGTTTAATTGCCTCCTATTCACCCAATGGGTGAGAAGGGGACTCCCACACTAGGGTTACTGCGATGGCCAAATACATAGCACCTGACACTGGGCAGATGAGCCCAATAGCAACTGAGTGCAGGGGTTATGCTGAAGCAGGCACAGAAGGAACAAACAGGGCTGTGGGAGGCAGGCTTTGTGGTATCAACAGGGCGAGGTGCCCCCTGATTTCCATGAGGGGATGTGATTGACTTGTTTGAATAAGTCCATGACTGGCAGAGAACTGAAACCTACTACTCAAGGATAAGCAAGAACTGCACCTGGTGCCTTTGCCAAAGAGGATTACTTGGCTAGGGGATCTTTCCCATAGGAGTGGGGAGAGGAACTTGTGGTTCGGCCACGCAACATCCTCCCAATCTCACCAGATATCAAGGCAGCATATACTATTGGCCTTAATTTTAGTCCTTACTCCACAGCCAGGTCAGGAGAGTGGCATAGCAACAGCTTTTTGCTCTGCCATTTCTTCAGCCTTGAAGATGATACTGGGTCAAGTCTCATTGCCATATATGCCAAGGCTGTTGCAATAGATTGATTTCCCTGGAACTGATTTCCAACATTTCTTCAACCCTGGAGATGACACTGGGTCAAATATCATTGCCATATATATGAAGACTCTGTTGAAATGGATTGATTTCCCTGGAACTCAGTATATTGGTTCTTGTTAGGGCTTGGAAATGTTTATATGACAGAGAGGTTTTGTTGTGATGGGATTTGTGGTAACCATGTATGGTGGGTACATCCTGATTGGCCGAAACTTCTTGATGGGCCACAGCTGTTTCCAGTTTCTTCTCACCTCTTTCCTGATGGTGGATCCCTAGTCTCTGTGGCTGAAGGCTCGGCTCTACCTAAAGGTACCCAGGAGTCCTGAGTGTCCCTGGCAGTGGCTCAGACTCTGACTTTAAGGGGGTAGCATCCGGGACACCCAGACTCTGTGTCTTTGTTTTTCCCTCTGCACAAGATAATGAGTTACTGAAGCATGTATATTTGGTGATATGGTGTTACGTGGTACATGTGATGTGACATATGTTATGTGTTATACGTTATGTAATACATATATTGCAATTATGTGATAAATGTTATGGGATACTGTGTTATCTGATATATGTTATGTGATGTATAGTATGTGGTATGTTATATGTTGCAGTGTTATGTGATACATATGATGCTGTGTTATGTAATGTATGTAATGTGATGATGTATGGTATGTGATGTGATATTATGTGATGTATATGTTGCAGTATTATATGATATATGATGTGATGCATGCTATGTGATATGTTATATGTTGCAGTGTTGTATGATATATGATGCAGTGTTATGTGATGTGTGTTATATGATGATGTAAGGTATGTGATGTGGTGTTTTATCATGCATGTTACATGATGCAGTGTTATGTGGTGTGTATGTTATGCTATGTGGTATTATGTGCTGTATATGATGCACTGTTACCTGATGTATGTTCTATGATGCAGTGCTATGTTAAGTGTTATGTGATGTGTTATATGACAAAGTTATGTAATGTCTGTTATGTGATGCATGTTATGTGATCTGTGTTATGTGATACATGTTATGTGATGGTGGCTGGGCAGAGCAGCCTGTGCCAGGAAGGATCACTGTTCTTTTTTTCTGAGATGAAGTCTTGCTCTGTAGCCCAGGCTAGAGTGCGGTGGTGTGATCTCTGCTCACGGCAATCTCTGTCTCCCAAGCTCAAGTGATTCTCTTGCCTCAGCCTCCAGAATAGCTGGGATTATAGGCACATGACTGCACCTTGCTAATTTTTGTATTTTTAGTAGAGACAGGGTTTCACCATATTGGCCACGCTGGTCTTAAACTCTGGACCTCAGGTAATCCACCTGCCTCAGCCTCCCATAGTGCTAGGATTATAGGCGTGAGCCACCATGCCCAACCTTTATTTTTTTCTGAGATGGAGTCTCACTCTTGTCACCCAGGCTGGAGTGCAATGGCACGATCTTGGCTCACTGAAACCTTTGCCTTCCAGGTTCAAGCGATTCTCCCACCTCAGCCTCCCGAGTAGCTGGGATTACAGGCGCCCGCCACCATGCCTGGCTAATTTTGTGTATTTTTAGTAGAGATGGGTTTCATCATGTTGGCCAGACTGGTCTCCAACTCCTGACCGCAGGTGAGCCACCCGCCTCAGTCTCCCAAAGTGCTGGGATTACAGGTGTGAGCCACCGTGCCCGGTCAGGATCATTGTTCTTAACGGAAACAGTCTTTTGGTTTTGTTACCACTCTGTGACTGACAGTCGCCTTTGGGGTGAAGTGAGCAAAACCTCATAACTAATCCTTAAGGGGGTAAAAACGTTTAAGGTTCCAGCTATGCAAATATACACATACATGTGGAAAGGACTAAGGACTCTTACCTGAATGCACGTGGTGGGGTACAGAGTAGAAAGAGAGCCTTAATTTCCTTTCCCTCCTCTCACTTCTGTTTAAAGTGGGAAAAGAAGCCTTCAATAGCTTTCATTCTTTAGTTGCAGGTCAAATAAATCCATGTGAACTAGCTTAAGCCAGAATGGGGGCTTTGCTCTAAGGATATAGGACTGTCTTTTGTAAATTGCAGACAGAGACATCATTGTTCTAGTGCTCTATTGCTGCTTAACAAACCAACCTCAAATTTAGCAGTTTTAAATGACAATCATATATTGCTCCCGAGTCTGCAATTTACATGGAGCTCAGGGGGAAGTCTCACCTCTGCTTCACGTGGTGTCACCTGGGCTGGTTTCACGGGGACTGGAGGATCTGCTTTCAAGATGGCGCACTCACCTGGTGGCAGGTTGGTGCTGGCTGTCAGCTGGTTGCTCAGCCAGCGCTGACGGCTGGGGGCCTCAATTTGTCTCCCCATGGGACGCTCCATGTGACCTGTGCTTCCTCAGAGCATGGTGGCTGTGTTCCAAGGATGAGTGTCCAAAGAGATAGAGCTGTGTGCAAGCTGTGTTGCCTTTTATGATCTAGACTCAGCAATCATACAGCATCACTTCTGCCACATCCTAGAACTGTGGGCAGTCACAGAGGCTCACCGTTTCAGGGGTAAGGGATACAGACACCATCTTTTGATGCAGTGGCAAGGTTCTGGAACAGCGTGTGGGATGAAAAGTATTGTAACCATTCTGGAAAACACATTCTGCCCCATTGTCATGCCTCAGAAAGGGCCTGGAAGTGTGAAGGGGTTGGCTCGTTTTCTCTCTGGTGTCTTGAATCCAGTTTTCTTGGACATCAATTTCATTCCCTTCTTTCTTTGTAGACTAGGCTTTTCTGTTCTTTAGCCCCCACAGCACTCCCGGCAGGCCCCTGGCTTATGACTGTTTATGTTACATTTCCAGTTTCTGCTGAGACAGACTCTTTTGGTCACCATTCCCAAGAGAGGGAGCCAGATTGGCCCAGACTGGGCCAGGTGCCTATTCCTGGACCAATTGGCTGTAACCAAGGTCATTGTCATGAAGCAGAAACAAGTCACATTAGGAGCATCTCTGCGGAGATGGGTAGACATTTTGATAAATGTCAGTCTTATAGCAGTGACTTGTGAGCAGGGCATAGTACCAGACTCTTTGGAGACTGCTGTTGACTGTCCCAGGATGACCAGTGAATGAATGGTTTGATATGATTAGAGCAGGAATGATGATTTTTTAAAATGACCAGAGCTTACATGGTTATTCTCTGCCCTTAGGAGATCAAACAGGAAGGAATGGGCTTAATTAAAGTACAAGAATCTTTGACTAGAATTTGATGGATCTTGGTGAAACCATCTGCTATACCCCTTCTGTCTTCAGTCAGGAAAAATTGTTACACCCTCAGATGTGAAGACTGAGGAACAATAATTACCAAGTGACTGAGAGGGGGTCAGAAAACAGGCTCTGTTGCTTCTTGGTATAATTTTTTCCCTCTGTGGACAACTTCCTTGGTATCCAGAAGAGGCTAATAATATAATGCAAAAAATAATAAATTCAACAAATAAATAAAAACATAGCTAACAGAGTATGTGTGCTTGCTGCCAACAGGCTCTCTGCTAACCAATCTATTGAGATAAGTATTATTACCCCCATTTTAGAAATAAGAGTTGAAATAACTGGCCCAAGGTCACAGTTAATGAACAGAAGAACTACATTTGAGCCCAGTCTGGCCTCACAGTCGGTACATTTAACCTTGATCCCACTGATACTTTTTTAACACTGTATATTTAGAACCACTGCTCCATCCACCATCTCTGCTGAGAGATCAGACCTGTCATTGTTCTGATATCATGTGACCCCTTCCATCTCAGCTGATTGGACCAGAGGAAAGCACCTGACCCAAGAGCAACCAGTTCATTGGCTGGCTGGTAGTCTATGGGGAGGTCTGGTCTGGAACTTTCTTAACAGGGGTAAGGGCAAATTAGGTTCCTCAGAGTCTCTGTCTTTTAAGATTTGAGCTGAAGGTATAGAAGTTGAGAGTCTAGCAGTTAGTAGTGAGGATAGAGTCACATTAATAATCAGGTGCTACAGAAGATGCAAGAGAATAGTGTCTTGATTTCTGGTCTTCCTGTCATTTTCTGCATCACATTTAACCTTTGGAAAGACTGAGTTTGGAGTTGTTCTAGGATTTTTGTGAGAATTCTCTTTCTTACTGACCCAAGTTCCTTAATTTAAATTTGAGGTAGCCCTCAAATTTAAGGGTGTCCAATTAAGCCTCAGATCCTTGCTTCTCAAAGGCAGGAGGTTTTCATTGTGCAAATAGGAACAACTTGAATATCAGATCAGAATGGAGGTAATTAAATGAAGAAAGGTGTAAGATTACTGTGCCAGGTGAGTGAGTAATGCTCTATCTATCTATCTATCTATCCATCCATCTATCTATCATCTATCTGGATATCTGGAATCATCAATATCTGGAAGAAAGGGTGAGATATTTGCCTGGTCAAAGTTGAGAAGATAAACTGGTATTCTGTGATCCACTGATAAGGGCTTGTCTGGAAACTGAATGACTCTGTGGGTGTTAAATGATCTCATCTGGATGAACTTTAGCATCTACGAGTGCTTGATGAACTATAATTAGTCCTGTCTATCTTGGTCAAGACTGTTAGGGTTCTATATAATAGAAAGCCAACTCAAACAAACTTAATACAAAAAGGAGAAGAAGAAGAAGAAGAAGAAGAAGAAGAAGAAGAAGAAGAAGAAG